>NC_092879.1:15085348-15446925 GCF_028372415.1 Notamacropus eugenii | reverse complement strand
ATGAGGTGAGTCAATTATTCAATGTAAATGTGAAAGAACAAACAGGCATTGAAGTCTCTGGCAAAAACCCAAACCCCTGGGCCCCAGGATGCCTGCCCCTGGCTCGTTAAAAGAGCATGTAATAGGAGGGAGGCTCACACCATTTCCAGTGGAAATTCAGATCAAGCCTCTGGCATTGTATAATCTCTCTAGAGGCAAATTTTAGTAGCCAGCAAGGCAGGAGCAGCTAGTCCTAATCACTGGTTGCTAAAGTAACTGGTCCTTTACCTAAGATACCTGGAATCACTAGTTGGGGCCCTCAGGCTACCCTTTTATCAGGCCTCTATTATGCTCCCTCGGCCGGGGGAAGGGAGGGCTTCTTCTCAGCTTTGTCCTGGACTACCATCTGAGAGTAAATCTAAATCATCAGGGGCTACATATATCATGAACTAGCCACTACTGTACATGTATTTATGCACAGGCACTGTATATATTTTCTATGTTGAGAGATAGAGAGAAAGAGACAAAGAGATGTGAAGCAGGCAGAGACAGGGTCAGGGAAAGAGAAATAAAGATGGCATAAGCAGAAGACACACAAAGGAAGCAGCTGTTGCTGGGAGACATGCATCAGGGAAGGTGGTGGTGATCTATTCACTTCTCTGGCACTGGCTGCCTCCCCTTCTCTCCCTCAAAAGCCTTTCAAACATAGACCCCACCATTGTCTAAAACAGCTAACAGACCTGCTTAAGCAATTACAGCACCTCCTGGTGGAAAATTTCTAGGCACTATTCTTATGATCTTTAAAAGAGACGTGGCAATGTTTGTCATAGCAATGCCATCTACTCAAATTCTCATTCTTCTTACATTTTCATGATGGGTTGGTCATTGTCTTTCGATTTTTCTTCCACAGACAAATTTGTGGATGCAAATTGATTGCTTAACAGCCCCAAATCCATTATCTATTCAAGAAGAGCTCTGTACTGCAAGGCATGAAAGAATGAATGAATGAATGAATAAATGAATGAGGATTTGTTAAGCACTTACTCTATGCAAAAAAAAAAATTGTACTGAGGGCTGTAGTACATATCTCCACTGCCAATCTCCCCTTTCCACTTTCTGAACCCTACAATTCCATGTTCGTCTATTCAATGTTATTATCCTCAAGGGAGGTGAAACCGTAATTCAAAGGTAATGAAGGGAAATAGATAGGAGAAGAATAGAGCCAGGTCATCTAGCTTAGGAACTTGCTTGGGGGGCAGGGTGGGGGTAGGGCTTTCCCCCCAATCTCTACAGTTCTTCATTCTTGTTCTCCACCACTGCTTGGGACATTCTAACATTA
Organism: Notamacropus eugenii; assembly: GCF_028372415.1. Lineage (NCBI taxonomy): Eukaryota > Metazoa > Chordata > Mammalia > Diprotodontia > Macropodidae > Notamacropus > Notamacropus eugenii. The sequence continues at coordinate 15,445,607 of NC_092879.1, read as the reverse complement.
TGCTGAACATTCAGTAGGTACTCAGCCAATGATGCCTGTTCTACTGCAATTTGAATTCAAATATAATAATCAAGGAACTGCCTAATTCACATTTTGCTGATCATCAACTCTGTTCTTCCTCAAATATTTTGAGATGAAAATGATGTCCCCAATTTTCTCAACTCTTTCCTGTATTTAACTGTTGCTATACTTCTTTTTCTCTATGACTCTAACAAACAAGAAAAGATTTTGTCCTGAAGTTCCTGCAATCAGGAGGAGGCTTTAGACAGTTTCAGTTGATTCGGAAGTACCTGAGTATCTCTCTCGTGCCAGACTGTTAGAGAAGACTTGAGCACCAGAAGTCTCTTAATTCAGGGTCAGTTTTGGGATGAAATGAGGTACTGGGAAGTCACTGAACAGTTGCAGGTTTACTTTGAGCTAATACAGCATAGAAATAAAACCATGACTGGTGATAATAATTGAATATCATTTTTGGACTTTCAAAAGGGCCAGGGCTTGAATTATTCAGCCTGGACTTAACAGCCTCTTTGTCCTCTAAAGTAAACTCAAAGAATACCTCTTCTTATGTCAACAAGGCTGGATGAGACTGCTTTAGCATTCTTAAGAGACCCTTAATCAGAGACACTATCGTGAATAATTAAACTTTTTACTTATCTTAATATTTTGTGGACATATACTACGTTATGACATGTTCATGATAAAGAAAACAAGGATATCCTGGGTTAAAATTTCAATCAACACCTTGTCAACTACCTTATCTTACTGTATTTACAACTTATTCAATTAAGAAAATTCATTTCTCATGGTATAAACACATATAGAGACCAGAAGATAGATATCCTTGGGTTGGCTTAAAACAGATTTAAGCCTGGTCATTCCTGTCTTAGTCATTCAGAGAAGTCTCCTTCTGGCTCCATGATCATGTAACTGCTAGCTTTAAGGGAATAAACAAGATGCATATAGTCTGTATGCCCCTTTTTTAATGAAAATATTTATTTATTTTTAGTTTTCAACATTCATTTCCACAAGATTTTGAGTTCCAAATTTTCTCCCTATTTCTCCCCCCCTCACCCCAAGACACTGCACATTCTGATTACCCTTTCCCTCAATCTGCCCTCCTTTTTCTCAGACCCCTCCCTTCCCTTATCCCCATCTTCTCTCTTTCCTTGTATGGCAAGATAGATTTCTATACCCCATTATCTGCATTTCTTATTTCCCAGTTGCATGCAAAACAATTGTCAACATTCGTTCCTAAAACTTTGAGTTCCAACTTCTCTCTCTTCCTCCCTCCCCACCAACCCCCACTGAGAAGGCAAGTAATTCAGTATAGTCTATAACTGTGTAGTTATGCAAAAGACTTCCATAAGTCATGGTGTAAAAATCTAACTATATTTTCCTCCATCCTGTCCTGCCCCTCATTTATTCTATTCTCTCTTTGGACCTTGTCCCTCCCCAAAAGTGTTTACTTTTAATCACTCCCTCCATCCATTTGTCCTCCTTTCTATCATCCCCCACACCCCACTTGTCCCCTTGTCCTATGCTTTCATGTAGTGCAAGATAGATTTTCATACCAAATTGAGTGTGCATGTTATTCCCTCCTTAAGCCAAATGTAATGAGAGTAAGGTTAACTTTCTCCCTCTCACCTCCTCCCTTTTCCCCTCCGTTGAAAAAGCTTTTTCTAGCCTCTTTTATGAGAGAGAATTTTCCCCATTACATTTCTTCCCTTCTCTTCCCAATATATTTCTCTCTCACTCCTTAATTTTACTTCTTTTTTTTCTTAATTTTACTTCTTTAAATATCATCCCTTCCTATTCAACTCACCCTGTGCCCTATATATATATACTCTGCCTAAATCTTCAGATGTTTTCCCAACCCATAATGTTTCATCTAAAAAACTTTCCCTAAATCTACAGAAAAAGGAATCATGTTAACTGAGAAGGGGCATTATACCACTCCTAGGTTCACTTTAACAATGAGCTATTGATTATAAGGTAGTTTTAGACTTAGATAACAGATCATAGAATGTCAGGGCTGGAAAAATCCTTAGATCATAAAATGTGTGGTCTAGGAGGACCCAGAGACCAGAGAATATGGAATGTTAGAGCTGGAAGTGGACCCTAGAATACAAAACGTCATAGGGTGGGAGAAACGTATTAGCATCACAGAAAGCCATAGCTGAAAGGGACCTTAGAACGCAGAATGTCAGGGCTCCAGTGGAAACTCTACACTGGCTACAGTCTGCATACAGACAGACAGAGCTGAGAGGGTCTGGAGAACACTGAAAATCACTGATGGAAGGGTGTTTCCCTAAGCTCACACAGTTTGTACTAGAGATTTTCCCAATTAGAAAGTGGAAGTGAGTTTAAATCTATTGATAGAGTTGCCTAGGATTTTTTATCCTTCAAAGCTAATTAAGACCAGACTCCCACCATCGGAAGTCTGGCAGAACCTGGAATGTGTAGAATGCAAATGTAGTCTCTTTAATCGTGGAGCAAGGCCTCCCTCCAGGTGATATCTAGTAACAACTCAATACAAAAGAAAAAAAGGAATTTTTTCCTTACCTGGTGGCACAAATGAACCCATGTAAGCCCAGCAGAGCTTAATTCCCTGTCATTTTATGAGTGATTAGTGCTAATTGATTCGGCTCAATCTGTGCAAATTATTGATGAGGTGAGGCAATCATTCAAGGTAAATGTGAAAGAATGAAGAGGCATTGAAGCCTCTGTGCCCGAAATCCCAAATCCTGGGCCCCAGGATGCAAGCTTGCCCCTGGCTTATTCAAAGAGGAGAGAGTGGGGGTGGGTGTCTCACATAACTTCCAGTGGAAAGTCAGATCATGTTACCTACTCCATCTCTCATGGCATATAATCTCTCTAGAGGAAAAATTTAGTGACCAGCAAGGCAGGAGCAGCTAGTCCTAATCACTAGTTGCTATGGTAACTGGTCTGTCACCTAGGATAACTGGAATACCGAGTTGGGGCACTCAGGCTTCCCCTTTATCTGGCCTCCATTATCCTCTTTAGGCCAGGGTGAGGTGAAGGCTTCTTCCTGGCCTTGTCCTGGACTATCAACTAGGATTAGAACTAGATCACCAGGGGCTACAAAATATCAAGAGGTACCCACAAATGCACACCTTTGTACGCACAGACATTGTGTATATTGTCTATATTTTTCCTTTTTTTAAAATTTGTTTTCAGTTTTCTAAAATCACTTCGATATATCTTAGATTTTTTTCCCTCCTTCCCCCCTTCCCCCCCCCCCCGCTCCCCACTCCTTCCCTGAGACGGCATGCAATTTTATATAGATTCTACACATACGTTCCTATTGAATATATTTCACCTTAGTTATGTTAGGTAGAAGAACTAAAATGAATGGGGAAAGCCATAAAACAAAACAAAACACAATATAACACAAGAAAATTGTTTGCTTCATTCTACGATCCAATTCCATAGCTATTTCTCTGCATGTGGAAGGCGTTTTGCCTCAAGAGTCCATTGGGAATACTTTTAGGTCCCTGCATTGCTGTGAAGGACTAAAGCTATCCAAAAAAATCCTCCTTCAGTATATCGTCTAAATTGAGAAATAGAAAACAAAACAGACAAGGAGATGGAGAGATAAAGACAGGCAGAGCCAGGGCCAGGGAAAGAGAAATAAAGATGTCGACTGCAGAATAGTATGCAGAAGAAGACATACAAAGCAAGCAGCTGTTGCTCTGAGACATGCACCAAGGAAGGTGGTGTTGGTTCATTCACTTGTGTGACACATACTGCCCCCCTTCATTAGCCTTTCAAAGGCAATCCCCTCCACTCTCTAAAACAGCTAGCTGAACTGCTCAAGCAGTCGGAGCACTTTCTGGAGGAAAATTACCAGGCACTACTCCTATGATCTGTAAAAGAGTCATGGAGAGGGTTGACATGGCAACTCCATCTACTCAAGTTCTCACCCTCCTTGCATTTTCTACTGGAAAATTGGTGGACTCTATTGATTACTTAACAGCCCCAAACCCATCATCTATTCAAGGAGAGCTCTGTACTGCCAGCCATGAAGGAATGAATGGATCAATGAATCAATGACCATTTGTTAAGCACTTACTCTATACAAAGAACTGTACTAAATGCCGTAGTACATATTTCCACTGCCATTTTCCATTTCCCCTTTCTGAACCGCACAAATCCATGTTTATGTATTCAATGTTTTTATCCCAAAGGAATGTCTATTTGGTGGTACTGTGATTCAAAGGGAATGAAGAGAAATAGGAAGGAAAAGAACAGAGTCACCCCATCTAGTTCTGATACTTGCTCTGGCAGCAGGGTGGGGATGGGGCTGTTCCTCCAATCTCCACTCTTCCTCATTCATATTCTTCACCACTCCTTGGCACAGTCTGACATTATGCTGAACATTCAGTAGATATTCAACAAATGGTTCCTGTTCTACTGCAACTTGACTTAAAATCTAATAATCAAGGAACTGATTAACTTGCATCCAAATTTTTTGAGCTGAGAACAGGGTCCCCAGTTACCTCATCTCTTTCTTATATTTAATTACTGCTATTATTTTTCCTCTCTGATTCTGACATACAAGAAAGGTTTGGCTCTGTAGTTACTACAGCCAGGAGGAGGCTTTCTTTCGACAGTGTCAGTCAATCCAGAAGTCCCTGAGTATCTCTCTTGTGCCAGTCTGTTAGAGGACACTTGAGCACCAGCAGTCTCTCAATTCAGTGTTAGTGTTGAGATGAAATGATCTACTGGGAAGTCACTGGAAACTTAACAGTAGCAGGTTTACTTTGAGCTAACACAGCAAAGAAATACAATCAAGACTAGTAATAATTATTTAATATCATTTTTGAACTTTAATGAAGGCCAGAACTTGAATTAATCAATCAGAAGAAGAGCATAGACCTAACAGCCTCTTTGTTCTTTGAAGTAAACTCAGAATATCTCTTCCTGTGTCAACAAGGCCATATGGAACTGACTTAGCATTCTTTATGAGATCCTCAACCTGAGGCACTATCTTGAATAATGGGACTTTTTCCTTATCTTGATAGTTTGTGGACACATAGTATGTTATGGCATGTTAAAGGTAAAGTAAACACAGATATCCTGGGTTGTAATTTCAATGGACACTTTGTCAACTCTCTTATCTTATTGTGTTTACAATTTATTCAATTAAGAAAATTCCTTTCTCATGGTATAGTTAAACACATATAGAGACCATAAATCTAAGAGCCTGGTCATTCTTGTATTAGTCAGTCAGAAATTTCCTTCTGCCTTCATAATTATGTAACTGCTGGCATTAAGGGAATAAACAATATGCATTTTGCCTGTTTACCTTTTCTAACCAAACTTTTATATCGACAGTTATCGTGCCATGAGTCAGATGGAACTGATGGATTAGGAGAGAATAGTTTCCCACCTCATCAATGCCAAAAGACTCAGGCACCTCAGGATCAATTTTTCCTGGAGTCTGAACCTTAACTCGGCAGGGTACGTTCTTCTATTCCCAGCTTCCAAAGGACCCTCACTAGTTTAGTTGAGGTCCATAAATTCACTTTAAGCTAGTTTTGTGGGTGGGGACCATTTCTCATTAAATTGCTTTGCACTAATTAGGCCCCCTTTGAGAACTGATCTAGGAAAATTAACTGTGGGTGAATCAAAAGCCAAAATTAGAAATCCAGCTGACAACACCCCTACTTCTTATATGTCAAGCCATTACCAATCTGATGGTCACAGGTATTGCCAGCCCTGCTATCAGTTAACTAAAGATAGCCCTAAATTATGTGAGCCACTATGAGGCTCTTTTGACTTGTCAAAGTTACTTTATCTTAAAACCAAATTAAGTTTAAGGGCCAACAAAGCATTTAGCCTATAGTGGGAATGTTTCATTTTGGACTTCCTGAAATGACTGAGGAAGAACAAAAGGCAGGAGCCTCTTCACTTAAGGCTCCCAAAACTGCTTCAGCACTACCCCAGTACTGATTTGCCCCCTCTACCCCAAGAGCCCCAGCCTGTCCTTCCCCTTCACTCCCTCTGACCTTTTCTTCACCTCCTTCCTTCAACCCCCTTCCCTTAAAGGCTTTGATGTGGGGAGAATAATTGCACCTTGCCTTCCCTTACCTGCTCTGGCCCTGAGAAAGATAACTTTGTTCAGCCTTCATTGCCTCATTCTTCCTCTCCACACTTTCCCTTAAGGGCTCTGGTCTTGAGGAGGTCAGTTATAATTCATCTATAGACAAGTGGCCTGAACCTATTCCCATGAGGCCTATCCCTTTAAGGTAGTTAGTCAGAAATTTTGAGGAACCAAGACTCCCCACCCACCCAAGGTGGCTCCAAGCAAAGGTTACAGGATCCACTCTTATTCTGTCAGGTCTCGAATCCTTGCAACCTACTTTTCTCAGAATAAGACTAACCAATTAATGTTGTGGATTGATTGATTCCCCATCTCTCTGTCGTTACTTGTGAGTTCTGTTTTTTTTTTCCTGTTGTTAATTGTCAGTTTGTCTGTCAGTGTTTCTCCGTGTTCCGATCATGTGTGCTGTGAATGAGTCCGTTGTCTTGTAAGATTTAAAATGCAGGCAACCAGAGACTTCTAAGGGCTGCAGCTAGGGAAATAAACAAACAAAACTTTAAGATCTTTCCTTGTTGTTCCAGTCTGGCCAACCAGGAATTACAATGGAAAGTGAGATATAGCTAAAACATCTTAGTAGATTTTGTATATTGTGAGATTAATCATTAAAACGTTTGGGAACTGGTCTTTTGGTACTGGGAAAGAAACTCCTGAGTCTTTTGGTGGCTCCAGGAGTTCACCTTGCTGTAACACCTACTCCCAATCCCGATCACTTAGCATTCCCCACTACCTCCCCAAGAGTTAAGAGGATTTCTCAGAATGAGGATATGTGGTTACAAGGGTTCACATTAACCCCTCTCATCCCAGATCAAAGTATAGATAAGAAAATGCAGGAGAAGTAGGGAAAAACAAATCACCCTTCCCCAACTGGTAAAAGGAGGTGAGGGGCAGGAATTCTTAGACAGTCAGTGATTCTAACTATCCTGTGCCCTTGGGAAACTTATAGCTCACCCTTCTAGGTAAAGATTGGTAATGTCACCTAGGTCCTATACATTCTGCCCACCCTGTCCCAGCAACTGGAAAACTGCCCCAGGCTTAGGAAACTCTACAGCTGTGGAAGAAGGGAAAGATGGATGGACTAGGCCTGTGTCAAACATTCACTAAGCCCTGTCTACAACAATTGTCACCACTGAAACACCAGCCTTCCTGCTGTTGGTAAAATTCACACTTCTTTGTTCCACTGAAAAAATGTATGTTGTCTCTCTTTGACCCATTTCCCGATTTGTAAATGGAAAAATAACAATAGTTTTTTGTTATGAGATCAAAATGATATAGTGTAACCCTAAGCCAGTCACTTAACCCTTATTGGCCTCAGTTCCTCATCTGTAAAATAGGAACACACTAGAAAAGGGTAAAGCAAACCACCCCTGTGTCTTTACTAAGAAAATCCCAAGGATAAAAGTCCATGGCATCATACAAAATCTGACATGACTGAGTCATGTCAATGGGCAAATATTTCCTCAGCTCTGATGGGGGCTCTTCCTTCCAGCAGCACTGACTGGTAACTTCTTTGCCATTTTCTCATCCAGGCTCCTTCCCCTCTTGCCTACTCACCTCTTTCAGTCTCAGTTTCCTCATCTCTAAAATGGTATTGATCCTGGCATTTCCTACCTAAAACAGTTTTTTTAAGGAAACCATTTGAGCCATCGCAAAGTGGTACAGAAAGATGAGTTGTTCTATAATTATTCTTGTCTCAAGGGATCTCTGTCCTGGGAACAAGAGAGAAAGGAGAGGTAGGAAACTAAGAGGAAGCCTGTGTAAGGACCAGGAATGGATGAAAAGTGAGTCAATGAGTACAGGAAGTATGAGGAAACACTAGGCATGAGGAGAGACTGATTCCTGGGAAGGATGGCTTTCCGAGTGAGATAGGAAACGAAGCCTGGGGTCTGGGACAGAAAGAGGGGGGGTAGTGGTGGGAATGGGAGCAGGAGAGGAGAGAAGGAACTTCCCATACCACTCGAAGGAAGGGAGGCAGAGATCGAGGACATGGAGGAAAAAGTCTGTCACAACCAGAAGGGAGATTGTGGTCCTGCCTCAACACCCCTGGGGACACAGAGCCTGCAGACATTAAAGAGATGATGACCCTCTAAGGAAGGGAAGGCAGAAAACAGACGTGTCAATGAAGAAATCATAAAGTCTTTACAGAAATGGCTTCATAGGTAGAATAAAGCCCTCCTGGAAACAATTTCTGAATACCAGCAACTGATCCACCTTGGAGAAGACATTAATAAAGGGTACCAGTGTATTCCCAGTCATTCCTTAAGGCCTTAATAAGGTCATTGCATCAAAGGGCTCATTTCCCACCTGAGACACAGTGAATTCTCTCTGTGACATCCCTGAGAAGAGGCTATCCAATCTCTGCCAGGACCCCTTCAATAACACAGAAATCACTACCTCCCAAACTAGGTTATTCCTTCAGAAAGTTCAGTTTTTCATTATGTTAAGAAAAACTTACATCCCTGTTATCAATCCTTTAATTACTCAATCCCAGAAATATTTTTAAGGACCTACCAGGAGGATTATCTTTTCTTTTGATTATATGTCTCCCCAACAAAACCGCAGCAAATTTCATCCCTAGGCCCTATGACAGTCCTTCAGATACCTTCATCTACCACTGCCTCTGCTGTCTTCTCTTTGCAGAGTGAAAAGCTACCCACTTATACCTTCATGGAAGTTAGAGCTGGCAGGATCCAATACCCTCCATTTAAACTAGAAGGAACAGACCTGCAGAGGGAGGTTCAATGACTTGCCCAGGGTCTCACAGGTAGAAGGGAGTAGAGATGAAATTGAAACCAAGGTCACGATTCTATATTCAGGATTCATTCCACCACACCACCCTCCTCCCTTCATCTATTCTTCATAGAGTGAGATTTCCTGGCTCCTCACCACTCCTATCTGTCAAAGTCCTTCTTAAATGTGTATACTAGAAATGAACAGGATATTCCAGGTGTGGTCTGACCAGGAGCTAAGAGAGTTGCTTTGATTTTTGGCATGATTATTTCATTCAGTCCTGTGATTCACTGGTGTGGGGGCAGTCCAGCTTGGAGAAATCTGCTGCTAATGTCAGTCAGCCACAGATTACGGAGGTCCCCAGAGGGATTAAAATTCCCAGCTATTTCTGAGTCCAGAGCTGGCACTCTATTGTCTATCCTAGGCTCCATTGCATGATTCTATTCTGGCAACCTGTAATTAGCATAGCTAAGGCAACTACGTGCCTAGGGATACAGCACTGGACTGACAAAACGACACACACACATACACACATACACACACACACTCTTACAATACAAGAGCTTCAAACAGTCTCAATCACTCACAACGCTAGGGGACCTCACACACTTTTTCTGCCATGCAGTGGAGGACTTGGTCCCTGTGTCCTTTGTGAACTTGAGTCTCTGATAGATTTACCCTATCACCATAGGAGGAAAAAGGGGAAAGCACCTTGGTCAGCAGCTCTCCCTTTTAGAAACTGTTCAAAAAAACTACCCGGATATTTGAGATCCAGAGGGTAAAATAGAAATTGAGAACATTTATCAACCACTTTATAAAAGAAATTCCAATATGAAAACCCCTAGGAATCTTATAGCCAAATCACATATCTCCCAGGGAAAGGAGAAAATATTACAAGCAGCCACAAAGAACAGTTCAAATATCATGGAACCAGAGTCAGGATCACATAAGAGTTAGCAGCTTCCATGTAAAAGGAACAGAGAACTTTTTTTAAATTTATTTAACTTTTAACATTCATTTTCACAAAATTTTGGGTTCCAAATTTTCTCCCTTTTTGTCCCTTCCCCCCACCCCAAAACTCCGAGCGTTCTAATTGCCCCTGTCTGCCGATCTGCCCTCTCTTCTATCATCCCTCTCTGCCCTTGTCTCCATCCTATACCCCTTTACCTTTATTTCTTATTTCCTAGTGGCAAGAACAGTACTCGACAGTTGTTCGTAAAACTTTGAGTTCCAACTTCTCTTCCTCCCTCCCTCCCCACCCCTTCCCTTTGAAAGGCAAGCAATTCAATATAGGCCAAATCTGTGTAGTTTTGCAAATGACTTCCATAGTAGTAGTGTTGTGTAAGAACTAATTGTATTTCTCTCCATCCTATCCAGTCCCCCATTACTTCTGTTCTCTCTTTTGATCCTGTCCCTCCCCATGAGTGTTGACCTCAAATAGCCCCCTCCTCCCCATGCTCTCCCTTCCATCATCCCCCCCACCCTGCTTATCCCCTTATCCCCCACTTTCCTGTATTGTAAGATAGGTTTTCATACCAAAATGAGTGTGCATTTTATTCCTTCCTTTAGTGGAATGTGATGAGAGTAAACTTCATGTTTTTCTCTCACCTCCCCTCTTTATCCCTCCACTAATAAGTCTTTTTCTTGCCTCTTATTAGAGATAATTTGCCCCATTCCATTTCTCCCTTTCTCCTCCCAATATATTTCTCCCTCACTGCTTGATTTCATTTTTTTAAGATATGATCCCATCCTCTTCAATTCACTCTGTGCACTCTGTCTCTCTCTCTCTCTCTGTGTGTGTGTGTGTGTGTGTGTGTGTGTGTAATCCCACCCAGTACCCAGATACTGAATAGTTTCAAGAGTTACAAATATTGTCTTTCCATGTAGGAATGTAAACAGTTCAACTTTAGTAAAGTCCCTTATGACTTCTCCTTGCTATTTACTTTTTCATGCTTCTCTTCATTCTTGTCTTTGAAAGTCAAATTTTCTTTTTAGCTCTGGTCTTTTCATCAAGAATGCTTGAAAGTCCTCTATTTCATCGAAAGACCAATTTTTCCCCTGAAGTATTATATTCAGTTTTGCTGGGTAGGTGATTCTTGGTTTTAGTCCTAGTTCCTTTGATTTCTGGAATATCCTATTCCACGCCCTTTGATCCCTTAAGGTAGAAGCTGCTAGATCTTGTGTTATCCTGATTGTATTTCCACAATACTTGAATTGTTTCTTTCTAGCTGCTTGCAATATTTTCTCCTTGACCTGGGAACTCTGGAATTTGGCCACAATGTTCCTAGGAGTTTCTCTTTTTGGATCTGTTTCAGGCGGTGATCTGTGGATTCCTTGAATACTTATTTTGCCCTCTGGTTCTAGAATCTCAGGGCAGTTTTCCTTGATAATTTCATGAAAGATGACGTCTAGACTATTTTTTTCATCATGGCTTTCAGGTAGGCCCATAATTTTTAAATTGTCTCTCCTGAATCTATTCTAAAGGTCAGTTGTATTTCCAATGAGATATTTCACATTATCTTCCATTTTTTCATTCTTTTGGTTTTGTTTTGTGATTTCTTGGTTTCTCATAAAGTCATTAGCCTCCATCTGTTACATTCTAATTTTGAAAGAACTATTTTCTTCAGTGAGCTTTTGAATCTCCTTTTGGGTTTGGCTAATTCTGCTTTTGAAAGCATTCTTCTCCTCATTGGCTTTTTGAACCTCTTTTGCCAATTGAGTTAGCCTATTTTTCAAGGTGTTATTTTCTTCAGCATTTTTTTGCGTCTCCTTTAGCAGGGTGTTTACTTGATTTTCATGCTTTGCTTGCATGTCTCTCATTTCTTTTCCCAGTTTTTCCTCCACCTCTCTAACTTGATTTTCAAAATCCTTTTTGAGCTCTTCCATGGTCTGAGCCCATTGAGTGGGCTGGGATACAGAAGCCTTGACTTCCGCATTTTTCCCTGATGGTAAGCATTGTTCTTCCTCATCAGAAAGGAAGGGAGGAAATGCCTGTTCACCAAGAAAGGAACCTTCTATAGTCTTATTTTTTTCCCCTTTTGTGGGCATTTTCCTAGCCAGTGACTTGACTTCTGAGTGTCCTCTCCACCCCCACCTCACCTCCAGATCCACCCAGCCAGCACTTGGGGTCTGAGATTCAAATGCTGCTCCCCATCCTCAGGGCTTTGGGCAGGGGCAGGGCTGCTGTTCAGTGTGAGATTAAGTTCTGGTGCTCGAGTCAGGGCAGGGCCGCCTCGCAGGCTCCATTCCCTCAGGAAGTTTATGCAGAGACCTTCAACAATGGATCCAGGCTCCTGCCTGCTTGGGGAGCCCTGGTCTGCTCCTGCCTCCGCTGCTGCCTGCTGAGGGGGCCTGAGTTATGGGGGCACCCCACTCCCCTCTTGACCCGACAAAGAGACCCTCTCACTGACTCTTGTCACCTGTGGGTGGAGGGACTCATGCAGCCGCTGGAGATTCTGTCCCTGAAGCCTGGTTGTATCTGCTCCTTTCAGCGCTCGCTGCCGAGGCAGGGTTGGGCTCTGCTCCAGGTCAGGGGCGTGAGGGACCTTTTGCAAGAGGTTTTAACGCTCTCTGGAGCAGAAATCTCGTCCGCTCCATTCTGTGGGTTTTGCTGCTCCAGAATTCGACCGTGGTTCTTTTTGTTACAGGTATTTTATGGGCAGTGGGTTCGGAGGTAGCATATGTGCGTCTTTCTACTCCGCCATCTTGGCTCCGGCCCCGGAACAGAGAACTTGGGAAGGCAAAGAAGTGGAATAACAATGAAGAATAAACTATAAACTATAAACTATACAGCAAAAGTGAGTAAAATCATTCAGGGGGAAAATAGAGATTTGATGAAACAGGACAATTTTAAGCATTCTTTTTAAAATTTTTTATTAATTTGATTTCAGCTTTCTACAATCATTTCCACAAGTCTTAGATTTTTCTCCTCTTTCCTCCACCTCCCTCCCGCCTCCCTCCCTGAGACAGAGTGCAATCTTATATCGGTTCTACTCATACATTGTTAATAAACACATTTTCACATTGGCCATGTTGCATAGAAGAATTAAAACGAATGGGAGAAACCATGAGATTAACCATAACAGAGCAAAACATTACACAAGAGCCAATATTCTGCATCTTTGTGCGATGCAGTTTCATAGTTCTCTCTCTGAATGTGGAAGGCATTTTGCCTCAAGGGTCCATTAAGTATGCTTTAGGTCTTCGCATTGCTGTGAAGGGCTCAGTCTATCAGAAAAATTCCTCACACACTGTGGTTGTTGCTGTGTACAATGTTCTCCTGGTTCTACTCCCTCCACTCAGCATCAGTTCATATAAGTTTTCCAGGTCTCTCTGAAGTCTTCCAGTTCATTATTTCTTATAACAAATTAGTATTCCATTCCATTCATAAACCACAACTTGTTCAGCATTCCCCAATTCATTGGCATCCCTTAGATTTCAAGTTCGTGGCCACCACAACAAAGAGAGCTCCTATAAATATTTTTGTACAAGTGGTTCCCTTTCCCATTTTTATGATCTCTTTAGGATACAATCCTAGAAGAGATACTGCTGGGTCAAAGGGTATGTACATTTTTGTAGCCCTTTGGGTAAGGTTCTAAATTGTTCTCCAGAATGGTTGTATCAGCTCACAGTGCCACTAAAAATGAATTTGTGTTCCAATTCTCCCACATCCTCTCCAACATTTATCATCTTCCTGTTTTGTTATGTTGGCCAATCTGATAGGTGTGATATGATACCTCAGCTTTGTTTTGATGTACATCTCTCTAATCAATAGTCATTTACACCATTTTTTCATATGACGAGATAGCTTTAATTTCTTCCTTTGAAAACTGCCTGTTCGTATGTTTTGACTATCAATTGGGAAATGACTTGTACTCTTTAAATTTCACTCAGTTTTGATTGCATTGAGTTTATTTGTACAAAACTATTCAATTAAATGCAGTCAAAACTATCCATTTTGTACTTCATAATATTCTCTCTTGTTTCGACAGAAATTTCTTCATTCTCCATAAATCTGACAAATTCCTTGCTCATGTAATTTGTTTATAGTGTCAGTCTTTATACCTAGATCATGTATCCATTTGGACTTTATTCTTGGGTATGGTGTCAGTCATTGGTCTATGCCCAGTTTCTGCCACCCTGTTATCCAGTTTTGCCTGCAGTTTTAATCAAACAGTATGTTCTTTTCCTTGAAGCTGCGGTCCTTGGATTTATCAAACAGTAGATTGCTATAATCATTGACCACTGCGTCCTGAGTATCTAAGACCAGTGTCTAACCTCTATTTCTTGGCCAGTATCAAATAGTTTTGATGATTGCTGCTTTATAATGCAAATTGAGATCTGGTAAGGCTATGATGCCTTCCCTAGCATATCTTTTTATAAGTTCCCTTGACATTCTGAACCTTTTTTTCTTCCAGATGAATTTTGATATTATTTTTTCTAGCTCTGGAAAATAATTATCTGGTAGTTTGATTGGTATAACACTGAATAAGTAATTTAATTTATGTAGAATTGTCATCTTCATTACGTAAACTCGGCCTACCCACTAGCAGCTGTTGTTTTTCCGTTTACTTAGATCTGACCTTATTTGTGTGAAGTGTTTTGCAATTTCTGGTACTATATTGAATAACAGTGGTGATAATGTGCATTCTTGTTTCACCCTTGATCTTATTGGAAATGCATCTAGCTTATTCCTACTACATATAATATTTGTTGTTGCTTTTAGGTATGTACTGCTTGTTATTCTATGGAAGGCACAATTTATTCCTATGTTCTCCAGTGTATTTAATAGGAATGTGCGTTTTATTTTTTCAAAAGTTTTTTCTGTGTCTATTGAGATAATAGTGTGGTTTCTGTTAGCTTTGTTGTTGATATGATCAACAACGTTGATAATTGTCCTTATATAGAACCAGCCCTGCATTCTTGGTAGAAATCCAACGTGGTTATAATGTATTATTCTCTTGATAGGTTGAATATATATAATGCATCTATATTCATTAGAGAAATTGGTCTACAATTTTCTTTCTTTGGTATGGATCTTTTAAGTTTAGATATCAGAACCATAATTTCATCATAAAAAGAATTTGATAGGACTCCTTCTTTACCGGTTGTCCCAAATAGTCTACACAGTGCTGGAATTAACTGTTCTTTAAATGTTTGGTAGAATCACTTGTAAATCCAACTGGCCCTGGAGATATTTTCCTAGGGATACAATCCATAACTTGTTCAATTTCTTTTTCTGAGATGGAGTTATTTAAGTATTCAACTTCCTCTTCTGTTAATCTGGGCAATTTATATTTTTAAAATATTCATTCCTCTCACTTACATTGCCAAATTTATGGGCATTCAGTTGGGCAAAGAAATTTCTAATTATAGTTTTGATTTCCTCCTTGTTGGAGGTGAGTTCACTCTTTTCTTTTGTGATATTGGTAATTTGGTTTTCTTCTTTCTTTTTTTAATCGAATTGGCCAAAAGTTGATCAGCTTTACTGTTTTTTCATAAATCTAACTCTTAGTTTTATTTATTTGTTCAATCCTTTTTCTGAATTTCAGTTTTATGAGTCTCTCCTTTTGTTTTCAGTACTTTTAATTTGGTATTTTCTTGGGGATTTTCAATTTGTCCTTTTTCTAGCTTTTTTAGCTGCTTGCCCAATTCATTGATCTCCTTTTTCTATATTTTAGTAGGCGCTCAATGATATAAAACCTCCCCTAAGAACTGGTTTTGCAGCATCCCAAAAGTTTTGGTAGGGTGTCGCGGGCGGGCGACGACCACCACGAAGACCCTCGAGGACGAGGCCCCCTTCCTCTCTGCGCTCCGCGGCTTCGGACGTCTCCGGGCTCCCTCCCGGGGAACAGAGAGGGAGCAGTAATCAAGCGGGAACCAGAGTGTGGTAGAGAGAGCGTTTATTGGAAGCGTCTCAGTCCTGTCCCCCCGATTGTTCTAGGGCGTTGCCTTATATTCCCTCTTAGTTCCGGGTCCGTTCCGGATCCTCCCCAAGGGCGAAGACATCACCTTTTAGGGTGCCTCCCCAGCACCCGTTCTCGGAGGCCATGTCGCCTTCGCGACATGGCACTTCCAGGTTCTGGCGGGTCCCGACACCAGGGTGTCTCCTTTCCTCTTAGGAGGTCCATGTCCGGCCCCTCACAGTAGGGGGTCTTTTTGCTGTCGTTCTCTTGGATGAAGTTGTTAATGGTTTCTAAGATTTTTTGCTTAACCCGCTCATTCTTTAGGAATACACTATTTAGTTTCCAATTAATTTTTGGCCTCTCTTTCAATGACCTTTTACTACATGTACTTTTTATTGTATTATGATCTGAAAAAGCTCAATTGAGTATCTCTGCCTTTCTGCACTACATTGGGAGGTTTTTCTTACCCTAGTACATGGTAAATTTTTATATATTTGCCATATACCAAAGAGAAAATGGTATATTCCTTTCTATCAGCATTCATTTTCCCCCAGAGATATCTCATGTCTACCTTCTCCAGAGTTCTACTCACCTTCTTCACTTCTTTCTTGTTTATTTTGAGGTTAAATTTATCACGTCCACAGAAGGGGACTTTGAGGGTCCTCACTAGTACAGTTTTGCTTTCTATTTCTTCCTGTAACTCCCTTAACTTCTTCTCTAACAATTTGGATGCTATACCACTCGATGCATATATGTTTAGTAATGATATTGCTTCATTGTCTATGGTGCCTATTAGCAGAATATAATTTCCTTCCTTAACTCTTTTGATTAGATCTATTTCTTCTTTTGTTTTGTCTGAGATTAGGATTGCTATCCTTGCTTTTACATCAACTGAAGCATGATATATTCTGCTCCTCCCTTTGACCTTTACCCTTTGTGTATTCCCCTGTTTCAAATATGTTTCTTGTTAACAATATATTGTTGGATTATGATTTTTAATCCATTCTCCTATCCACCTACATTTTATGGGAGAGTTCTTCCCATTCCTATTCACAGTTGAGATTAATATCTCTGTCTTTCCTTCCATCTTATTTCCCTCTCTTTATGCTTTTAGTTCTCCCTTCTCCCTCCTCCACAATAGAGTTTTGATTTTTGACTGTCTCCTCCCTTAATCTTCCTTTCCATCTGCCCAACTCCCTTTTATTCCCATTTTGCCTTACTACTTCTTCCACACATTTTAGCCTCCCCTCCCTTTTCTCTCCCCTTTTTCACTCCTACTGCCTATTGAGCTAGTTAGATTTCTACACTTAGTTTGTTGTTTCCTCCTTGAACCAAATCAGATGAAAGTAAATCTCATACAGTGTCCACCCCCCACCTCTCTTTCCCTCTACTGTGGTATGTTCTTTTGGCTCTTCCTGTGAAGTATTTTGCCTTTTTCTGCCTCCTCCTTTTCACATCTCCTGTTACAATTGATTTGCACTCCTAAATCTCACTTTTATCATCACATCATTTACTATACACCCACTTCCTCTATCTATGTATATCGCTTTTGAATATCATAGTAAATATACAATTCTCAATATTAACATCTTCTCTTATAGGGATGGAAATTGCGCACATTTAATTACAGGCTTTCCCCCCCGTTTACTTTTTAATGTTTCTCCTGAGAATTGAATTTGAAGATCAAATTTTCTATCGCCCTCTGGTCTTTTCATCAGGAGGGTCTGGTAATCCCTCATTTCAATTGGTGCCCATCTCCTTACCTGATATATTATGATCACTTTTTCTGGGTAATTTATCCTTGGTTATATTCCCAGCCTTATGGAAAATCATATTCCAGTTCCTCCAATTTTTTAATGTAGAAGCTGTAAGGTCTTGTGTGATCCTGATTATAGCTCCTAGATATTTAAATTGTTTCTTTGTCACTGCCTGTCTTATTTTCTCCTCAACTTGATAGTTCCAGAATTTGGCAAGAATATTCCTAGGCGTTTTCAGTTTGGGATCTCTTTCAGAAGTGATTGATGGATTCTTTTCATGATGATTTTGCCCACTGGATCTCAGACCTCAGGGCAGTTTTTCATTATGATTTCTTGGAAAATATTGTCCAGCTTCTTTTTTTCATCATGACTTTAAGGTATACCTACAATTCTTAGATTTTTCTCTCCTGGATCTATTTTCCAGGTCAGTTTTTCTACAGTGAGATATTTTACATTATCTTCTGTTTTTCATTCTTTAAATTTTGTTTGACTGATTCTTGATGTCTCATAGCGTCATTAACTTCTACTTGCCCAATTCTAATTTTTAATAGAATACTTTCTTCAGTTAACTTTTGCGTCTCTTTTTCCATTTGCCCAATGGTTCCTTTTAAGGAATTATTTGCTGCAGTTAGGTTTTGTACTTCCTTTTTCATTTGTCCAATTTTCCTTTTTAAGGAACTGTTCTCTTCAGTGAATTCTTTTGTCATATTTTAAAACCATTGGCTAACTTTTATTCTACCTCTCTAATTTGGCTTTTAAAATCCTTCTTGAGCTCTTCCAACAATGCTCCTTGGACTTGAGGCCAGTTCACATTAACTTCTGAAGTTTCAGATTGGAGTACATTCTCAATGCTGACTTCTTTTGCATTTGTGTTTTGGTCCTGGTCCCCATAGCAAGATTCTACGTTCTTTTCTGCTTTGCTTCCTGCTCATGATGATTGCCTTTTTTCTGGCTTTTAGAATGGATCTCTACTTCTGTGTCACTGGGGGCTCTGTCTCATGGTTCTTGTGTTGGGAACTTGAGGCTTTGTATATTGTGGCCTCCGGTTCTTTCAGGTAGAAGCTAGAATGCTGCAGCTTACCTGGTGCTGAACTGGCTGGTGGGCCAGAGCAGAGGTCAGGTGAAGTCTTTTGACATTTCCCCTGAGTTACCCTGAAGCTCACTTTGTGAGGTGTGGTCTGACTGCAGGAGGTCTTCTCTCCTTAGATGGAGCACAGGCAGAACCAGTGGCTGATGAACTCCATCTGCGATAGTGTCTCCCCATTTCCTCTGGCAGTGCTAAGGCATGCTTGGAGTCCTGGTGTTGGTGCTTATGGGCTCCACCCCCATGGGGCTCAGGATCTCTTCTTGGTTCACTGAAGTGGGGCTATCTGGGATAGCTCTGGTCCTGAGCTGGTCCCCTTCAGCCATAGCAAGAGGGACCCCCCCCCCTTTGTGATTTTTCCAGCCTCATGGGCTAAGATCTCTTTTCACCCTCTATTTACTCTTTGGCTAATTGCACTATTGCAGTATTTTTCCTGGGGAAATATTCTCTGCCTTTTTCAAGGTCAACAAGGGGACGGGGAGAGAATTTACAGATCACTCTGCCATCTTGGCTGCAGTAAGTTCAAGTAGGTGATTTATAGGCATTTAATCTGCATGCTAATAGTCTCAGGAGCAGCTGCTGTTGTTATCTGGGGCTCTCTGCTTCTCTCTCACTCAGTTGCACTGGACTCTCATCCTGGGAAGATATGTTTCAGTTTGGTATGGTGTGATCAGCGCTGGTACTGCTTGTGCACTGTGTGCTCTGTGCTCTTCCAACCCCGTGCAACAGATTCTTCCAGTCAATCTTCCAGGCTGTCCTGTGATGGAAATCTGCCACACTCTGTCTCCTAGTGGACTCTGCCACCCTAGAATTTGTTTGGATTCTCTTTTTAGAGATATCTGAAGGTGTTTGTCCTAGAATTTAGGTGAGTTCTTCCTCTCTCTCCTCCATCTTGGCTCTGCAATTTTAAGCATTCTTAAACACAAGACTCTAGAGAAGCAGAAAAAACATTAAAAGAAAAGAGAACTCATAAGGGACTCAGTAATGATAAATGCTTCCATTCCCATATGTGAAGGTGATACATGTAACTGATAAGATCTTCATCACTATGAGGGCAGTTAGAATAAGTCTACATAGGGATCATTGATGTGAATTTATTCTGTTGGTGTGACCGCAGGGAATAAACGGAGTGAGAATGATGGAGGCTCTGAGAGAAGGGGGAAAAGAGAGATGCAATGTGGAAAATTTTCTCACATAAAAGAGAGGCGTGAAAGGAAGAGCTTTGACAGTTCAGGGAAAAAGGTGGCAGATTTAGTGAGCAAGAATTGGTTCAAAGAGGGAGTTATATATGTTATGCATGTATATATATATATACACACACATACAATACATACCTACTTGGTTATGTATAGAAATCTATCTTACCCAATAGGGAAATAATAGGAGAAGGGGACACAAGACAAAGAGAGATGATAAGAGAAAGAGCAGATTAAGAGAGAAAGTGGTTATAAGCAAAATAGAACTTTCAGAAGGGATGGACTAAAAAGAGAGGGACAAAGAGAAGAAAATGGTATAGAGGGAAATACGCAGTTTAGTAATAATAACTGTAAATTTGAAAGCGATGAGCTCACCTGGACAACACAACTAGATAACAGGATGGATTAGAAACCAGAGTCCAGCCATGTATTGTTTACAAGAAACAGAGCTGACCCAGAGAGACACAGAAACTCTGAAAAGAAGAGATGGGAGGAAAATGCATTATGCTTCAGCTAAAGAAAAAAAGGCAGAGGCACAAATCATGATCTCAGACAGAGCAAAAATAGACCTAATTAAAAGAGATAATCAGGGAAACCATGATTTTACTCTAAAAGGTATCACAGATAATGAAGTAATGTCATAATTTCTCCAGTAAGTTTCTCTGATAAATACCTGTTGCAAATATATAGGTAACTGACTTACATTTATACAAAGAAGAGCCATTCCCGAATTGATCAATAGTCAAGGGATATGAGCAGGGAGTTTTCAGAAGAAGAAATCAAAGTTAGCTATAGTGGTAAGAAAGAATGTTCTAAATCACTATTTGTAAGAGTAGTTCAAATGAAAACAACTGTGAGGTACCAGTTCACATCTATCAGAGGTGACAAAATGGTGGGGGATGAAAGAAAAGAAGCACATTAATCAGCTGTTGGTGGAGTTGTCTATTGGTCTCAACATTCTGGAGCACAATTTGGAACTATGCGCAAAAGGCTATAAAACTACGTAAAATCACTACTAGATCTGTATCCAAAGAGATTAATGGAAAAGTAAAAGGATATGTGTGTGTATGTGCATATACATATATATGAAAATATTTATAGCTGCTTTTTTGTGGTGACAAAAATTGGAAATTGAGGAACTGCTATTCAGTTTAATATAAATGGGAAAGTATAAACAGGTATTGAAGCGCCCTGTGCCAAAAATGCCCAACCCCTGGGCCCCAGGATGCTTACCCCTGGCTTGTTCAAAGAGCATGTAGTAGGACAGGGATCTCACACCTTTTCCAGTAGAAATTTAGATAAAATTACCCACTTGTCCTTTGGTGGAGTAAAATCTCTCTAGAGACAAAATTTAGTTTCAACAAGGCTGGAGCAGGTAGTTCTAATATCACTGGTTGCTATGATAACTGGTCCGTCAATTAGGACACTTGGAATGCTGAATTGTTGGCACTCAGAACTACTCCTTTATCAGACCTCCATTATGATTGCTAGTCTAGGGGGAGGGGAAGGTTTCTTCCCAGCTTTGTCCCGGATTGACAAATAGATATAAATCACCAGGGGCTACAAAAATATCAGGAGGTCCCCACAAATACATAAATATGTACACACGAGTTTACATATTGTGCATATGGAGAGACAGAGAACAAAACAAAGACAGACTTAGAGATGCAGACACATGCAGGCTCAGGGAGAGAGAAAGAGAAATAACTGTACCGACTACAGATTAGTACGCAGAAGAAGAGACATAAACTGTAGATGGTGTTGATATATTGATTTGTCTGGTACATGGTGAAGCCACCATCTCTCCCTCGATAGCCACTAACTCAGCTCCTCCTCTCCTGTCTGTCTCCCTTCCCCTTCCTTCTCCTATCCAAATTTGGAAGGCCAGAGGATGCTCAGTTAACTTGGGGTTTACTAGCTAGATCTTTTCTTTTCCTTTCCTTTCCTTTCCTTTCCTTTCCTTTCCTTTCCTTTCCTTTCCTTTCCTTTCCTTTCCTTTCCTTTCCTTTCCTTTCCTTTTCCTTTCCTTTCCTTTCCTTTCCTTTCCTTTCCTTTCCTTTCCTTTCCTTTCCTTTCCTTTCCTTTTCCTTTCCTTTCCTTTCCTTTCCCTTTCCCTTTCCCTTTCCCTTTCCCTTTCCCTTTCCCTTTCCCTTTCCCTTTCCCTTTCCATTCTGAAAACCTTAAACCTGCTGCACATAGATTGGACAACACTGGGCCCCTGCCAAAGGGCTGTTTTCTGGACCCTACTGGCTTAAGAGTGATTATAAATAGTAACTGTTACTGTTTACCTCCAAGCCTAATGTAGTTATTTTTCTTTGCATCATTAAAGGGGGTCATCCCTTGATTTCGTCGTAAACAGAGCTGCTCACTGAATGGGCTTTACCTCACCCTAAGTAAGTACCTGAATAGATCTTGGCCTAAAGGGGCCAAGCTCTCCCATTGCGTCCTGGGCCATCTCCAGTCAGCCTGACGAATATCTGGTCACTGGATTCAGATGGCTAAAGAGGAGAAGTGTGGCTGTTGACTTTGCATAGCTCTCCCTCATTCAAAACAAAGTCGAGTGCAAGTCATGTCATCATTTCTCTGGTGGCATGGTCTTCTTTGGCAAGGCAGGATGAACATAACAATCTATGAGTAGCCTTTGAAAGGGTATTGTCATACTGTCTGTGGCATGTCGTGGAGGAAAATTACCAGGCACAGTTCCTATAATCTGCAAAAGAGTCACGGAGAGGGTTGTCATGGCAAATCTATGTACCCACGTTCCCATTATTCTTGCATTCTGAAGTGTTCGCCGTTTACTTTAGATTCTTTCCAGAGAATATTTGTTAGAAACTGTTGATTACTTCAGAGCGCCCAAAAAGACTAGCAAGGGAGAGGAGGACACTGGGTCACAGACTCTCTGGAGGGAGAGTGTAGCGTTTAGGAAGAAAGCAGAGATGGGGAGAAGGTGTGAGAGGCTTTGAATGTCAAACACAACATTATGTGTTTGATCCTCTGTGTGAAAAGGAGTCACTGTAATATATTGAGTTGGAGTGACGACATAATCAGACCAGTGTGTTAGGAAGATCACTTTGGTAGCCAAGGGGAGGAGGCACTGCAGTGGGCATAAACATGTGACAGGAAGACCAAGCAGCACCTATTGTAGTAGTCCAAGCATGCGGTGAAGTGAGGGGTGCCTGCCCTGAGTCTTCTGCAGAAAGCTCACCTGCAGTTTGTTCAGGTGTATATAGGGTGGACCCATGTCCGATGGATCCGATATAGATCATGGATGAGAGTAATGGGTGAATTTTGCAAAAAGAGAGATTCAGACTTGATTTCAGAAACGCCCACCGCAGACTGAGTAGAAGACTCCCAAAGCACATTGAACCCAGAGTTGCCTCCTGTCTACCCTCAGGTTGCTTTGATTCTTCAGCTAGTCTGGCGTGCTTGCCCTGTGAGTGGAAACACGTTGGCACTTTAGTGGCGATGGCTAACCCCTTGTGTGCACGACTGTCTTCCCCACTTGCTGGTTGTAAGATATGACCAGGTATCAGACTGATTCTTCTGGAGAGGGCGGCCCCTTCAGGGGCTTGTATTTTTTTGTGAGTATTGGTGACATATGATCAGCAATTGCTGCTAGTAGAGATGAGGAAGGTGGGCACTGTCTTTCCAGTGATAACTTCCCAACATGATGGTGTGAGGGATGGGCTGGAAGCAGTTGTGGTGGCTTTGGGGAACATGTTCCTTCCAAGGTTCTGGGGACCAGTCGATCTCTTTCTGGGTCTGTGCGGAGATGATGCACAAGGTGGTGGTGATGTATTCATTTGTCTGACACATGCTGCCCCCCCCCCCAACTCTCCTTATATATCTTTTGAAAGGCTATTGCCACCACTGTCTAAAGAGCTAACCAATCTCCTCATGGAGTCCTTGTATGTCCTGGAGGAAAATTGCGTTGTCATGATGTGTTTGCCACTGGCTTTAGATTTTTTTTCAGTGAAAATTTGGTTTAGACTATTGATCACTTAACATCTCCAAACACATCACCTATTCAAGGAGAACTCTGTGTTGCCAGACATGAATGAATGAATGAATGAATGAATGAATGAATGAATATTTGCTCAGCACTTACTATGTGCAAAGAACTGTACTAAGTGCTGTAGTTCACAGAAGAGGGACAGACAAGGAAAATGGCCATTTGGGAGATGGAGTATCAAATGCAAAGACCAGAAGGAGGAGGAAGACACTATCCTCCAGGCTCTGTTGAGGGAGCATGTAGGGTGTAGAAAGTATACAGAGACCGCGACAGGGTGTGAGGCACCATGAATGGCAAAGAGGATTTCACATTTGATCCTCGGTGTGATAGGGAGCCACTGAAATATCTTGAGTTGGGGAGATGACATAATCAGACCAGTGTGTTAGAAAGATCACTTTGGCAGCCAAGAGGAGGATGCACTGTAGTGGTCATAAACATGTGGCAAGAAGTCCAAGCAGCAGCCACTGTAGTAGTCCAAACATGAGGTGAGGTGAGATGTGTCTTGCCCTGAGTCTTCTCCAGAAAACTCACGTGCAGTCTGTTCCGGTGTATATAGGGTGAACCCATGTCCAGTGGATCAGATGTAGGTCAGGGGTGAGAGGAATGGGTGGATCTTGTAAAAAGAGACATTCAGACTTGATTTCAGAAACACCCACCCCAGACCGATTAGAAGACTCCCCAAGCACATTGAACCCTGTGTTGCCTCCTGTTCGCCCTCAGGTTGCTTTGCTTCTTCAGGTCGTCTGACTTGCCTACCCTGTGAGTGGAAATGGGTTGGAGCTGTAGTGTCAGTGGATAACTCTGTCTATGCAGGACTGTTTTTTCCACCTGCTGGCTGCAAGGTATGTTCACCTATCAGTCCGATCCTTCTGGGGAAGACAGCCCCTCCAGGGACTCGTTTGCTTTTGTGTGTATTGGAGACATGTGGTCAGCAATTGCTGATAGTAGCGACGAGGAATATGGGTACTGACTTTCCAGTAATTTCTTTCCAAAGCAATGTTGTGAGGGATGGAGTGGAAGCAGGTGTGGTGGCTTTGGGGGACATGCTCCTTCCAAAGTTCTGGGGATCAGTCTATCTCATTCTGCGTCTCTACAGAGGTGATGCACAAGATGCTGGTGATGTATTCACTTGTCTGGCATGTGCAGCCACCTTCAATATCCGTTGAAAGGCTATTGCCACCAATATCTGAACCACCTAACCAACCTCCTCATGGAGTCTGTATGTCCTGGAGGAAAATTACCAGGCACTGTTCCTATAATCTTCCGAAGAACGAAGGAGAGGTTTGTCATGGCATCTCCATCTTCCCATGCTCCCAATTCACTTGAGTTTTCATGATGTGCCTGATATTATCTTCAGATTTTTTCCAGAGAAAATTTGGTTTAGGCTGTTGATTACTAACAACCCCAAATACATCACCTATTCAAGGAGAATTCTGTTCTGCAGGCATGAATGAAGGAAGGAAGGAAGGAATATTGGTACAGTACTTATTATGTGCAACGAACGGTACTAAATGCTGTAGTATATACCTCCACTGCCAACACTACCTTCTGTTTTCTGAATCCCACAAACCCATGCTCATATATTCAATATTATTATCCCAAAGTTGTGTCTAATTTGGTGAAGCTCAAGTAGAAAAAAAAGAGGACACTGGGCAAATTCGAAATAAGCAAGAGAACCAAGAGCCTAGAGCTAAGGAGATCACTTAAATACGGAATTCTGAGTGGGACCTGAAAGAAGCCAGGAAAAAGAGGAGGCAGAGGAAAGGAGGGAGAGCGTTGCAGGGCTGAGGGACAGCCCATGTAAATGTCCAGTTGGGAGATGGAGTGTCTTGTTCCCGACCAGAAGGAGGAAGGGGTCACTGGATTACTGACTTTCTGGAAGAAGAGTGTAGGGTATGGGAAAAAAGCAGAGATAGGGACTGGGTGTGCGGGGCACTGAATGCCAAAAAGAGTATTTCATATTTGATCCTTGGGGGAGCCACTCGAATACCTCGGGGAAGATGGAGATATGGTCCCAACTCGTGTGTTAGGAAGATCACTTCGGCAGCCAAGGGGAGGATGCACTGCAGTGGGCATAAACATGTGACGGGAAGGCCAAGCAGTAGTCCAGGCATGAAGTGAGGCGGGGGGCAGGGTTAAGAGTGTCTGCCCTGAATCTTCTCCAGAATAATCACCTGCAGTATCTTCAGGTGTATATAGGGCGGGACCTTGTCCAGTGGATCAGACAGAGGACAGGGATGAGAGTAAAGGGGAATCTTGTAAAAAGAGAGATTCAGACTTGATTTCAGAAACACCCACCCCAGAGCGATTAGAAGACTCCGAAAGCACATTATACCCTGAGTTGCCTCCTGTTCGCCCTCAGGTTGCTTTGCTTCTTCAGCTAATCTGGCTTGCTTACCCTGTGAGTGTCAATGGGCTGGCACTTTAGTAGCTATGGCTGGCCCCTTCTCTGCAGGGGTGGCTTCCCCCTTGCTGACTCTAAGATAGGCCGAGGTATCAGGCTTGATCTTCTGGAGAAGGCGCCCCTTCCAGGGGCTCTTGTGTTTTTGTGTGTATTGGTGACATGTGGACAGCAATTGCTGCCAGGGGTGATGAGGCAGGTGGGCACTGTCTTTCCAGTGATTTCTTCCCAACATATATTGTGAAGGATGGGCTGGAAGGAAGTGTGGTGGTTTTGGGGGACCTGTTCCTTCCAAGGTTCTGGGGACCAGACCATCTTCTTCTGGGTCTGTGCAGAAATGATGCACAAGGTGGTGGTGATGTATTCACTTGTTTGGCACGTGCTGCTCCCTCCCACTTCTTCAATATTCTTTGAAAGTCTATTACAACCACTGTCTAAACAGCTAATCATCCTCCTCATGGAGTCAGCGTATGTCTCCTGTAGGAAAACAGCCAGGCACTGATCCTGTAATCTTCCAAAGGATCAAGCAGAGGCTAGTCATGGCATCTCCGTCATCTCATGTTCCCAATTCACTTGCATTTTCATGATGTGTTTGACATTGGCGTTAGATTTTTTCCATAGAAAATTTTGTTTAGATTATTGATTACTTAAGAGCCCCAAACACATCACCTGTTCAAGGAGAACTCTGCGCTGCCTGACACGAATGAATGAATGAAGGAATGAGTATTTGTTCAGTACTTATTATGCGCAATGAACTGTACTAAGTGCTGTAGTACGTACCTCCACTGCCAATACTCCCTTCTACTTTCTGAATCCCACAAATCCATGCTATATACTCAATATTATAAGTAGAAACAAACCGTATAGTGGCTAAATTGGAAATAAGCAAGAGATCCAGGAACCTAAAGCTACGGAGGTCCCTGAAAGGTGGGATTTCACGTGAGGCCTCAAAGAAGGCAGGGAAAAGAGGAAGAAGAGAAAAAGAGGCAGAGCATTGCAGGGAAGAGGGACAGCCCATGAAAATGTCCAGTTGGGAGATGGAGTGTCTTGTTCCAGAAGAGAAGGAGTAAGGGGTCACTGTATCAATGAGTTTCTGAAAGAAGAGTGTAGGTTATAAGAAGTAGAGATAGGGACTGGGTGTGAGTGACCTTGAATGCGAAAAAGAGGATTTCATATTTGATCCGCAGGGGAGCCACTGGAATATCATGGTCTGTGGGGAATGGTGATATGTTACCGAATGATGTCATGTATCAGGAAGATCATTTGGGCAGTTAAGGGGAGGATGCACCGTAGTAGGCAGAGACTTGTGGCAGGAACAACAAGCGGTAGCTATTGTAGTAGTGCAGGCATGAGATGGGGGGAGGGGGGTGTGTGTCTACCCTGAGTCTTCTCCAGCATAATGACCTGCAATTTCTTCAGATGTATATATGGGCCCTTGTCCAACGAATCAGACAGAGGACAGGGATCCTTGTAATGCGTAGATCCTGTAAATGGAGGGATTAAGACTTGATGTCAAAAACACCCTAACCAGACTTATTAGAAGGAACCCAACCAACATTGAACCCTGGGATACCTCCTGTCCGCCCTCAGGTTATTTTGCTTCTTCAGCGAATTTGGCTTGCTTGCCCTGTGAGTGACAATGGGTTGGTGGTTGAGTGGCGATGACAAACCCCTTCTTTGCGGTAGTGGCTTCCCCAACTGCTGTCTATAAGATAAGAGCAGCAAGCGGACTGTCTCTTCTGGGAAAGGCTGCCCCACCAGGGTCTCTTTTGTGTGTTTGTGTGTATTTGAGACTTATGGTCAGCATTTACTGCTGGTGGTGATGAAGAAAGTGGATTCCATCTTTTCAGTGTTTTCTTCTTTCCACGAAGTAGTGGAGGTTGGGCTGTAGGTAATTCTGTTCACTTGGGTAGAGCCTGTTCTTAACAAGCCTCTGGGGAAGAGGACGCATGTCTGTCTCCATCTGGGTCTGTGGGGAGATGCTGCACAAAGTGGTGGTTGTGTCTTGTCTGGCACATCCTCGTAAACTGGAAAGGTTATTATCACCACTCTCTAACATAGCTCATCGACCTCCTCAAGCATTCAGAGCAAGTCCTGGAGGAAAGTCACCAGGCAGTGTTCATATAATCTTCTAAACAGTCATGGAGCGGTTTGTCATGGCAACTCCATCTTCTCACGTTCCCATTCCAATTGTATTTTCATAATGTGTTTGGCGTTGCCTTTAAATTTTTTTACAGAGAAAATTTAGTGTAGACTGTTGCTTATTGAACAGCCTCAAACTAACTCATCACCTAGCCAGGTAACGTTCTCTGCTTGCAGCCATGAATGAATGAAGGAAGTAATGAATATTTGTTCTGCACTTATTATGTGCAACGTATTGTATTAAATGATGTAGTACATACCTACACTGCCCATCCCCCCTTCCATTTTGTTAATCCCATAAATCCATGTTACTGTATTCAATATTATTCTCCCAAAGGGTTGCCTAATTTGGTGAAGCTGAAGAAGAGACAAACCCTATACAGTTAAATTGGAAATCAGCCAGAGCACAAAGGCCTTAGAGCTAAGGAGGTCCTGGAAATGTTTCTTGTAGTAGCTAGGATTCTAAGTGGGAACTGAAAGAAGTAAGGGAAACCAGGAGACAGAAATGAGGAGGGAGGGCATTTTACCGAAGAAGAACAGCCAAGGAAAATGGCCATTTGGGCGATGGAGTGTCATATGGAAAGACCAGCAAGAGAAGGGGATCACTGTCTCACAGACTCTCTTGAGGGTGCATACAGAGATCGCGACAGGGTGCAAGGGGCCTTGAATGCTAAACAGAGTATTTCATATTTGATCCTCCTTGTGACAGGGAGACACTGGAATATCTTGCGTTGGAGAGATGACATAATCGGACCACTGTGTTAGGAAGATCACTGTAGCAGCCAAGGGAAGTATGCACTGCAGTAGGCAGAGACATGTGGCAGGAAGACAAAGCAACATCTATGGTAGTACTATAGACATGAGGGGATGGGTAATTTTTACCCTGAGCTGTCTCCCAAATAACTACCTGTAGTATCCTCAGGTTTATATAGGGTGGGCCCTTGTCCAATGGATCACACATAGATCAAAGATGAGAATAAGGGGGGGCCGACCTTGTAAAAAGAGAGATTCAGACTTGATGTCATAAAAATCCTCCTCAGATTGCTTAGAAGACTCCCAATGCACAAGGAACTCTGGGCTGCCTCATTTCCCCCATCAGGTTGACTTCCTTTCTCAGCTTGTCTGACTTGTCTGACTTGAGTGGCAATGGGTTGGCACTTTAGTGGAAATGGCTAATCCCTTCTCTGCAGGAGTGCCTCCAAATAGTTCTGGCTGCAAGGTATTCGCAGGAAGCAGGCTAGCACTTCTGAGGAAGGCGGCCCCCTCCAGGGACACCTGTGTGTTTTTGTGTGGATTGATGACATGTGATCAGCATGTGCTTCTGGTAGTGATGAGGACCTTTGGCATGGTCTTTCCAGTGATTTCCTCCCACCATCATGTTGTGAGGGATAGGCTGGAAGCAGGTGTTTTAGCTTGGGGATACCTGTTCCTCCAAGGATTTGGGGATCAAGTCTTTCTCCATCTGGGTCTGTGCGGAGACAAAGGTGGTGGTGATGTATTCACTTGCCTAGTACTTGCTGCCCCCCCCCAACCTATCCTTCAACAGCCTTTGAAAAGCTATTCCAATCAATGTCTAATAACAGACTTCCTCGGGCAGTCAGAGCATGTTCTGGAGGAAAATGACCAAGCACTGTTCTGGTAGACTGCAAAAAGTTAAGGAGAGCGTTGTCATGGCAACTGCATCTTATCACGTTCCTATTCCACTTACATTTTCATGATGTTTGCCATTGGGTTTAGATGTTTTTCCCAGAGGAAATATGGTTTCGGTTATGCATTAATGAACAACCCCAAACCCACGATCAATTCAAAGAGAAGCCGGTGCTGCCAGACATGAATGAATGAATGAGGAATGAATATTTGTTCAGCACTTACTCTGTGCAAAGAACTGTACTACTAAATGCTGCAGTACACACTTCTAATGCCAATTCCTCCTTCTTTTTTCTGAACCTCATACATCCATACTCATATAATCAAAATCATTAACTCAAAGGAGTGTCCAATTTGGTGAAGCTGATGTAGAAACAAACCCTATACTGACTAAATTGGAGATTAGCATGAGAACCAAGATCCTCTAGCCAAGGTGGTCCCTGAAACTGGGGGATTCTAAGTGGAAACTGAAAGAAGCAAAGAAAAAGAGGAGGCAAAGATAAGCAGGGAGAGCATTGCAGGGAAGAGAGACTGCCCATGAAAATGTCCAGTTGGAAACTAGAGTGTCTTGTTCCAGAGCAGAAGAAGGAGGGGTCCCTGGATCACTGACTCTCTGGAAGAAGAGTGTAAGAAGAAAGTACAGATAAAGACAGGGTGTGAGGGGCCTTAAATTCCAAGTAGAGTATTTCATATTTGATCTTTGAATATCTTGGGGGGATGTAGTCATATTGTCCAGATCCATTTGGTAGAGTGATCACTTTGGCAGCCATCGTTAGTATGCACTGCCATTGACAGAGACATACAGCAGGAAGACCGAGCAGAAGCTATAATAGTTGTCCAGGCCTGAGGTAAGGGGAGGGGTGCGCTATCAGTCTTTGCCAGAGTAATCTCCTGAAGTTTCTTCAGGTGCATATAGCACGGGCCCTTGTCCAATGGATCAGACAGGGGTCAGGGATCAGAGTAAGGGGGGATCTTTTAAAAAGGGAGATTCAGACTTGATGTCATAAACATCCACCACAGACTGATTAGAAAACTCGCAAGCCCATAAATTTGACAATCTAAATGATATGGATGATTATTTTAAAAAAATATAAATTGCCCAGAAAAAAAGAAGAGGAAGTTGAATACTTAAATAACCCCATCTCAGAAAAAGTAATTGAACAAGACATCAATGAACTCCCTAGGATAAAAATCTCCAGGGCTGAATGAATTTACAAATGAATTCTATCAAACCTTTAAAGAACAGTTAACTCCAATATTATATAGATTATTTGGGAAAATTAGGGAGGAAGGAGTCATCCCAAATTCTTTTATGCTACAAATATGGTTTTGATACATAAACCACGAAGAGACAAAACAGAGAAAGAATATCATAGACCAATCTCTCTAATGAATATAGATGCTAAAATTTTAAATAACATTTTAGCAAAAAGAGTACAGCAACTTATTATGAGAATAATACATTATGATCAGGGAGGATTCATGCCAGGAATGCAGGGCTGACTCCATATTAGGAAAACTATTAGCACTATTGATCATACCAACAACAAACCTAACAGAAACCACGTGACTATCTCAATAGATGCAGAAAAAACTTCTGACAAAATACAACACCCATTCCTATTAAAAACACTGCAGAGCATAGGAATAAAAGGAACTTTCAATAAAATAATAAGCATTATCTATCTAAAACCCTCAGCAAGCATTACATGCGATGGAGATAGGCTAGACGCATTTCCAATAAGATCGGGGTGAAACAAGGATGTCCATCATCACCACTATTATTCAATAGGGTACAAGAAATGTTAGCTGTAGCAATTAAGGAAGATAAAGAAATTGAAGGGATTAGAATAGGAAAAGAAGAAACTAACTTATCACTCTTTGAAGATGATATGATGATACACTCAGAGAATCCCAGAGATTCAAGTAAAAAACTACTTCAAGCAATAAACAACTTTGGCAAAGTTGCAGGTTACAAAATAAACCCACAAAAATCTTCTGCATTTCTATATATTACTAACACAGCCCAACAGCAAGAGACAGAAAGAGAAATTCCATTTAAAGATAGGGTGGACACTATAAAATATTTGGGAGTCTACCTGCCAAAACAAATCCAGGGACTATATGAACACAATTGCAAGACGCTTCTAACGCAAATAAAATCAGATCTAAGTAATTGGAAAAGCATCAGTTGCTTGAGAGTAGGCCAAACCAATATAATAAAAATGACAGTTCTGCCTCAATTAATTTACTTATTTAGAGCCATACCAATCAAACTATCTGATAATTATTTTCTAGAGCTGGAAAAAATAATATCAAAATTCATCTGGAAGAACAAAAGGTCCAGAATAGCAAGGGAATTAAAGAAAAGAAATGTTAGGGAAGGTGGCCTAGCTCTACCAGATCTCAAATTGTATTATAAAGCAGCAATTACCAAACCACTTGGTACTCACTAAGAAACAGAAGGGTAGACAAGTACTCAATACACAGTAGTCAATGAATATAGCAATCTATTGTTTGATAAACCCAAGGACCTTAGCTTCTGGGAGAACTCACTGCTTGACAAAAAATTGCTGGGAAAACTGGATAACAGTGTAAGGGAAAGTAGGCGCAGACCTGACACCATACACAAGAATGAAGTCCAAATGGGTACATGATCTAGGTATAAAGCTTGATACTGTAAACAAATTAGTGGATCAAGGATTAGTGTATTTATCAGATTTGTGGAGAAAGGAAGAACTTTTGACTAAAGAAGAGACAGAAAGCATTATAAAGTGCAAAATGGATAATTTTGATTACGTTAAACTGACAAGTTTTTGCACAACCAAATCCAACGCAAGCAAGATCAGGAGGGAATCAGAAAACTGGAAAAGAATTTTTGCTGCTAGTGTCTGTGATAAAGGTCTCATTTCTAAAATATATAGAGGATTGAGTCAAATGTACAAGAATATAAGTCATTCCCCAATTGGTAAATGGTCAAAGGATATGAACAGGCAGTTTTCAGAGGAAGAAATTAAAGATATCGATAATCATATGAAAAAATGCTCCAAATCGCTGTTGATTAGATACATGCAAATCAAAACAACTCTGAGGTATCACATCACATCTATCAGATTGGCTAACATGACAGAACAGTTAGATGATAAATGTTGGAGAAGATGTGGAAGAGTTGGAACACTAATTCACTGATGGTCGAGCTGTGAGCTGATCCCACCATTCTGGAGAGCAACTTGGAACTATACCCAAAGGGCTACAAAAATGTGCATAACCTTTGACTCAGAAATAGCCCTGTATCCCCAACAGATCACAAAACTGGGAAAGGGTCCCATATGTGCAAAAATATTTATAGCAGCACTGTTTGTGGTGGCCAAAAACTAGAAATCAAGGGGATGCCCATCAATTGGGGAATGGTTGAATAAATTATGGTATATGAATGTAATGGAATACTACTGCGCTATAAAAAATGATGAACAGGATGACTTCAGAGAGGCCTGGAAAGACTCATATGATCTGATGGTGAGAGAAAGGAGCAAAACCAGGAGAACTTTGTGCACAGCAACGACCACAGTGTGAGAGAGATTTTTCTGGTGGACTTCGAACTTCATTGCAATGCAAGGACTTAAAAAATTCCCAGTGGTCTTTTAAGGCAAAATGCCTTCCATATCCAGAGAAAGAACTTTGGAATTCAATCGCAGAATATAGCAGGTCATTTTCTTTTGTATTACGTTTTCGTTTGTTACATGACTTCTCCCATTCATTTTAATTCTTCTACACACATCACTATAGTGAAAATATTTTTAGTAGGAATGTTTGTATGGACCTATATAAAATTGCATGCTGTCTCGGGGAGGGAGGGGGAGGTAGGAGGGAGGGAAAGGAAAAATAATCTAACTTATATGGCAGTGATTGGAGACACTGAAAACAAATAAATTTAATGTACAAAAAAAAGAAAACTCCCAAGCACATTCAACTCTGGGATGCCTCCTTTCTGCCATCAGGTTGATTTGCTTCTTCACCTTGTCCAGCTTGCCTGCCCTATCAGGGACAATGGATTAGCATTTTAGTGGCCATGGCTAATTCTTCCTCTTCAAGAGTGTCTTCCCTTACTGCTGGCTGCAAGAATATGTGCAGGAAGCAGTCTGACTCTTCTGGGGAAGGTGGCCCCTCCAGGGGCTCATGTGCGTGTTTGTGTGTATTCGTCACATTTGATCAACATTTACTTCTGGTATTGATTAGGAAGGTGGGCACTGTGTTTCTAGTGTTTTCCTGCCACCCTGATATTCTGAGGGATGAGCTGTAAGCAAGTGTGGTGACTTGGGGGAACCTGTTCTTTACCAGGTTTGGGGGTTAGGTCTACCTCCATCTGTGTCTGTCCGGAGATTCCAGACAAGATGGTGGTGATGGATTCACTTGCCTGGCACATGCTGCCTCCCCATCTCTCCTTCAATAGCCTTCGAAAGGCTATTGCCATCACGGCCTAAAACAGACAATCTGCCTCCTCATTCAGTAAGTGTATGACCTGGAGGAAAATTTCCAGACACTGTTCCTATATTCTGCAAAAGAGTCAAGGCGCTGGTTGTCATGGCAACTCCATCTTCTCATGTTCCCATTCCACTTGCATTTTCATGATATGCTTGTCATTGACTTTTGATTTTTTTTCCAGAGAAAATTTGGTTTAGACAATGGATTGCTTAACAGCCCCAAATCCATCACCTATTCAAGTGGAACTCTGTGCTCCCAGCCCCGAATGAATGAAAGAATGAATGTTAGCTCAGCAGTTATCGTGTTCAAGGAACTATAATACATGCTGTAGTACATAACTTCACTGCCAATTCTCCCTTCCACTTTCTGAACCCCAGAAATCCAAGCTCATATATTCAATGTTATTATTCCAAAGTGATATCTAATTTGGTGACTGAAGTAGAAGCAAACACTTTACTGGCTAAATTGGAAATGAGCAAAAGAAGTAAGACCCTCGAGCTAAGGAGGTCCTGGAAAGGTGGAATTCTAAGTGGGACATGAAAGAATCCAGGGAAAAGAAGGGGTAAAATTAAGGAAGGAGATCATTGCAGAGAAGAGGGACAGCCCATGAAAGTGTCCCTTTCGACACTGGAGTGTCGTGTTAGAGACCAGAATGAGGAGAGGGTCACTGGAACATGGACTCTCTGGGAGAAGAGTGTAGGTTTTAAGGAGAAAGGAGAGATCAGGACCGAGTGTGAGGGGCCTTGAATGCCAAAGAGGATTTTATATTTGACCTTCAATGGAACCAGTGGAATTTCTTGCTGGGGGGATGGTGATGTCTTCGGGAACTATGTTTTACAAAGATCATTATGGCATCCAAAGGTAGGGTGCAATGCATTGGGCAGAGATACGTGGCAGGAAGACCAAGCAGCAGCTATTGTGCCAGTTCAAGCATGAAGTGATGGGGAGTTGTCTGTCCTGAGTCTTCTCCAGAACAATCACCTGCAGTTTCCTTAAGTGCATATAGGGTGGGCCCTTGTCCAATGGATGAGACAGAGGTCAGGGTTGAGATCAAAGGAGGCATTTTTCAAAAAGACAGATTCAGACTTGATGTCAGGTACACCCACCCCAGACTGATTACAAAATTCCCAAAGCACTTTGAACCTTGGGCTGCCTCCTGTCTGCCATGAAGTTGCTTTGCTTCCTGAGCTAGTCTGGGTTGCCTACCCTGGGAGTGGAAATGGGTTGGCAGTTTAGTGGCAGTGGCAAACCCCTTCTCTGCAGGTCTGGATTTCCCAACTGCTGGCTGTATGATATTGGGCAGGAAGAAGGCTGGCTCTTCAGGGAAAGGCGGCCCCTCCAGTGGCTCTTTTGCATGTTTGTGTGTATTTGGGACGTGTGGTCAGCGTTTGCCGCTGGTAGTGATGAGGAAAGTGGGCTCCATCTTTCCAGTGTTTTCTTCCCTAGCTGATGTTTTTGCAGTTGGGCTGGAAGCATGTCTGTTCACCTTGGGGGAGCCTGTTCCTCCCAAAGCTTTGTAAGAGAACTAATGTCTGCCTCCTTCTGGGTCTGTGGGGAGATGCTGCCCAAGGTGACGGTGATGTCTTGTCTGGCACATCTTATCCCCCACATATTCCTCAATAGTCTTTCAAAGGCTGTTTCCACCACTGTCTAAAAGAGCTCACTGATTTCTTCGAGCCGTCAGAGCATGTACTGGAAGAAAATTACCAGCCCTATTCCTATAATCTGCAAGAGAGTCAGAGAGCAGGTAGTCCTGGCAACTCATCTTCTCATGGTCCCTTTCCACTTGTATTTTCATAATGTGTTGAACGTTGACTTTAGATTTCAGGCAAAAGTTAGTGTAGTCTATTGTTTATTTATCATTCCCAAACTCACCATCCGTTCAGGGAGAACTCTGTGCTGACAGCCATGAATGAATTAATGAATGAATGAATGAAGTGATGAATATTTGTTCAGCACTTATGTGCATCGTATTGCACTAAATGCTATAGTACATACTTCCACTGTTCATCCCCCCCTTCCATTTCGTGAATCCCACAAATCCATGTTCCTTTATTCAATATTTTTCTCACAAAGGGTGTCTTATTTGGTGAAGTTGAAGTAGAATCAAACACTACACAGGTTAAATTGGAAATCAGCAAAAGAACAAAGACCATATAGCAAAGAAAGTCCATGAAATGCTTCTTGTAGAAGCTGGGATTCTAAGAGGGAACTCAAAGAAGTCAGGGAAACCTGGAGGCAGAGATGAGGAGGGAGAGCACTTCACGGAAGAGGGACAGCCAGGAAAAATTGCCATTTGGGAGATAAAGTGTCATATGCAAAGACCAGCAGGAGGAGGGGCTCACTTTCTTACAGACTCTCTTGAAGGTGTAAGAAGCACGTAGAGATCAGCATAGAGTTGAGCGGCCATGAATGCCAAAACAAGGATTTTACATTTGATCCTCGTTGTGATCAGGAGCCACTGCAATATCTTGAGTTGAGGATACAACATAATCAGACCAGTGTATTGGGAAGATCACTTTAGCAGTCAAGGGGAGGATGCACTGCAGCGGGCAGAGAAGTGTCAGGAAGATCAAGCAGCAACTATTGTAGTAGTGCAGGCATGAGGTGAGGGGGAATGTCTGCAGTACCCTCAGGTTCATATAGGGCGGGCCCTTGTCGAACGGATCAGACATAGTTCAAAGATGAGTGTAAGGGGGTGGGGAGGTCTTGTAAAAAGAGAGATTCAGACCTGATATCATAAACATCCACTCCAGGCTGATTAGAATACACCCAAAGCACATTCACCTCTGGGCTGCCTCCTTTCTGCCATCAGGTTGAGTTGCTTCTTCAGTTTGTCTGGCTTGCCTGCCCTGTGAGCTACAATGGGTTGGCCCTTAAGTGGCAACGGCTAATCTCTTCAGGAGTAGCTTCCCATACTTCTGGCTGCAAGATATGCACAGGAAGCAGGATGGCTGTTCTGTGGGAGGCGGCACCTCCAGGGAATTCTGAGTGTTTTTCTGTGTATTGGTGACATGTGCTCAGCTTTTGCTACTGGTAATTATTACGAAGGTGAGCTCTGTCTTTCCAGTGGTTTCTACACACCATGATGTTGTGCAAGATGGGCTGGAGGTAAGTGTGGTCGCTTGTAGAGACCTGTTCCTTTCAAGGTTATGGGGAGCTGGTCTGTCATCCTCTGGGTCTGTGTAGAGATGTAGGACAATGGGGTAGTGATGTATTCCCTTGTCTGTCACATGCTGCCCCCACATTTCTCCTTCAGTAGACTTTCCAAAGGCAAGATAATGGAGTAGAAAGATGGACATACTCTAGCTCTTCTCCCACAGCCCATAAAATACCTGTAAAACATGACTCTAAACAAATTCTATAGCATCAGAAGCCACAAAACGACAGAGCGAAAGAGATTTCCAGCCCAGTTAGCCTGGAAGTCCTGCAGGAAAGGTCTATCACACTGGGCACAGAGCACATCTCAGCCCATGGAGGACAGCCTAACATTGGCCACTCAACACCTGGCAGAAACAGGACTGGAACAGGCCTTGGGGGCAGAATCCCCAGCAACAGAGGCTGTTCTCAAGTCTCTCAATCCAAAAACGCCAAAGAAAGCATCAAAGGTTAGTGAAAAAGCTTTTTCATCAGGGAAAGGGAACATGGTGTGGCTCTGCCAGCAGCAGCCACTGCAGGGGCAGCATCCATTTTTGGAGCCCTCCTCCTAAAAAATCTTGGGGACTTGAGCAGCTGATCTGAATTTCAGCCATGAGAGAAGTCCCTGCCCTCTGCCTAAAGCCCATGGGGGAATTGAGCAGGTGATCTGAACCTCAGCACTGAGAGGCGACCCTGCTATCCCCCTAAAACCCCTAGAACAGCTGATCTGAATCTCAGTCTTGATCACAGCCTTAGGGTGAAGAGGAGGAGCACGAGCAGAGCTGGAAGAAGCTGCTGAGAGGGAATTCTACTACTCAAAGATGTTAGGCAGAAAAGTTTTTGGTTTCTCCCAGACCAGTGCACAGGCCAGGAGAGGGGGAAACTCCTCCCCCTTGATTGTGCTGCCTTGGAGGAACTGAGAATGTACAGGTCCCTAGAGTACACCCTTCTCTTGACAAAGGACTAAAAAGTCAAACAACTGCCTGGGAAAATGCTCAAAAAGGGGAAAAATAAGACTATGGAAGGTTAATTTCTTGGTTAACAGGTTTTTTTCACCCATCCTTTCAGATGAGGAAGAACAAAGCATACTGTCCGAGGAAGTCAAGGCTTCTGCATCCAACACCTGTAAAATATATATGCAATTGTCTCGTCATGGAAGAGCTGAAAAAGAATTTTGAAAATCAGATGAGAGGTGGAGGAAAAATTGGGAAGAGAAATGAGAGTGATGCAAGAAAATATTTAAAAGCAAGTCAACAGCTTGCTAAAGGAGACAGAAAAAAATGATGAGGAAAATTACACCTTGAGGAGGAACCAAGATGATGGGGCAGAAAGACACACATATTCCAGCTCTTCCCCCACAGCCCATGAAATACCTGTAGATAAAGACTCTCAACAAACTGTAGAGCAGCAGAAGCCACAGAACAACGGAGTGGAGATTTCCAGCCCAGGGTGACATGGAAGGCCGCTGGTAAAAGTCAATCACGCCAGACTCTGAACAGAGCCCAGTTCAGCCTGGACAATGTAAAGCCCTGGAGCAGCAGGCCTTGGGGGCGCAATCCCCAGCAGTAGCAGCAGAGGTTCCCAGATCCCTCAACTCACAGGCCACAAAGATACTTCAAAGGTCAGGGAGAGAGCTTTTTCACCTATGTGACAAGGTAGCAGTGTCCTCCCCTAGCCCCAGCCCCAGGCAGCTGTGGTGGTGGTGGTGGCAGGGCAGAAGCAACAGTGGACATGCTGTGGCCATGGTGGCCAGGCAGGCAGCAGTCAGTATTCATTGTTGGATTAAACCCCTGGGGGAATGGAGCAGCTGTTC
The DNA here is from genome assembly GCF_028372415.1 of Notamacropus eugenii. NCBI lineage: Eukaryota > Metazoa > Chordata > Mammalia > Diprotodontia > Macropodidae > Notamacropus > Notamacropus eugenii. Next base: position 15,406,176 of record NC_092879.1, on the reverse strand, counting down.
TGAACCTCAGCCATGAGTGATGATCCCAGCCCTGCCTAAAGCCCCTGGGGGAATTCAGCAGCTGATCTGAGCCTCAGCTGTGAGTGACTGCCCCGTCCTCACCTAAAGATCATGGAGGAATTGAACAGGTGATTTGAATCTCAGCCACAAGCCATACAGGAAATAAACTCTTCTCCCTTGTTGTGCCACCTTGGAGGAACTGAGAACTTATAGGTCCCCAGAGCATATCCTACTCTTGATAAAGGACCCAAAAGTGAAGTAACTGATTGGGAAAATGCCCCAAAAAGGGAAAAAATAAGATTATAGAAGGTTACTTTCTTGGTGAACAGGTATTCTCTCCCATCCCTTCTGATGAGGAAGAACAAAGTTTACCACCAGGGAATGACATAAAAGTCAAGGATTCTGCATCCAAAAGCTCCGAAATAAATATGTAATGGTCACAGGCTATGGAAGAGCCCCAACACGATTTTGAAAATCAAGTAAGAGAGGTGGAGGAAAAATTGGAAAGAGAAATGAGAGCAATGCAAGAAAATCATGAAAAGTGAAGAGACCCAAAAAACATTGAAGAAAATAGCACGTATAAAAATGGGCTAACTCAATTGACAAAAGAGGTCCAAAAAACCAATGAAGAGTAGAATACTTTAAAAAGTAGAATTAGGCAAATGGAAGAGGAGGTTCAAAAGTTCACTGAAGAAAATAGTTCTTGTAGAATTAAGATGCAGCAGATAGAAGCTAATGACTTCATGAGCAACCAAGAAATTACACAACAAAGCCAAAAGAATGAAAAAAATAGAGGACAATGTGAAATGTGTTATTGGAAAAACCACTGACCTGGAAAATAGATCCAGCAGAGACAATCTAAAAATTGTGGGACTGACTGAAAGCCATGATAAAAAAAAGAGCTTAGACTTCATCTTTCATGAAATTATCAAGGAAAACTAGCCTGATATTCTACAACCAGAGGGAAAAATAAATATTGAAAGAATCCACTGATCGCCTCCTGAAAGAGACCTGAAAAGAGAAACTTCTAGGAATATTGTAGGCCAATTCCAGAGTTCCCATATCAAGGAGAAAATATTGCAAGCAGCCAGAAAGAAGCAGTTCGAGTACTGTGGAAATGTAATCAGGATAACACAAGATCTAACAGCTTCTACATTAAGGGATCAAAGGACTTGGAATAGGATATTCCAGAATTTAAAGGAACTAGGATTAAAACCAAGAATCATCTACCCAGAAAAACGAAGTATAATACTTCAGGGGGAAAATGGTCTTTCAGTGAAACAGAGGACTTTCAAGCATTCCTGATGAAAAGACCAGAACTGAATAGAAAATCTGGCTTTCAAACAAAAAAATCAAGAGAAGCATGAAAAGGTAAACAGGAAAGAGATATCATAAGGGAGTTTCGAAAGCTGATCTGTTTACATTTCCAGATGGGAAGATAATATTTGTAACTCTTGAGACTTTTCTCAGTATTTGAGTAGTTGGAGGGATTATAAACACACATTTTTGTGTATATACACACACACACATATGTATTTATATATATAAAGGCAGAGAGCACAGGGTGAACTGAATTAAGGGGTGAGAGAGGAATATATTGGATGGAGAGATGGAGAATTAGAATGTTGCACATTATCTCTCATAAAAGAGGCAAGAAAAAGCTTTTTTGATAGAGGAGAAAAGGGAGGAGGCTAGAGGGAAAAAGTGAAGCTTTCTCTCTTCACATTTGGCTTAAGGAGGGAATAACATGCTCAATCAATTTGCTATGGAAATCTTTCTTACTCTACAGGAAAGTAAGGGAGAAGGGGACAAGTGGGGTGGGGGGATGATATAAGGCAGGGCAAATGGGAGGAGGGAGTAATTAGAAGTGAACACTTTTGGGGAGGGACAAGGTCAAAACAGAATACAATAAGTGGGGGGGGAAGATAAGGTGGAGGGAAATATAGTTAGTCTTACACAACATGATTATTATAGAAGTCTTTTGCAAAACTACACATATATAGCCTACATTGAATTGCCTGCCTTCTCAACAGGGATGTATGGGGAGGGAGGAAGGAAGAGAAGTTGGAACTCAAAGTGTTAGGAACAAATTCTGAGAACTGTTTTTGCATACTGCTGTGAAATAAGAAATACAGGTAAAGCGGTATAGAAATCAAACTTGATCTACAAGAAAAGAGAGAAGATGAAGATCAGGGAAGGGAGGGGTGTAATAGAAGTGAGGGCATATTGAGGGAAGGGGTAATCAGAATGCAAGGCTTCATGGGCTGGAGTGAGGGGAGAGATGGGGAGACAATTTGGAACTCAAAATTTTGTGGAAACAAATTTTAAAAACCAAAAATAAATGAACATTAAAAAAATAGCCTTTTAAAAAGCTATTGCTACCATTATCTTAATAGCTAAGTGACCCCCTCATTCAGTCAGAGCATATCCTGGGCGAAGATTACCAGGCAATGTTCCTATAATCTGCAAAAGATTCAAGCAGAGGGTTGTCAGGGCAACTCTATCTTTTCATGCAACTCTTCCACTTGGATTTTCAAGATGTGTCTGGTCTTTCCTTTAGATTTTTTCCAGAGAATAATTGCTTTAGACAATTCATTACTTAGGGCGGAGCCAAGATGGCGGAGTGAGAGCAACGACTCACCTAAGCTCCTGGACAGACTTCTTTGGATATCTCTGAAAGGAGAATCTGACCAAATTTTGGAGGTGCAGAATCCAGTGGCAGACAGACTGTGACAGATTCGGAGCCCAGGTTAGACTGGAAGGTCCATGGGAAGGATCTGTTCCACAGGGGTGAGCCCCCAGTGCATGGCACAGTGCAGTCAGTGCAGCAGAGCAGAAGGGACCCCAGAAGCCTGAGAGAGGCGGGCGGAACCAGAGGAGCAGGAGACAAGCCAAACAGAGCCAGTGAGAGCCGGTGAGAGCCGGTGAGAGCCGCTGAGCGCCAGATATTGGCGCAGCAGCTCCTGAGACCTTCAGCCTGAAGACTGAACTTCGGTAAGTCACCTACTTGAACTTCCGGGAGCCAGGATGGCGGAGTGATCAGTAAATGCTCTCTCCTCCCCCCTCTGATCACCATGAAAGAACCATAAAATATTTCCCCAGAAAAATCCTGTATCAGCGGGAACAGCAGAAGGGGCAAATAGTCTCATAACACCTGAGGCTAGGAAAATAGCTAAGGAGGATTCCTCCTACTGTGGCAGAGGCGATCCGGAAGGACAGAGGACCCATGGCAGAGAAAACTTGCACTAAGACCCAGGCAAGCCTCAGCGCCAGGAGAGGGGCCAGGAGGGGTGGGAACACGCATTAGCATCTAGGCGTGCCTCAGCCCTCCAGGGGAAAAGGGAAGACAATAGGGAAGCTGGAATCGCCATCCCCTGGGCTTGTCTTTGCCTCAGTGCAGCAGAGGAGATATCCTGTGACCAGACCACTCCTCCCACACACTTAACAAGCTAACCCCAGGGTTGATCCGGGAAACAAAAAACAAAAACCTGCTTTTAGCTCTTTCACACATCAGCTCAACACAAAGTTCTGTAGCTTCTGACTGAAAGAACCAGAAGCTACAACACTCAGTCAACATCATGAACAGGAAAAGGCAGACAAAAGGTGAAAAAACCATAGAATCTTTCTATGGGGATAAGGACCAAAACACAAACACCAAAGAGGTCAGAGCTGAGACTGTACTTCCATCTGAAACTTCAGAAGGGACTATGAACTGCTCGCAAGCACAAGCAGCTCTCCTGGAACAGCTGAAGAAGGAAATAGAAGAAAAACTGGCCAATGATTTTAAAATCATAAAAATAAAAGAATTCACTGATGACAATTCATTACTTAACAACACCAAACCCATGATCTATTCATAGAAAACTCTGTGCTGCCAGACTTGAATGAATGAACGAAGGAATGAATATGGTTTAGCAGTTACCATATGCAACGAACTATACTAAATGCTTCAGTAAATACCTTCATTTCCAAGTCTCCCTTCCACTTTCTGTATCCCACAAATAAATACTCATATATTCAATATTATTATTCCAACAGGGTATCTAAGTTGTTGAATCTGAAGTAGATGCAAACCCTGCACTGGCTAAATTGAAAATAAAGCCAGAGGACCAAGACCCTAGAGCAAAGGAGATGCCTGAATGCTGAGATTCTAAGTGGGGGCAGAAAGAAGCAAGGGAAAATAGGAGGAAGAAATAAAGAGGGAGATCATTGCATTGCAAGGAAGAGAGACCACCCTTGAAAATACCCAGTTTGGAGGCGGACTGTCTAGTTAAAGACCAGAAGATGGAGGAGGTAGTAAGAAGTAAGAAGTAAGAGGGGGATCACTGACTCTGGCAGAGGAACGTGAGGTGTAGGAAGAAAGCAGAGATAGTGAATATGTGTGAGACCGAATTTTATGTTTGTTCATCGAACGATCCACTGAAATATCTTGAGTGGCAGTGGTGATCTGTTTCCGGCCCATGTGTTAGCAAGATCGCTTTGATAGCCATGTGTAGAATGCTCAGCAGTGGGCAGAGGCATGTGACAGAAAGATCATGCAGCAGCTTTTGTAGTAGTCCAGGCATGAGGTCTGGCTAGTTCTCTGGCCTGGGTCTTCTGCAGAATAATCTCCTGCAGTTTCTTCAAGTATATATAGAGTGGGCCCTTGTCCAACGGATCAGACAGAGATCAGGTATGAGTGTAATGGTTGGATCTTGTAAAAAGAGAGATTCTGACTTGATGTAATAAACACTCCCTAAACTGATTAGAAGACACCCCACCAACATAGAACCCAAGGCTGCGTCCTGTCTGCCTCAGATTGCTCTGCTTCTTTAGCTAGTCTGGCTTGCCTGCCATGTGAGTGGCAATGGGTTGGCATTTTAGTGGTGATGGCTAACCCCTTCTCTGCAGGAGTGGCTTTCCAAACTGTTGGATGCAAGATGTGAGAAGGAAGCAGGCTGGCTCTTCTGGGGATGTCGGCCAGTCCAAGGAATCTTGTGTTTTTGTGTGTATTGCTGATAGGTGGTCAGCATTTGCTGCTAGGAGTGATGAGGAAGGTGGACAATGTCTTTACAGTGATTTCTTCCCAACATGATGTTGTGAGGGATGGGCTAGAAGCAGGTGTTTTGGCTTGGGTCGTCTGTTCCTTCCATGGTTCTAGAGATCAGGTATTCTTCCATCTGGGACTGTGCGGTGATGTTAGACAAGGGGTCTGGCAGTTGCTGCCCTCCATCACTCCTTCAATAGCCCTTGAAGAGCTAAAGCCACCACTGCCAAAAGCAGCTAACCTACCTCGTCATGCAATCAGAGCATGGCTGGGAAGAAAATTACCAGGCACTGTCCCAATAACCCACAAAAAGTCAAGGAGAGAGTTGTCATGGTAAATCCATATTCTTATGCCCCCATTTCACTTGAATTTTCATGATGTGTTTGACAGTAGCTTCAGATTTTTTTCCACAGAAAATTTGGTTTAGGCTATCAATTACTTAACAGCTCAAAATCCATCACCTATTCCAGAACTCTGTGCTGCCTGACACGAATGAATGAAGGAATGAATACTTCTTCAGAGTTACTACATGCAAAGAACTGAGCTATAAGCTCTAGTATATGCCTCCACTGCCGATCCTCCCTTCCATTTTCTGAACCGCACAAATCCATACTCATATATTCAATATTATTATCCGAAAGCGCTGTTGGATTAGGTGAAGCTGAAGTAGAAACAAACCCTATGTTGGCTAAGCTGGAAATAAGCAAGAGAAGCAATATCCTAGAGCTAAGGAGGTCCCTGAGAGCTGGGATTCTAAGTGAAACCTGAAAGAAGCCAGGGAAAAGAGGAGGCATAGATTAGGTGGGAGAGCATTGTAGGAAACAGGACAGACCATGAAAATGTCCACTTGGAAGATGGAGTGTCTTCTGCTAGACCAGAAGGGGGACAGGGTCACTGGATCACTGACTCCGTGGAAGAAGAGAGTCTCGTGTAGGAAGAAACTAGAGACAGATTGGGACAGAGGGTGAGGGAACTTGAATGCCAAACACAGGCTTTTATATTTGATCCTCGTGGGAGCCACTGGAATAAATTGGGGGTGAGGGTGGGGGTGGATGGTGATATGTTCTCGACTTGTGTGTTTGGACGATCGCTCTGTCAGCCAAGGGCAAGATGCACTGCAGTACACAGAGAAATGTGGCAGGGAGACCAAACAGCAGTTATTGTAGTACTCTAGGCATGAGGTGAGGGAAGTTGTCTGTCCTGAATCTTCTCCAGAACAATCACCTGCAGTTTCTTTAGGTGTATACATGGTGGGTCCTTGTCCAATGAATCAGACAGAGGTCGGTGATGAGAGTAAAGGGTGGATCTTTTAAAAAGAGAAATTCAGACTTGATGTTAGAAATACCCACCTAAATCTTACTAGAAGACTCCCAAATCTCATTGAACCGTGAACAGCCTCTTGTCTGCCATCAGGTTGCTTTACTTCTTCAGATAGTTTGTATTGCCCAACCTGTGAGTGGCAATGGGTTGGCACTTTAGTGGCCTTCTCTGCAGGAGTGGCTTCCTCAAATCCTGGCTGCAAGGTATGCGCAAGTAGCAGGCTGGCTCTTCTGGGCAAGGTGTCCTCTCCAGGGGAACTTTTGTGTTTTTCATTATATTGTTTACATGTGGTCAGCATTTGCTGCAGGTAGTGATTAGGAAGGTTAGCTCTGTCTTTCCAGTGATTTCCTCCCACCATCATTCTGTGAGAGATGCGCTGGAAAGAGGTGTGTTGGCTTCGGGGGACCTATTCCTTCTCAGGTTCTGCGTATCAGGTCTATCTCTATTTGAGGCTGTGCAAAGATGCTGGACAAGTTGGAGGTTATGTGTTCATTTGTTTCCACATTCTGCACCTCCCCATCTCTCCTTCAGTCTTCTTCGAAAAGCTATGGCCACCGCTGTCTAAAAGAGCTAAACGACGTCTGCATGCATTCAGAGCAAGTTCTGGAGGAAAATAACCAAGCACTCTTCCTATTACCTGCAGAAGATTCATGAAGAGGGTGGTCATGACAAGTCCATCTTCTCATGCTCCCATTCAACTTACATTTTTGTGATGTGTTTGATATTGGCTTTAGATTTTTTCCAGAGAAAAGTTTGTTGTAGACTATTGATTACTTAACAGTTCCAAACTCATCATCTATTCAAGCAGAATTCTGTGCTGCCAGATAGGAATACAGGAAGGAAACAATGAATATTTTTTCAGATGTTCCTATGTGCAAAGAACTGTATTAAATGCTGCAGTACAATACCTCCACTACCAATATTTCCTTCCATTTTCTGAACCTCACAAATCCATGCTCATATATTCAATATAATTATCCCAAAGCTGTTTCTAATTTGGTGAAGCTGAAGTAGAAACAATCTCTTTACAGGCCAAATGGAAAATTAGCATTAGGACCAAGATCCTATAGCTAAGGAGGTCCCTTAAAGATGATATTCTAAATGGGATCTGAAAGAAGCCAGGGAACTGAGGATGCAGAGGTAAGGAGGGAGAGCATTGCTGCAGGGAGGAGGGATATCCCCTGAAAATGGCCAGTTGGGAGATGGAGCTTCTTGTGCCAGACCAGATGAAGAACAGGGTCACCGACTGGCTGGAGGCAGAGTGTAGGGTACAGGAAGAAAGTAGAGATCGGAACAGAGTGTGAGGGAGGTTGTATGCCAAATAGAATATTTTAAATTTGATCCTCGAACTTCTTGAGATGGGGGATTGTCATATGGTCCCAATCTATGTGGGAGACAGACCACTTTGGCAGCCTGTTTTGCAGTGGGCAGAGACATGTGGCAGATAGACAAAGCAGTGGCTATTGTAGTAGTCCAGTCATGAGATGAGGTGTCTGCCCGGAGTTTTTTCCAGAGTAATTTTACCTGCAGTTTCTTCAGTTGTATATAGCATAGCCCCTTGCCAAATGGATCAGGCAGAGGTCAGGGATCAGTGTAATGGATGGTTCTTGTAAAAAGAGTGATTCAGAATTGATGTAAAATACACTCAACCCAGACTGATTAGAAAACTTCCAAAGCTCACTGAACTCTGGGCCGGCCTCCTGTTCTCAATCAGGTTGCTTTGCTTCTTGAGCTACTCTGGCTTGCCTTCCTTGTGAGTGGCAATGGGTTGGCAGCTTAGTGGCAATGGCAAACCCCTTCTCTGCAGGGCTGGCTTCCACAACTGCTGGCTGTAAGGTATACATAGGAAGCAAGCTGGCTCTTCTGGGAAAGGTGGCCCTCCAGTGGCTCTTTTGCGTGTCTGTGTGTTTTGGGGACGTGTGGTTTGCACTTGCTGCTGGTTGAATTGAGGAAGGTGGGCTCCATCTTTCCAATGTTTTCTTGCCTCTTCAATGTTTTTGCGGTTGGGCTGGAAGCATGTCTGCCCACTTTGGGTGAGCCTGTGCTTTCGAGGTTTCTGGGGAAGAGGACACATGTCCGTCTCCATTGGGGTTTGTGCTGCTCAAGGTGGCGGTGATGTCTTCTCTGGCACATCCTGCCTCCCCCCATCTCTCCCCCAACAGCCTATCAAAGGCTATTTCCGCCTTGAGCACTCAGAGCGCTTCCTGGAGGAAAATTACCAGGTACTGTTCCTATAATGTATAAAATAGTCAGAAAAAGTTTCCCATGGCAACTCCACCTTCTCTTGTTCCCGTTCCACTTTCATTTTCATAATGTGTTGAATGTCGCCTTTAGATTTTTCCAGGGAAAATTTAATGTAGAATATTGTTTATTTAAAAATCCCGAATTCATCACCTACTCAGGGTGATGTCTCTGTGCTGACTGGCATGAATGAATGAAGGAAGTAATGCATATTGATTCAGCACTAATTATGTTCAACGTACTGTACTAAATGCTGTAGTGCATACCTCCACTATCCATCCTCCCCTTCCATTTTGTGAATCCCACAAATTTATGTTCCTGTATCAATATTATTCTCACAAAGGGTGGTCTAACTTGGTGAAGCTGAAGTAGAAACAAATCCTATACAGTTTAATGGGAAATCAGTCAGAAAATAAAGACCGTAGAGTTAAGGATGTCTCTGAAATGCTTCTTGTGGAACCTAGGATTCTAAGTGGAAACTCAAAGAAGAAGTCAGGGAAAGCAGGAGGCAGAGATGAGGAGGGAGAGCATTTAACGGAAGAGGGATAGCCTAGGCAAATGACTATTTGGGAGATGGAATGTCATATGCAAAGGACAGCAGGAGGAGGGAGTCACTCTCTTACAGACTCTTTTGAGGGAGAGTGTAGGGTGTAGAAAGCATGCAGAGATTGCGACAGGGTGTGAGGGGACATGAATGCCAAATAGAGGATTTTACATTTGATTCTCGTTGTGACAGGAAGCCACTGGAATATCTTGAGTTGGGGGGACGACATAATCAGAGCAGTGTGTTAGGAAGACGACTTTAGCAGCCAAGGGGAGGATGCACTGAAGTGGGCAGCGATGTGGCATGAAGACCAAGCAGCAGCTAGTGTAGTAGTACAGGCATGAGGTGAGGGGGAATGTGTGCCCTAATTAGTCTTTCGAATTACTACTTGCAGTACCCTCAGGCTTGTTTAGGCCCTTCTCCAATGGATCAGACATAGGTCAATGATGAGAGTAAGGGGAGTGGGGATATTGTAAAAAGACAGACTCAGACTTGATGCCATAAACATCCACCTCAGACTGATTAGAAGACTACCAAAAAACATGGAACTCTGGTCTGCTTCCTTTCCGCCATCAGTTTGATAGGTTTCTTCAACTTCCCTGGTTTGCCTGCCCTGTGAGTGGCAATGGGTTGGCACTCTACCGGCAGTGGCTAATCCCTTCTCTACTGGAGTGTCTTTCCATACTTGTGGCTGCAAGATATGCACAGGAAGCTGGCTCTTCTGGGAAGTCTCTCCAGGGACTCCTTTGTGTTTTTGTGTGTATTGGTGACATGTGGTCAGCATTTACTGCCATTAGTGATGAGTACAGTGGGCACTGTTTTTCCCGTGATTTTCTTCCACCAGGATGTTGTGAGGGATGGGCTGGAAGCAGGTGTGGTGGCTTGTGGGTGCCTGTTCCTTCCAAGGATTTGAGTAATGAGTCCGTCTCCATGTCCGTCTCTGCGGAGAAGTTGGCATTCAGTTGTCTGACATTTTCGACCCCCCATCTATCTTGCAATAGCCTTTGAAAGGCTATTGTAATCAATGTCTAAAACTGCTAACAGACTTCCTCATGCAGTTAGAGTACATACTGGAGGAAAATTACCAGGCACTGTTCCGATAATCTGCAAAAAGTCAAAGAGAGAATTGTCATGGCAAGTCCATCTTCTCATATTCCTATTCTACTTATATTCCCAAGATGCGTTTGCCATTGGGTTTATACTTTTTTCCACAGAAAATATGGTTTCAGGGACGGAGCCAAGATGGTGGAGTAGAAACACACGCTAGCTCCGAACCCACCACCCATAAAATATCTGTAAAAAAAGAACTGCCAGTGAATTCTGGAGCAGCAGAAGCCAAAGAACAGCGGAGTGGACGAGATTTCTGTTCCAGAGAGCCTGAAAACCTCGAGCAAAAAGTTCTTCCCGCCATGGCCTGAGAGCAGAGCACAGTCCTGCTGAGGCCGACCAGCTCCAAGAGGAGCAGATCCGAGCGGGGAGCAGATCTGAGCAGGCTTCAGGGACAGAATCTCCAGCAGCTGCGCTGGTCCCTCCACCCACAGGGGACAAGGGTCAGTGAGAGGGTCTCTTTGTCGGGTCGAGAGGGGAGTGGGGTGCCCCCATAACTCAGGCCCCCTCGGGAGGCAGCAGCGGAAGTGGGAGCAGACTGGGGCTCCCCAAGCAGGCAGGAGCCCGGATCCATTGTTGAAGGTCTCTGCATAAACCCCCCTGAGGGAACTGAGCCCGTGAGGCAGCCCTGCTCCCACCTGAGCAGCTGAACTTAATTTCACACTGACTAGCAGCCCCGCCCCTGCCCAAAGCCCTGACGCTGGGGAGCAGCATTTGAATCTCAGACCCCAAGCGCTGGCTGGGCAGATCGGGAGTTGAAGTGGGTGTGAAGAGGATATTCAGAAGTCAAGTCACTGGCTGGGAAAATGCTCAGAAGAGGGAAAAAAACCAAGACTATAGAAGATTACTTTCTTGGTGAACAGGTATTTCCTCCCTCCCTTTCTGATGAGGAAGATCAATGCTCACCATCAGGTAAAAACACAGAAGTCAAGGCTTTTGTATCCCAGCCCACTAAATGGGCTCAGGCCATGGAAGAGCTCAAAAAGAGCTCAAAAAATTTTGAAAATCAAGTTAGAGAGGTGGAGGACAAACTGGGAAGAGCAATGAGAGATATGCAAGCAAAGCATGAACAGGTCAGCACCCTACTAAAGGAGACCCAAAAAAATGCTGAAGAAAATAACACCCTGAAAAATAGGCTAGCTCAAATGGCAAAAGAGGTTCAAAAAGCCAATGAGGAGAAGAATGCTTTCAAAAGCAGAATTAGCCAAATGGAAAAGGAGATTCAAAAGCTCACAGAAGAAAATAGTTCTCTCAAAATTAGAATGGAACAGATGGAGACTAATGACTTTATGGGAAACCAAGAAATCACAAAACAAAACCAAAAGAATGAAAAAATGTAAGATAATGTGAAATATCTCCTTGGAAAAACAACTGACCTGGAAAATAGATCCAGGAGAGACAACTTAAAAATTATGGGCCTACCTGAAAGCCATGATCAAAAAAAGAGTCTAGACATCATCTTTCATGAAATTATCAAGGAAAACTGCCCTAATATTCTAGAACCAGAGGGCAAAGTAAATATTGAAAGAATCCACCGATCACCACCTGAAAAAGATCCAAAAAGAGAAACTCCTAGGAACATTGTGGCCAAATTCCAGAGTTCCCAGGTCAAGGAGAAAATATTACAAGCAGCTAGAAAGAAACAATTCAACTATTGTGGAAATACAATCAGGATAACACAAGATCTAGCAGCTTCTACATTGAGGGATCGAAAGGTGTGGAATAGGATATTCCAGAAGTCAAAGGAACTAGGACTAAAACCAAGAATCACCTACCCAGCAAAACTGAGTATGATACTTCAGGAGAAAAATTGGTCTTTCAATGAAATAGAGGACCTTCAAGCATTCTTGATGAAAAGACGAGAGCTGAAAAGAAAATTTGACTTTCAAACACAAGAATGAAGAGAAGCATGAAAAGGTAAACAGCAAAGACAATTCATAAGGGACTTATAAAAGTTGAACTGTTTATATTCCTACATGGAAAGACATTATTTGTAACTCTCGAAACTATTCAGTATCTGGGTACTGGGTGGGATTACACACACACACACACAAACACACACACATGCACACGCACACGTACACACAGAGACAGAGTGCACAGAGTGAATTGAAGAGGACGGGATCATATCTTTAAAAAAATGAAATCAAGCAGTGAGAGAGAAATGTATGGGAGGAGAAAGGGAGAAATGGAATGGGGAAAATAATCTCTCATAAAAGAGGCAAGGAAAAGACTTTTTTAATTTAGGGAAAATGAGGGGAGGTGAGAGAAAAACATGAAGTTTACTCTCATCACATTCCACTAAAGGAAGGAATAAAATGCACACTCATTTTGGTATGAAAACTTATCTTACAATACAGGAAAGTGGGGGGCAAGGGGATAAACAGGATCGGGGGGACGATGGAAGGGAGGGCACGGGCAGGAGGGTCCAATTTGAGGTCGACACTCATGGGGAAGGACAGGATCAAAAGAGAGAATAGAAGTAATTGGGGGAAGGACAGGATGGAGGAAAATATAGTTAGTCTTATACAACACGACTATTGTGGAAGTCATTAGCAAAACTACCCAGAGATGGCCTATACTGAATTGCTTGCCTTCCAAAGGGAGGGGGAGGGGAGGGAGGAAGGAAAAGAAGTTGGAACTCAAAGTTTTAGGAACAACTGTCCAGTACTGCTCTTGGCACTAGGAAATAAGAAATACAGGTAAAGGGGTTTAGAAAGTTATTTGGCCCTACAGGACAGCGGAGAGGATGGAGACAAGGGCAGAGAGGGATGATAGAGGAGAGAGCAGATTGGTGATGGGGGCAATTGGAATGCTCGGTGTTTTGGGGTGGGGGGAGGGGATAAGGGGGGAGAAAATTTGGAACCCAACATTCTGTGAAAATGAATGTTAAAAAAGTTAAATAAATAAATAAATTGGAAAAAAAGAAAAAGAAAAAAAAAGAAAAGAAAATATGGTTTCAACTACCGATTACTTAACAGCCCCAAACACACCCCCAATTCAAAGAGAAATGTGTGCTGCCAGACGTGAATCAATGCATGAGCAATGAATATTTTTTCAGCACTTACATTGTCCAAACACCGTACTAAATGCTGCAGTGCATACCTCCATTGCCAATCCTCCCTCCCATTTTCTGAACTCCACAAATCGGTGCTCATATATTCAAAATTATTTACTTAGAGCGGTGTCTAATTAAGTGAACCTGACATAGCAACAAACGCTATACTAGCTAACTTGGAAATTCTCAAGAGAACCAAGACCATAGAGCTAAGGAGGTCCCGGAAACGTATGGATTCTAATTTGATCTGATAGAGTTAAAGGACAAGAGAGGCAGAAATAAGGAGGGAGGGCATGACAGGGAAGAGGGACAGCCCAGGAAAATGTCCCTGAAGTGTCTTGTTCTAGAGAAGAAGGAGGAGAGCTTCCCTGGATCACTGACGCTCTGGAGTCAGTGTATGGCTTAGGAAGAAAGCAGAGATCAGGATAGGGTGTGAACGGCCTTGAATGCCAAGCAGAGTATTTTATATTCGATCCTCGAATATCTTTGGGGAGGGAGGTATGGTCATATTGTCCTGACCTCTGTGTTAGAGTGATCACTTTGGCAGCCAACCTTAGCATGCACTGCAGGGGACAGAGACATGTGGCAGGAACACCAAGCAACAGCTATTGTTGCAGTCCAGGCATGAGGGGATGGGGGAGAGGGTATCTTCCCTGACTCTTTTCCAGAATAATCACCTGCAGTTTATTCAGGTGTATATAGGATGGGCCCTTATCCCACGGATCACACAGAGGTTAAGGAACAGTGTAGTGGGTGGATCTTATAACAGGAGAAATTAAGACTTGATATCCAAAACACCCTACCCATACTGATTATTAGACATGCAACCAACATTGAACCTAGGGCTGCCTCCTGTGCACCCTAAGGTTGCTGTGCTTCTTCAGGTAGTCTGGCTTGCCTGCCCTGTGAGTGGAAATGAGTTGACAGTTAAGTGGTGATGGCAAAACCCTTCTCTGCAGGACTGGCTTCTCCAACTGCTGACTGTAAGGTATGCGCAGCAAGGGGGCTGGCTCTTCTGGGAAAGGCTGCCCCTCTAGGGGCTCTTTCGTGTGTTAGTATGTATTTGCGAATTGTGGTCAGCATTTTCTGCTCATCGTGATGAGGAAGGTGGGCTTCATCTTTTCAGTGTTTTCTTCCCTCCACGATGTTGTGGGTGTTGGGCTGGAAGCAAGTGTGTTCATTTGCGAGGAGCCTATTCTTTCCAAGCCTCTGGAGAAGAAGACCCATGTCTGTCCCAGTCTGGGTCTGTGGGGAGATGCTACACAAATTGATAGTGATGTCTTGGCTTGAAAATCCTGCTCTCCCATATCTCCCTCAATAGCCTTTTAAAGGCTACTGTCTCCACTGTCTAAAGCAGCTCACGGACCTCCTCAACCATTCAAAGCACGGACTGAAGGAAAATTACCAGGTTCTGTTCCTATAATTTACAAAAGAGTTATGGAGCGGGTTGTCATGGCAACTCCATCCTCTCATTTTCCCATTTAACTTTCATTTGACTATGTCTTTAGATTTTTTTACAAAGAAAATTAATGTAGACTGTTGCTTAGGTAAAAGCCTTAATCTCATCTCCTATTCAGAGAGAACTCTGTGCTACCAGCCATGAATGCATGAAGGAAGTAATGATTAAGTTCATCACTTATTAAGTGCAACTTATTGTACTAAATGCTGTAGCACATACCTCCACTGTCCATCCCGCCCTTCCATTTTGTGAATCCCACAAATCCATGTTCCTGTATTCAATATTATTCTCTCAAAGCAGTGTCTAATTTGGTGAAGCTGAAGTAGAAACAAACCCTATTAAGATTAAATTGACAATCATCCACAGAACAAAGACTGTAGAGATAAGGAGGTCCCTGAAATGCTTCTTGGAGAAGCTGGGATTCTAAGTGGGAACTCAAAGAAGTCATGGAAACAAAGAGGTAGAGAAGAGGAGGGAGAATATTTCATGGCAGAGGCACAGCAAGGGAAAATGGCCATTTGGGAGATGGAGTGCCATATGCAAAAACCAGCAGGAGGGTTAGGGTTAGGGTTAGGGGTGAGCATCTCACAGACTCTCTTCGAGGAGAGTGTAGGGTGAAGAAAGCATGCAGAGATTGCGACAAGGTGTGAGGGTCCGTGACTGCCAAACAGACCACTTTACATTTGATCCTCCCTTTGTTAGGGAACCATTGGAATATCTCGAGTTGGAGAGACGACATAATCCGAGCAATGTGTTAGGAAGATGACTTTAGCAGCCAAGGGGAGGATGCAGAGACGTGACAGGAAGATCAAGCCGCAGCTATTGTAACTGTAAAGTCATGAGGTGAGGGGGAATGTCTGCCCTGAGTAGTCTCCCGAATAACTAATTGCAGTATCTTCAGGCTTATATAGGGCGGGCCCTTGTCCAATGGATCATACGTAGGTCAATGATGAGAGTAAGGGGGATGGGGATCTTCGATAAAGAGAGATTCAGACTTGATCTCATAAGCATCCACCCCAGACAAATTAGAAGACTGCCAAAGCACATTGGATTCTGCTCTGCTTACCTTTCTGCCAAGATGGCGATTTGCTTCGTCAGCACCTTTGACTTGCCTGCCCTGAGAGTGGCAGTGGGTTGGCACTTTAGTGGCAATGGCTAATCCCTTCTATACAGGAGTGTCTGCACATACTTGTGGTTGCAAGATATGCACAGGAAGCAGACTGCCTTTTCTGGGGAAGGTGGCCCCTCCAAGGGCTCCTTTCTATTTTTGTGTATATTGGTGATATGTGGTCAGCATTTGCTGCTGGTAGTGAAGAGGACGGTGGGCACTGTCTTTCCAGTGATTTCTTCCCATCATGATGTTGTGAGGGATGGGCTGTAAGCAGATGTGTTGCCTCGGGGCTGCCTGTTCCTTTCAATGGTCTGGGCTTCTAGTTTGTCTCCATATGAGTCTCTGAGGAGAAGCTGGACAAAGTAGTGGTGATGCATTCACTTGTCTGGGATTTGAGGCCCCCCATTTATCCAAGAAGAGAATTGTCGTGGCAATTCCATCTTCTCATGTTTCTATTCCACTTGCATTTTCTTGATTGTGTTTAGATTTTTTCCAGAGAAAATATGGTTTCGACTATCGATTACATAACAGATCCAAAGCCACCAACAATTAAAAGAGAGCACTGTGCTACCAGACCTGAATGGATTAATGAGGAATGCATATTTGTTCAGCGCTTATTATGTGCAAAGGACTGTACTGAAGGCTGCAGTACATACCTCCACTGCCAATCCTCCTTTCCATTTTCTGAACGCCACAAATCCATGCCCATATATTCAAAATTATTAACTCAAAGGGGTGTCTAATTAGGTGAAACTGAAGTTGAAACAAACTCTATACTGGTTAAACTGGAAATTCGCACAAGATCCAAGACCCTAGAACCCAGCAGGTCCGTGAATCGGGAGCATTCCAATTAGGAGCTAAAAGAACTAAAGGAAAAGAGGAGGCAGAGAAAAGGAGGGAAAGAACGGCAAAGAGGAGGGACAGCTCATGAAAATATCCATGGAATGTCTTGTCCTAGAGTAGAAGGAAGATGATTTTCTGCTTCACTCTCTGTAGGCTGAGAGTATGGCGTGGGAAGAAAGCAGAGATCAGGACAGGATGTGAGGCTCCTTGAAAGCCAAGTAGAGTATTTTATATTTGCTTCTTGTATATCTTCGGGAAGGAGGTATGGTCATATTGTCCCGACCTCTGTGTTTGAGAGATCACTTCGGAGCCAAAGTTAGCATGTACTGTAGGGAACAGAGACATGTGGCAGGAACACCAAACACCAGCTATTGTTGTAGTCCAGACATGAAGTGACGGAGGGTGTCTACCCTGAGTCTTTTCCAGAATAACCACCTGCAGTTTCTTCAGATGTATGTAGGTTGGGCCCTTGTCCAATGGGACAAACAGAGGTCAAGGATCAGTGTAATGGGTGAATCTTGTATGAAGAAAGACTCACTTCATGCCAGAAATATCCACCCCAGACTGATTATAAGACTCCGGAAGCACTTTGAAACCTGTGCTGCCTCCTGCATGCCATGAGGTTGCTTTGCTTCTTCAGCTAGTCTGACTTGCTTGCAGTGTGAGTGGAAATGGGTTGTCACTTCAGTGGCGATGGTTAACCCTGTCCCTGCAGTAGCGGCTTCCCCACCTGCTGGATTTAAATATTTAAATATTTAATTAATATATTTAATTAATTTATTTAATTTATTTATTTATTTATTTATTAATTTATTTAATTAATTTAATTAATATATTTAATAAATATATTTAATTAATATAATTAAATATTTAAATATTAAATATTTAAGTATCAGGCTGGCTCTTCTGGGGACCGCAGCCCCTCCAGAAGCTCTTATGTGTGTTTGTGTGTATTGGTGACGTCTTCAGCATTTGCAGCTGGTGGTGATTAGGGAGGTGGGCACTGTCTTTCAGTAATCTCCTCCCACCTTGATAATCTGAGAGATGGGCTGTAAGCAGGTGTAGGGGCTTGGAGGCACCTGTTTCTTCCAAGGTTCTGGTGTCAGGTCTATCTTTATGTGTGTCTCTCTGGAGTTCCAGGAAAAGGTATTGGAGATGTGTTCACTTGTGTGGCACATGCTGCACACCCCACTCCATTCCTTCAATAGTTTTCGAAAGGCTATTGCCCTGACTGCCTAAAACAGATAATCGACCTCCTCATGCAGTCATAGTATGTCCTGGAGGAAAACTACCAAGCACTCTTCTGTAATCTAAAAGAGAGTCATGGAGAAAGTTGTCATGGAAGCTCCATCTTCTCATGTTACCATTTCACTCTCATTTTCATAAAGTGTTTGACCTTGCCTTTAGATTTTTTACAGAGAAAAATTAATGTGGACTGTTGCTTAGGTCAAAGCCTCAAATATATCAACTATTCCGGGAGGCGTCTTTGCTGCCAGCCATGAATGAATGAAGGAAGGAAGGAATATTTGTTCGCCCCTTAATATGTGCAATATATTGTACTAAATGCTGTAGTACATACCTCCACTGTCCTTCCCCCCTTTCCATTTTGTGAATGCCAAAAATCCGTGTTCCTTTATTCAACATTATTCTCCCAAAGAGGTGTCTAATTTGGTGAAGCTGAAGTAGAAACAAACCCTGTACAGGTTAAATTGGAAATCAGCCAGAGCACAAAGGCCCTAGAGCTAAGGAGGTCCCTGTAATGCTTCTTCCAGAAGCTGGGATTCTACGTGGGAAATCAAAGAAGTCAGGCAAACCAGGAGTCAGAGATGAAGAGGGAGAGCATTTTACGGACATGGGACAGTCAGGGAAAATGACCATTTGGGAGATGGAGTGCCATATGCAAAAGCCAGCAGGAACAGATGGTCACTGTCTCACAGACTCTTGAGGAAGTGAGTAGGGTGAAGAAACCATGCAGAGATCGTGACAGGGTGTGAGGAGCTGTGAATGCCATACACAAGACTTTATATTTGAACCTCATTGTGATAGGGAGCCATTGGAATATCCTGAGTTTGGAAGACAACATAATCAGACCAGGGTATTAGGAATATCACTTTAGCAGCAAAGGGGAGGATGCATTGCACTGGGCAGACATGTGGCAGGAAGATCAGTCAGGCAGCTCTTGTAGAACACTAGGCATGAGGTGAGTTGCGGTGTCTGCCCCGGGTTTTCTCCAGAATAATCACCTGAAGTTTCCTTAGGTGTATATAGGATGGGCCCTTGTTCAGTGGATGAGAAAGAGGTCAAGGGTGAGAGTAAAAGGTGAATATTTTTTTTAAAAAAAGAGATTGAGGCTTGATGTCAGAAACACCAATCCAGAATGATTCGAAGACTCCCAAAACTCTTTGAACCCTGGGCTGCCTCCTGTCCACCCTCATGTTTCTTTGGCTCTTCAGCTAGTCTGGTTTGCCTTAGTGGGGTTTGGTCTTCTCTGCAGGATTGGCTTTGCTACCTGCTGGCTATAAGATATGCCCAGGTATCAGACTGGCTCTTCTTGGGAAGGTGGCCACTCCAGTGGTTTGGGTATTTTTGTGTGTATTGGTGACATGTGGTCAGCAATTGCTGCTACTAGTGAAGAGGAAGGAGGGCACTGTCTTTCCAGGGATTTCTTCTCAACATGATGGTGTGAGGCATGGACTGGAAACAGGTGTGGTGGCTTGGGGAACCTGTTCCTTTCAAGATTCTGGGAATCAGTCTGTCTCCTTCTGGGTCTGTTTGGAGATGATGGACAAGGTGGTGGTTATGTATTCACTTATCTAGTACGTGCTGCCCACACATCTCTCCTTCAATATTCTTTGAAAAGCTATTGCCACTATTGTTCAAAAGATGTGGCCAGCCTCCTCATGGAGTCAGCGTATGGCCTGAAAGAAAATTTCCAGGCATTGTTCCGATAATATTACAAAGAATCAAGGAGCGGCTTATCATAGCAACTCTATCTTCTCAAGCTTCCAATCCACTTGCCTTTTCATGAGGTTTTTAACATTGGATTTATGTCTCATTGCAGAGAAAATGTGATTTAGACTCTTGATTACTTAACAGCCTCAAACATATCACCAATTCAAGGAGAAAGCTCTACTGCCAGACATGAATGAAGAAATGAAGGAATGAATATTTGTTCAGAAGTTACAACGTGTAAAGAATTGTACTAAATGTTGCAGTACATAACCTCCAACTGTCTATCCTCCCTTCCATTTACACAACTTCACAAATCCATGCTCATATCTTCTATATTATCATCCCAAAATTGTTTCTAATTTGGTGAAACTGAAGTAGCAACAAATCCTCTACTGGTTAAAAGCACTAGGACCAAGACACTAGAGCTAAGGAGGTCACTTAAAGATGGGACATTAAGTGGGATCTGAAAGAAGTCAGTGAATGGAGGATGTAGAAATAAGGAGGGAGAGCATTGCAAGGAAGAGCGATATCCCTTGAAAACGACCACTTGGGGGATGGAGTGTCTTATGCCAGATCAGATGGAGGACGGGGTCACAGGATCACTGACTCTCTTGAGGCAGAGTGTAGGTTGTATGAAGAAAACAGAGATAGGAACAGGGTGTGAGGACTTTCAGTGCCAAGTCGAGTATTTTATATTTTATCCTTGAAAATCTTGGAATGGGAGATGGTCATATATTCTGGACCCGTGCGTTAGAAAGATCACTATCGCAGCCAATTGGAGCATGCACTTCAGGGTGCAGAGACGTGTCAGGAAGACCAAGCAGCAGCTACTGCAGTAGTCCAGGCATGAGGTGAGGTGTCTGCCCGGAGTTTTTTCCAGACTATGTACCTGCAGCTTCTTCAGGTGTATATAGCGTGTCTCCTTGTCCAATGGATTAGGCAGAGGTAAGAAATTAGTGCAATGGCTGGATTTTGTAAAAAGAGTGATTCAGACCTGATGTCAGATACACCCACCCTAGACTGATTACAAAACTCCTAAAGCACATTGAACCCTGGGCTGCCTTCTGTCTGCCATGAGGTTACTTTGCTTCTTTGTCTAGTATGGTTTCCCTACACTGTGAATGGCAATGGGTTGGCAGTTCAGTGTCAACGGCAAACCCCTTCTCTGCAGGACTGGCTACCCCAACTGCTGGCCTTTAGATATGCACAGGAAGCAGGCTGTCTGTTCTGGGAAAGGTGAACCCTCCAGGGGCTCTTTTGCATTTTTGTGTGCATTTAGGACGTGTAGGCTCCCTGTTTACAGCGTTTTCTTCCCTCTACAATGTTGTTGCAGTTGGGTGGAAGCATGTCTGTTCACTTGGGGGAGCCTGTTCTTTCCAAGGCTCTGGGGAAGAGGACACATGTCTGTCTCCATTTGGGTCTGTGAGAAGATGCTGCACAAAGTGGTGGTGATGTCTTGTCCGGCACATTCTGCCCCCACCATCTCTCCTTCAATAACCTTGCAAAGGCTAGTGCCACCACTGTCTAAAAGCGCTCCCAGACCTTATTAAGCAGTTAGAGCCCCTCCTGGAGGAAATTTAATACTCACTGTTCCTATAATCTATCAAAGAGTCATGGAGAAGGTTATCACGGCAGCTCCATTTTCTCGTGATCCCATTTCACTTTCATTTTCATAATGACTTTGACGTTGCCTTTGGACTGTTTTACAGAGAAAAATTAATGTAGAATGCTATCTATATAAAAGCCTCAAACTCATCACCTATTCAGAGAGAAATCTATTCTGCCAGCCATGAAGGAATGAAGGAAGTAATGAATATTTGTTCAGCACTTATTATGTGCAACATATTGTACTAAATTCTGTAGTATAAAACTCCACTGTCCTTCCCCCCCCCTTCCATTTTGTGAATCCCACAAATCCGTGTTTCTTTATTTAATATTTTTCTCCCAAAGAAGTGAGAACCAACAACAGTTACTATTGACAATCACTCTAAAGCTAGGGGGGTCCAGGAGTCCTTGACAGGGGACCCTTGGAGTCCCAGTTTCAGAGTGAAGTAGGTTTAAGGTTTTGGGAGAGGACGGGGAAAAGACAGGGGAGCGAAATGACAGGAGAAGGGAAAGGACAGAGGAGGGGAAAGAACAGGGGAGGGGAAAGGAAAGGAAAGGAAAGGAAAGGAAAGGAAAGGAAAGGAAAGGAAAGGAAAGGAAAGAGAAGGGAAGGGAAAGGAAGGGAAGAGAAGGGAAGGGAAGGAAAGCAGGTAGTTAAACTCAGGTCAGCTAGGCAACCTTTGGCCATCCAAATTTACCTTCCTTTGGAGAGGAGAAGGAAGGGGAGGGAGAGGCGGACAATAGAGGAGGAGGCAAGGTACGCAGCTAGCATTCAGCCAGGTGTGTCTACTCACAGGATAGTGTTTGTCTTTCGTTGCCAAAGAAGACCCTGGCATCAGAGAAATGATGACATGATTACACTTGAATTTGTTTTGAGTGAAGGAGGGCTGTTCAGGTTTCCCAGTGCATCCTGGGCCATCTCCATTCATCCTGAGGAATATCAGGTCACTGGATTCAGATGGCTCTGGAGGAGAAGTGAGGCTGGTGACCTATGCAGCCCCCCTTCACTCAAAACAAAGTCAAGTACAAGTCATGTCATCATTTCTCTGCTGGAATATTCTTCAGCAACGAAGGACGAACACTACACGTTCCCAAAGTAGTGTCAAATTTGGTGAAGCTGAAGTAGAAACAAACCCTGTACAGGTTAAATTGGAAATCAGCCAGAGCACAAAGACCCTAGAATTCAGGAGGTCCCTGAAATGTTTGTTTTAGAAGTTCAGATTCTACGTCGGAAGTCAAAGAAGTCAGGACAACCAGGAGGCAGGGATGATGAGGGAGAGCATTTCGTGGAAGAGGGTCAGGTGGGAAAAAATGGCCATTTGGCAGATGGAGTGTCGTATGCAAAGACCAGCAGGAAGAAGGGGTCACTGTCTCACAGAATCTCTTGAGGGAGAGTGTTGGGTGAAGAAAGTATGCAGCGACCATGACAGGGTGTGAGGTTCCGTGAATGCCAAACACAGGATTGTATATTTGGTCCTCGTTGTGATAGGGAGCCACTGAAATATCTTGAGTTGGGGAGATAACATAATCAGACCAGTGTATTGGGAAGATCACTTTAGCAGCCAACTAGAGGATGCACTGCAGTGGGCAGAGACATGTGGCAGGAAGACCAAGCAGCAGTTATTGTAATAGTACGAGCATGTGGTGAGGGGATGTTTCTTTCATAAATCTTCTCCAGAAAAATAACCTGCAATTTCTTCAGGTGTATGTAGGGTGGGCCCATGTCCAAAGGATCTGACATAGGTCAGGTATGAGAGTAATGGGTGGATCTTGTGAAAAGAAAGATTCATATTTGATGTCAGAAACACCCACTCCACACTAAATAGAAGACTCCCAAATCACATTGAACCCTATGTGGACTCCTGTCCACCCTCAGGTTGCTTTGATTCTTCAGCTAGTCTGGTTCGCTTACCCAGTGAGTGGCAACGGATTAGAACTTTATTGGCGATAGCTGAACCCTTCTCTTCAGCAGTGGCTTCCCTCTCCTTGCTGGCTGACCAGGTTTCAGGTTGCATCTTCTGGGCAAGAAGATTTCAGGTTGCATCTACAGGGGCTCGTGTGTTTCTGTGTGTATTGGTGACATGTGGTAAACAACTGCTGTTAGTACTGATGAGGAAGGTGTGTACTGCCTTTCTGGTGATTTCTTCCCAATATGATGGTGTGAGGGATGATTTGGAAGCAGCTGTGGTGGCTTTGGGGGACCAGTTCCTTCCAAGATTCTGGGGATCAGTCTATCTTCTTCTGGGTATCTGCGGAGGTGCTGTTCAAGCTTATCTAGCACTCCACCTCTCTTTCAATATCCTTTGAAAGGCTATTGCCACCACTGTCTAAAATAGCTAACCAACCACCTCATGGTGTCAGTGTATGGCCTGGATGACAATTTCCAGGTACAGTTCCAATAATCCAACAAAGAATCAAGGAGAGTCTTGTCATGGCATCACCATCTTCTCATGCTTCCAATCCACTTGGGTTTTCATGATGTTTTTGACATTGACTTTACGTTTTATTCCAAAGAAAATGTGGTTTAGACTATTGATTACTTAACAGCCCCAAATACATCACCTATTTAAGGTGAACACTCTACTGCCAGGCATGAATGAATGAATGAATGCAGGAATGAATTTTTGTTTAGCACTTACTGTGTGAAAAGAACTTTACTAAATGCCGAAGTACATAACTCCACTGCGAATAAGACCTTCCATTTTCTGAAGTAAACAAATCCATGCTCATGTAGTCAATATTATTATCCCAAACTTGTGTCAAACAAATCCTATCCTGGCTGAATTGGAAAGGACCAAGAGAACCAAGACCCTACAGCTAAGGAGGTCCAAGAAAGGTGGAATTTTAAGGGAGACCTGAAAGAAGCCCGGGAAAAGAGGAGGCAGAGATAAGTAGGAAGAATGCTACAGGAAAGAGGGACAGAGCATGAAAATGTCCATTTGGGAGATGAAGTGTCTCGTTCCAGAGCAAAAGGAGGAAGGTGTCACTGGACCACTGACTTTCTGGAAGAAGTAGGTGTGATATAGGAAGAAAGGAGAGATAGGGACTGATTGTGAGGGGCCTTGATTGCCAAAAAGAGGATTTCACATCTGAACCGCGGGGGAGCCACTGGAATATCTTGGGCTGGGGCAAATAGTGATATATTCCCTACCCTTGTGTTAGGAAGATCAGATTGGCAGCTAAGGGGAGGTGCACTGCAGGGGTCAGAGACATGTGGCAGGAAGACCAACCTGCAGCTATTGTAGTAGTCTAGGCATGAGTTGATGAGGGAATGTCTGCTCTGAGTTTTCTCCAGAATAATCACCTCCACTTTCTTCAGGTGTATATAAGATTGGACCTTGTCCAATGGGTTAGACGGAGGTCAAGCGTCAGCGTAGTGAGTGGATGTTATAAACGGAGAGATTCAGACTTGATGTCAAAAATACCCTTCCCATACTGATTATTAGACAGTCAATCAGCATTGAACCTAAGGCTACCTCCTGTCCGCCCTCAGGTTGCTTTGCTTCTTCAACTGCACTGGATTCCCTGCCCTGTGACTGGCAATGGATTGGCAGTTAAATGGCGATGGAAAACCCCTTCTCTGCAGGGTTGCTTGCCACAACTGCTGGCTGTAAGGTATGGGAAGCAAGAGATCTGGCTCTTTTGGGAGCAACTGCCCCACTAGGGGCTCTTTTGTGTGTTTATGTGTATTTACAAATTGTGGTCAGCATTTACTGTTGGTCGTGATGAGAAAGGTGGGCTCCATCTTTTCAGTGGTTTCTTCCCTCCAAGACGTTGTGAGGGTTGGACTGGAAGCATGTCTGCTCATTTATGGGGAGCCTGTTCTTTCCAAGCCTCTGGGGAAGAGGACGTATATCTGTCTCCCTCTGGGTCTGTGGGGAGATGCTACATAAAGTGATGGTGATGTCTTGTCTTGAAAAACCTGCTCTTCCATTTCTCCTTCAATAGCCTTTGAAAGGCTGCTGTGGAAAATATCTATGGCAGCTCACGGACGTCCTCAAGAACTCAGAGCACGTCCTCCAGGAAAATTACCAGGCCCTCTTCCTATAATCTTCGAAATATTCATGGAGCGTGTTGTCATGGAAACTCCATTTTCTCATGTTCTCATTCCACTTTCACTTTCATAATCAACTTGATTTTGGCTTTAGATTTTTATACAGAAAAATTAATGTGGTCTTTTGCTTATGGAAAAGCCTCAAACTCATAACCCTATTCAGGGAGAACTGTGTGCTGCTAGCCATAAATAAATGAAGGAAGTAATAAATATTTGCTCAACACTTAATATGTGCAAAGTATTGTCTTAAATACTGTGGTACATAGCTCCACTGTACTTCCCCTCCCTCTTCAATTTTGTGAATCCCACAAGTCCATGATCCTGTATTCAATATTGTTCTCCTAAAAGAGTGTCTAATTTGGTGAAGCTGAAGTAGAAATAAATCCTATATAGGTTAACTTGGAAATCAGCCAGAGAACAAAGACCATAGAGCTAAGGAGGTCCCTGAAATGCTTCTTTTAGAAGCTGGGATTCTAAGTGGAAACTCAAAGAAGTAAGGAAAAGCAGGGGGCAGAGATGAGGAGGGAGAGCATTTCACAGAAGAGGTACAGCCAGGGAAAATGGCCACTTGGGTAAAGGAGTGTCACATGCAAAGACCAGCAGGAGGAGTTGGTCACTGTTTCACAGACTCCCTTGCTGGAGAGTGTAGGGTGTAGAAACATGCAGAGATAGCGACGGAGGTGAGGGGCTGTGAAGGCTAAACAGAGGATTTTACATTTGATCCTCCTTGCGTTAGAGAGCCACCGGAATACCTTGAGTTAGGGAGGGGACATAATCAGCCCAGTGAGTTAGGACAATCACCTCAGCAGAAAAGGGGAGGATGCACTGCAGTGGGCAGAGATGTGGCAGGAAGACGATGCAGCAGCTATTGTAATAGTATAGGCATGAGGTGATGGGCAATGTCTGTCCTAGTAGTCTACGGAATAACTACCTGCAGTATCCTCAGGTTTATATAGGGCGGGCCCTTGTCCAACGGATCAATCATAGGTCAAGGAGGACAGTACGGGGGGAGGGGGTTATAAAAGGACAGATTAAGACTTGATGTCATAAACATCTACCCCAGGCTGATTAGAAGACTCCCAAATCACATCGAACTCTGATCTGCATCCTTTCCGCCATAAAATTGATTTCTTTCTTCATCTTCTCTGGCTTCTCTGCCTTATGAGTGGCAATGGGCTGGCACTTTAGCGGCAATGGCTAATCCTTTCTCTACAGGAGTACTTTCATATTTGTGTCTGCAAGATATGCACAGCAAGGGGACCGGCCCTTCTGAGGAAGGCTGCTCTCCTGGGACTCCTGTGTTTTTTTCTGAGTATTGGTGACATGTGGTCAGCATTTGCTGCTGGTAGTGATGAGAACAATGGGCACTGTTTCCAGTGATTTCTTCCCACCCTGATATTCTGAGGGATGGGCTGTAAGTAGGTGTGATGGCAGGGGAGGCCCTATTCCTTGCAAGATTCTGGGGTCAGATCTATCTTCATCTGGGTCTGTGCTGAGATGCTGAACGTGGGGGTGGAGATGTGTTCACTTATCTGGTACATTCCGCCCACCTCAACCACCCCCCATCTATCCTTTAATAGCTTTCCAACGGCCATTGACATAACTCCCTAACAGAGATAGTCGACCTCCTCATGTAGTCAAGGTATGTCCTGGAGGAAAATTACCAAGCCCTGTTCCTATAATCTTCCAAAGAGTCACGGATCGAGTTGTCATGGTAACTCGATCTTCCCATGTTCCCATCCCATTTTCATGTTCATATTGTGCTTGTTGTTGCCTTTAGATTTTTTTTTACTGAGAAAATTTATTGCAGACTGTTCTTTATGTAAAAAACAAACAAACAAACTCATTACCTATTAAGGGAGAGCTCTGTGCTGCCAGCCATGAATGAATGAAGCAAGTAATGAATAGTTTTTCACCACTTATTATGTGCAACGTATTGTACTAAACGCCTTAGTGCATATCTCGACTGTCCATCCCACCCTTCTGTTTTGTGAATCCCACAAATCCATGTTCCTGTATTCAATATTATTCTCCCAAAGGGTTGTCTAACTTGATGAAGCTGAAGTAGAAACAAAGCCTATACAGGTTAAATTGGAAATCAGCCAGAGAACAAAGATCGTAGAGTTAAGGATGTCCCTGAAATCCTTCTTCTAGAATTTGGGATTCTAAGTGGGAACTCAAAGAAGTCATGGAAACCAGAAGGCAGAAATGAGGAAGGAGAGCATTTCACGAAAGAGGGACAACCAGCGAAAATGTCCATTTGTGAGATGGAGTGTCATAAGCAAAGACCAGCAGGAGGAGGGGTCACAGCAGGAGGAGAGTCTCACAGGTTTTTCTTGAGGGAGAGTGTAAGGTGTAGAAAGCATGCAATTTGCGACAGGGTGTGAGGGGCCATGAATACCAAACAGAGGATTTTACACTTGATCATCCTTTTGTTAGGGAGATACTGTTGGGGAGATGACATAACCAGAGCAGAGTGTTAGGAAGATCACTTCAACAGCCAAGGGGAAGATGCACTGCCGTGGGCAGAGACGTGACAAGAAGACCAAGCAGCAGCTATTTTAGCAGTACAGGCATGAGGTGAGGGAGAATGTCTGCCCTGAGTAGTCTCCCGAATATCTACCTGCAGCATCCTCAGGTTTATATAAGTCCCACCCTTGTCCAATGGGTCAGACCTATAAGTCAAGGAAGAGAGTAATGAGGGGATCTTGTAAAAAGACATCTTCAGATTGATGTCATAAACATCCACCCATGACTGATTAGAAGACTACCAAAGCACATTGAATTCTGGTCTGCTTCCTTTCCGCCATGAAGGTGATTAGTTTCTTCAGCTTCCCTGGCTTGCTTGCCTTGTCAGTGGCAGTGGGGTGGTACTTTAGTGGCAATGGATAATCCCTTCTCTACAGGAGTGTCTTCCCATAGTTGTGGCCGCAAAATATGCACAGGAAGCAGGCTGGCTCTTCTGGGGAAGGTGGCCCCTGCAGGGACTCCAGTGTGTTTTTCTGTATATTGGTGACATGTGGTCAGCATTTATGCTGGTAGTGGAGAGGACGGTGGGCACTGTCTTCCCATTGATTTCCGCCCACCATGATGTTGTGAGGGATGGACTGTAAGCAGGTGTGTTGTTTTGGGGTTGCCTGTTCCTTCCAAGGATTCAGGAATCAAGTCTGTCTCCATGTAGGTCTCGGCGGAGAAGCTGGACAGGTGGTGTTGATGGTTGTCTTGACTTGTCAGACATTTGTGACTCCCTACCTATCCTTCAACAGCCTTTGAAAAGCTATTGAAATCAATGCCTGAAACAGCTAACTGGCTTCCTGCTGCAGTCGGAGCATGTTCTGGAGGAAAATTACCAGGCTTGTGGGAGGAGCCAAGATGGCAGAGTACAAAGATACACATATGCTAGCTCCTAACCCACAGCCCATAAAATACCTGTAAAGAAGAACTCCCAACGAATTCTGGAGCAGCAGAAGTCACAGAACAACGGAGTGGAGGAGATTTCTGTTCCAGAGAGACCTGAAAAACCGACATGAAAGGTCTGTCACGCACCAGACCCAGAGAAGAGCCCAGCCCTGCATTGGCTGGGTGGCACCGAGAGGAGCAGATCCGAGCAGGCTTCAGGGACAGAATCTCCAGTGGCAGCGCAGGTGCCTCCATCCACAGGTGCCAAAGGTCAGTGAGAGAGTCTTTGTGGCTGGCCGAGAGGGGAGCAGGGTGTCTCCATAACTCAGGGCCCCTCGGGAGGCAGCAGTGGAGGCAGCAGCGTACAGGGGCTCCCAAAGCAGGTAGGAGCTCGTATCCATTGTTGAAGGTCTCCGAGTAAACCCCCTGAGGGAACTGAGCTCCTTGTGGAGGCCCTGCCCCGACCTGAGCACCTGAACTTAATCACACACTGAATAGTAGCCCCGCCCCTGCCAAAAGACCTGAGGCTGTGAAGCAGCATTTGAATTTCAGCCCCCCAAGCACTAGCCAGGCAAAACTGGAGGCGAGGTGGGTGTGGAGAGGACACTTACAAGTCAAGTAACTGGCTGGGAAAATGCCCAGAAAAGGGGGAAAAAAACGTAAGACCATAAAAGGTTACTTTCTTGGTGAACAGATATCTCCTCCCATCCTTTCCGAGGAGGAAGAACAATGTGTACCATCAGGAAAAGACATAAACATCAAGGCTTCTGTATCCCAAACATGCAAAATAAGTATTCAATGGCCTCAGGCCATGAAAGAGCCCAAAAAGAGTTTTGAAAATCAAGTTAGAGAGGTGGAGAAAAAACTGGGAAGAGAAATGAGAGAGATGCAAGATAAGCAAGAAAAGCAGGTCAACACCGTGCTAAAGGAGACCCAAAAAAATGCTGAAGAAAATACTGCCGTGAAAAATGGGCTAACTCAATTGGAAAAGGAGGTTCAAAAAGCCAATGAGGAGAAGAATGTTTTCAAAAGCAGAATTAGCGAAATGGAAAAGGAGGTTCAAAAGCTCACTGAAGAAAATAGTTCTTTCAAAATTAGAATGTAACAGATGGAGGCTAATGACTTTATGAGAAACCAAGAAATCACAAAACAAAACCAAAAGAATGACAAAATGAAAGATGATGTGAAATATATCATTGGAAAAACAACTGACCAGGAAAATAGATCCAAGAGAGACAATTTAAAAATTATGGGACTGCATGAAAGCCGTGATCAAAAAAAGAGCCTAAACATCATCTTTCGCGAAATTATCAAGGAAAACTGCCCTGAGATTCTAGAACAAGAGGGCAAAATAAGTATTCAAGGAATCCAGTAATCACCACCTGAAAGAGATCCAAAAAGAGAAACTCCTAGGAACATTGTGGCCAAATTCCAGAGTTCCCTGGTCAAGGAGAAAATATTGCAAGCAGCTAGAAAGAAACAATTCAAGTATTGTGGAAATACAGTCAGGATAACACAAGATCTAGCAGCTTCTACATTAAGGGATCGAAAGGTGTGGAATAGGATATTCCAGAAGTCAAAGGAACTAGGACTAAAACCAAGAGTCACCTACCCAGCAAAACTGAGTATAATGTATTCAGGGGGGGAAATAGTCTTTCAATGAAATGGAGGACTTTTAAGCATTCTTGATGAAAAGACCAGAGCTGAAAAGAAAATTTGACTTTCAAACACAAGAATGAAGAGAAGCATGAAAAGGTAAATAGTAAAGAGAAGTCATAAGGGATCTATAAAAGTTGAACTGTCTGCATTCCTACATGGAAAGACAATATTTGTAACTCTTGAAACTTTTCAGTATCTGGGTAGTTGGTGGGATTACACATACACACACGCACACCTGCACGCACACACACACGCACACGCACACAGAGACAGAGAGCACAGAGTGGATTGAACAGGATGGGATCATATCTTAAGAAAGTGAAATTAAGCAGTGAGAGAGAAATATATTGGGAGGAGAAAGGGAGAAATGGAATGGGGCAAATTATCTCTCATAAAAGAGGCAAGCAAAAGACTTTTTAGTGGAGGGAAAAAGAGGGGAGATGAAAGAAAAACATGAAGTTTGCTCTCATCACATTCTACTAAAGCAAGGAATAAAATGCACACTCATTTTGGTATGAAAATCTATCTTACAATACAATACAGGAAAGTGGGGGAGAAAGGGATAAGCAGGGTGGGGAGGAAGATGAAAAAGAGGGCAATGAGAGGAGGGAGCAATTTGAAGTCAACACTCTTGGGAAGGGACAGGATCAAAAGAGAGAATGGAAACAATGGGGGCAGGATAGGATGGAGGGAAATATAGTTAGTCATACACAACACGACTGTCATGGAAATCATTTGCAAAACTAAACAGATATGGCCTATACTGAATTGCTTGCCTTCCTAAAGGGAATGAGTGGAGAGGGAGGGATGAAGAGAAGTTGGAACTCAAAGTTTTAGGAAGAACTATCGAGTACTGTTCTTGCTACCAGGAAATAAGAAATACAGGTAATGGGGTATAGAAAATTATGTGGCTCTACAGGACAAAAGGGAAGATGAGGACAAGGGAAGGGAGGGATGATAGAAGAGAGGGCACATTGGTGATGGGGGCAATCAGAATGCTCGGTGTTTTGGGGTGGGGGGAGGGGACAAATGGGGAGAAAATTTGAAACCCAAAATTTTGTGAAAATTAATGTTAAAAGTTAAATAAATAAATTTTATAAGAATTTTAAAAAAATAAAGAAATTAAGAAAGAAACTTAATAGACTCGGTTCCGGTAATCTGCAAAAGGTCACCGAGAGAGTTGTCATGACAACTCCCTCTTCTCATGTGCCTATTCCACTTATATTTTCATTGTATGATTGCCCTTGGGTTTAGATTTTTTTCCAGAGAAAATATGGTTTCGTCTACCGAACACTTAATAATCCTAAATCCAACACCAATTCAAACAAAACTCTGTGGTGCCAGAAGTGAATTAATGTACAAGGAATGAATATTTGTTCATCATTTCCTATATGTAAAGAACTGTACTAAATGCTGCAGTACATAGCTCCACTGCCAGTCCTCCCTTCCATTTTCTGAACTCCACAAATCCGTGCTCGTATATTCAAATTTATTAACTCAGTGTGGTTTCTAATTAGGTGAAGCCGAAATAGAAACAAACTTTGTACTGTCTGAATTGGAAATTCGCACAAGAAACAGGACCCTAGAACTAATGAGGTCCCTGAAATGGGGGCATTCTAATTGGGAGCTGAAAGACGCAAAGGAAAAGAGGATGCAGAGAAAAGGAGGGAGAGCGTGGCAGGGAAGAGGTGTTAGGTTCCCAAAGATCTCATGCCTGCATGGGATCTTTCTTCTGGTCCTGAATGAATGAGGCGGGAGCCAGGATGGTATGCACTCCGTTTATTCTCAGCTAGATCAGAGTATGTAGAGACATTCTACTTCCATTCTAGTTCTATTCAAGCAAGAAGTTTTGTAAATACTGTCTGTTATGCTTACGTGCTTGGCTGTTGTTATTCTTGCTCAAGATAATTGTGAGGGTCAGTAATTGCGTAAGGGTGGTCCATCTCGTAAATCATGCAAGGACATGGAGTCTCAAAGAGATTTCTCCTGACGGCATCATGACCCTGATAATTCGAGAGTTCCAGACCCCTTACAAAGAGGGACAGCACATGAAAATGTCCCTGGCTTGTCTTCTTCTAGAGCAGAAGGAGGAGTTCTTCGGATCACTGTCTCTCTGGAGGCAGACTGTATGGGGTACAAAGATAGCAGAGATCAGGACAGGGTGTGAGGGCCTTAAATACCAAACAGAGTATTTTATATTTTATCCTGGAATATCTTCGGGGGGGTGATGGTCATATTGTCCCGATCTGTGTGTTAGAGAGATCTCGAGAGTCAACTTTAGCCCATACTTCAGGGGACAGAGACATGTGGCAGGAACACCAACCAGCAGCTACTGTTGTAGTTCAGGCATGAGGTGATTGGGGGGGGAGAGAGTGTCTGCCCTGACTCTTTTCCAGAATAATCACCTGCACTTTCTTCAGGTGTATATAGGTTTGGCCCTTTCCCAATGGAACAGTCAGAGGTCAGGGATCAGTGTAATGGGTGGATCTTATATAAAAAGAGATTCAGGCTTGATGTTAGAAACATTCACCCCAGACTGATTAGAAGATTCCCGAAGCACTTTGAAACCTGGACAACCTCATTCCATGAGGTTGCTTTGCTGCTTCAGCTAGCCTGATTTGCTTTCCGAGTGAGTGAAGAAATTGCTGGTGATTATTCTGAAGAGAAGACTCAGGGCAGACAAATCGCCTCATCTCATGCCTGGAATACTACAATAGCTGCTCATTGATCATCCTGCCACATTTCTCTGCCCAGTGTTGTGCATCCTCCACATGGCTGTCAATGTTATCTTCCTAACGCACGGGTCCGGAACATATCACCATCCCCACTCAAGATATTCCAGTGGCTCGCTTGATGAACAAACATAAAATTTGGTCTTTGGCATTCAAGGCCCCTCACACCCATTCACTCCCTCTGCTTTCTTCCTGCACCTTACACTCCTATGCCAGTGTCAATGATTCAGTGACCCCCCTCCTCCTTCTGGTCTGGAACCACACAGTCGATCGATGAACTGGGCATTTTCATGGGGTGTCCTTTTTCCCTGCAATGCTCCTTACCTATTCCTACACTTTTCCCTGGCATCTTTCATATCCCACTTAGAATCCCAAGTTTCTGGGACCTCCTTAGCTAAGGAGTCTTACTTCTTTTGCTTGTTGCCAATTTATCTAGTAAAGTGTTTCTACTCCAGCTTCACCAAATTAGTCACTGCATTAGGATAATATTATTGAATACGTGAGCATGAATTTGTAAGATTCAGAAAGAGGAAGGGAAAATTGGCAGCGGAGGTATGTACTACAGTATTTAGCACAATTCCTTGCACGTAGTAACTTGTGACCTAATATTCATTCCGTCATTCATTTATTAGGGACTGCCTGCACTTTAGTGGATATGGATATTCCCTTCTCTGAAAGAGTGACTTGCCCAACTGCTGACTGCAAGATATGCACAGAAACCAGGCTATCCCGTCTGTGGAAGACGTCCCATCCAGGTTTTCTTGTATGTGTTTACGTGTATTGGAAGACATGTGATCAACATTTGCTGCTGGTAGTAATTAGGGCGGTAGGCAATGTCTTTCCAGTGATTTCCTCCAACCATGATGTTTTGAGGGATGGTCTGTAAACACATGTGGTGGACTCGAAGGAACTGTTCCTTTCAAGGTTCTAGGGTCAGATCTGTCTGCTTCTAGGTCTGTGCTGAGATGCTGGACAAGGTGCTTGTGATATATTCACTTGTCTTCTACCTGCTGTCCTCCTATCTCTCCCTGAATAGCCTTTGACATGCTATTTCCACTTCCGTCTGAAACAACTAACCAACCACCTCAAGAAGCCAGAGCATGTCCTGGAGGAAAATTACCAGGCATTTTTCCTATTATCCTCAAACGATTCATGGAAACTCCATCTTCTCCTGTTCCCATTCCACTTTACTTTTCATGATGTGTGTGATATTGGCTTTAAAATTTTTTTTCCGGAGAAAATTTTGAATAAACTACTGAATATTTAAAAGCCTCATACCCATCATCTATTCAAGGAGAACCCTGTGCTGACAGCCATGAATGAATGAATCAATCAATGAATATTTGTTCAACACTTACTATGTACAAAGAATTATAGTTAATAATGGCGTACTTACCTTCCTTTAAATAACCCTTTCCATTTTCTAAACCCCACAAATTCATGTTCACGTATTTACTATTATTATTCTAAAGGAGTGTATAATGTGTTGAAACTGGAGGAGAAACAAACCGTGTGTTGGGTAAATTGCAAATAAACACAAGAACCAAGACCCCATACCTAATGATGTCCCTGAAAGGTGGGATTGTAAGTGGGACTTGAAAGAAGTCAGAGAAAATAGGGGGCAGGGATAAGGAGTGAGAGCATTGCATGAAATAGGGGCAGCCCACAAAAATGACCAGTTGGGAGAAGGAAGGTCTAATGGCAGAGGAGGAGGACAGGGTCATTTGATCACTGACTTTCTGAAGGAAGAGTGTAGGATGTCAGAAGAAAGCAGAGAGAGATCAGGACAGGGGGTGAAGGGTCTTGAATGTCAAACAGAGGATTTTAAGTTTGATCCTAGAGGGAGCCACTGGAATTTGTTGAGTGGGTGGTTGGTGACATGTTCTCGACCCAGGTGTTTTTAAGATTACTGTGGCAGCCAAGTGGAGGATGCACTGCAGTAGGCAGAGGCATGTGGCAGGAAGACCAAGCAGCAACTCCTGTTGTATTCTAGGCATGAGATGAGGTGAGGTGTCTGCCCTGAGCCTTCTCCAGATCTGTGCTGAGATGCGGGACAAGGGGGTTTTGATGTATTCACTTGTCTGTCGCATGCTGTCATCCTCATCTCCACCTCAATAGCCTTTGACATGTTATCTAAACAGATAACCGACCGCCTGAAGCAGTCAGAGCTTATTCTGGAGGAATATTACCAGGGACTTAACCTATAATCCTCAATCGATTCAAGCAGCTGGTTGTCATGGCAACTCCATCTTCTCAATTTCCCATTCCACTTTTGTTTTCATAATGTGTGACACTGATTTTAGAATTTTTTGGGGGGGGATAAATTTTGCTTAAAATATTTGTTACTTTACAGCCCCAAACCCATCACCTATTCAAGGAGAACTCTGTGCTGCCAGACATGAATGAAGAAATGAAGGAAGAAATATTTGTTCAGAAGTTACAATGTGCAAAGAATTGTACTAAATGCTGCAGTACATAACTCCACGGCTTATCTTCCCTTCCATTTACTGAACCTCACAAATCTATGCTCATATATTCAATATTATTATCCCA
This sequence comes from Notamacropus eugenii, assembly GCF_028372415.1. Classification (NCBI taxonomy): domain Eukaryota; kingdom Metazoa; phylum Chordata; class Mammalia; order Diprotodontia; family Macropodidae; genus Notamacropus; species Notamacropus eugenii. The sequence continues at coordinate 15,370,513 of NC_092879.1, read as the reverse complement.
AAGTTGTTTCTAATTTGTTGAAGCTAATGTAGAAATGAATCTTTTACTGGGTATATTGGAAATTAGTACTAGGACGAAGACCTTAGAAATAAGGAGGTCACTTAAACATGGGATTCTAAGTGGGATCTGAAAGAAGCCAGGCAACGGAGGATGCAGATATAAGGAGGGAGAGCACTGCAGGGGAGAGGGATATCACTTGAAAATGCCCAGTTGGGAGATGGAGTGTCTTGTGCCAGACCAGTTGGAGGATGGCGCCACTGGATGACTGACTCTCTGAAGGCGGAGTGCAGGTTATTTGAAGAAAGCAGAGGTAAATCGGGACAAGTTGTGAGGGGCCTTGAATGCCAAGCACAGAATTTCATATTTCATCCTCGAATATGGTGGAATGAGGGATGATCACATGATCCCCACCCATTTATTAGAAAGATCACTTCAGTAGCTGAAGGTAGCATGTACCGCAGTCACAGAGACTTGTGGCAGGAATAGCAAGCAGCAGCTATTGTAGTAGTCCAGGCATGAGGTAAGGTGTCTGCCAGGAGTCTTTTCCAGAAAAATTACCTGCAGAATTTTCAGGCGCATATAGCGAGGCCCCTTGTCCAGTGTATCAGGCAGAGGTCTGGGATCAGTGTAATGGGTGGATCTTGTAAAAAAAAAAAAAAATTAAGACTTGATGTCAGAAGCATCCACCCCAAACTGATCAGAAAACTCCCAAAGCACATTGAAACCTGGCCTGCCTCCTGTCAGTCATGAAGTTGCTTTGTTTCTTTAGCTAGTCTGATTTTCTTCCCCTGTGAGTGTCAATGCGCTGTCACTTTAGTGGAGTTGGCAAGCCCCTTCTCTGCTGGACTGCCATCCCTAACTGTTGGCTGTTAGATATGCAAAGGAAGCAGACTGGCTCTGCTGGGAAAGGCGACCCCTCTAGGGATTCTGTTGCGTTTTTGTGTGTATTTAAAATGTGTGATCTGCACTTGCTGCTGGTCGTACTGAGGAAGGTGGGCTCCATCTTTACAGTGTTTTCTTCCTTCTATGATGTTGTTGGGGTTGGGTGGAAACATGTCTGTTCAGTTGGGGGAGCCTGTTCTTTCCAAGGTTCTGGGGAAGTGGGCACATGTCTGTCTCCATCTGGGTCTTGAGGAGATGCTGCATAAAGTGGTAGTGATGTCTTGTCTGGCATATCCTGCCCTCCCATCTCTCACTCAATAACCTTTCAAAGGTTATTGTCACTATTGTCTAAAATCTCTCACAGACCTCCTTGAGCAGTCAGAGCACCTCCTGGAGGAAAATTACCAAGGTTCTTATAACCTATAAAGGAGTCATGGAGAAGATTGTCATGGCTGCTTCATCTTCTCATGTTCCCATTAAACTTTCATTTTCATAACGTGTTGAACGTTGCCTTTAGATTTCTTTCCAGATAAAATATACTGTAGACTTTGCTTATGTAAAAGTCTCAAACTCATCACCTATTCAGGGAGTACTCTGTGCTCCCAGCATGAGTGAATGAAGGAAGTAAAGAATTTTGGTTCAGCACTTATTATGTACAAAGTATTGTACGAAATGCTGTAGTACATACCTCCACTGCCCATCCTCCCCTACCATTTTGTGAATCCCACAAATCCATGTTCCTGTGTTCAATATTATTCTCCCAAAGTGGTGTCTCATTTGGTGAAGCTGTAGTAGAAACAAACCTTATACACTTTAATTGGAAATCTGCCAGAGAAAAAAAGATCGTAGATTTAAGAATGTCTCTGAAATACTTCTTGTAGAAGCTGGGACACTTAAGTAGGAACTCGTCAGGGAAACCAGGAGGCAAAGATGAGGAGGGACAGTATTTCATGGAAGGGGGACAGCAACGGAAAATGGCAATTTGGGATATGGAGTGTCATATACAAAGAGCAGCAGGAGAGTGTAGTGTGAAGAAAGCATGCAGAGATAGCAACAAGGTGTGAGGGGCCATGAATGCCAAACAGACGATTTTACATTTCATCCTCGTTTTAATCAGGAGCCACAGGAAAATCTTGAGTTGGGGAGATGACATAATCATACCTGTATGTTAGGAAGATCACTTTAGCAGCCAAGGGGAGGATATGCTGCAGTGGGCAGAGACGTGGCAGGAAGACCAAGTAGCTGCTATTGTAGTAATACAGGCATGAGATGAAGAGAAATGTCTTACCAGAGTAATCTCCCTAATAACTACCTGAAGTATCCTCAGGTTTATATAAGGCAGGCCCTTGTCCAATGGATCAGACATAGTTCACGGATGAGTGTAAGGGGTAGGGGAGTTCTTGTAAAAAGAGAGATTCAGACTTGATGTCAGAAACAATCATCCAAGACTGATTAGACTCCCAAAACACATTGAACTCTGGGTAGCCTCCATTCCACTATCAGGTTGATTTGTTTCTTCAGCTTGTCTGATTTGCCTGCCCTGTGAGCAGCAAGGGTTGGCCCTTCAGTGGCAATGGCTAATCCCTTCTCTGCCGGTGTGGCTTCACATACTTCTGAATGGAAGGTATGCTCAGGAAGGAGGCTAGCTCTTCTGGGGAAGGCGGCCCCTGCAGGGACTCTTGTGTGTATGATTTTTTTGTGTGTATTGGTGACATGTGGTCAAGGTTTGCTGCTGGTACTGGTGAGGACATTGAGTATTCTCTTTCCAGTGATTTCCTCACACCATGATGTTGTGAGAGCTGGAAGTACGTGTGGTGGTTTGGGTTGCTTGTTTCTTCCAAATATTTGAGGATCCAGTCTGTCTCCATCTGGGACTGTGCAGACAAGCTGGACAAGGTGATGGTGATGTAGTCACTTGTCTCCATTTGATGCCCCCCCCATTTATCCTTCAATAGCCTTTGAAAGGCTATTCCAATTGATGTCTAAAAGAGCTAACTGACTTCCTCATGCAGTAAGAGCATGTTCTCGAGGAAAGTTACAAGGCTCTGTTCCAGTAATCTGCAAAAACTGAAGGGGAGAATTGTCATGGCAACTCCATATTCCCATGTTCCTATTCCACTTACATTTTCATGATGTGTTTGCCATTGGGGTTAGATTTTTTTCCAGAGAAACTGTGGTGTGGATTGTCGATTATTTAATAGCCCCAAACCCACCACCAGTTCAAAGAGAACTCTGTGCTACCAGACATGAATGTATGAATATAGGAATGAATATTTGTTAAGCACTTACTATGGGCAAGGAACTGTACTAAATGCTATAGTACATGCTTCCACAGCCAATAATCCCTTTCATTTTCTGAATCTCACAAATCCATGCTCATATATTCAATATTATTATCCCAAAGAGGTGTCTAATTGGGTGAAACTGAAGTAGAACCAAACTTTATAGTGCCTAAATTGGAAATTAGCAAGAGAAGTAAGACCTTCCAGCTAAGGAGGTCCAGGAAAGGTTGGATTCTAAGTGGGACATGAAATAATTCAGGGAAAGGAGGAGACAGAGATAAGGAAGGAGAGCAATGCAGAGAACAGGGACAGCCCAAAAAAATGTCCATTTGGGAGATGGAGTGACTTGTTCCAGAAGAGAAGGAGGAAGAGGTCACTGGATGGCTGACTTTCTGGGAGAAGAATGTAGTGTGGAAAAAGAAAGCAGAGACAGGGACTGGGGGTGAAGGGCCTTGAATGCCAAAAAGAAGATTTCATATATGATACGCAGTTGGCCACTGGAATATCTTGTGGAGGGGAGAGGGGACAACGGCGATACGTTCCAGACCCGTGTGTTAGGAAGATCGCTTTGACAGCTAAATGGAGGATGCGCTGCAGTTAGCAGAGACATGTTGCAGGAAGACCAAGCAGCAGCTATTGTATTAGTACAGGCATGAGGTGAGGGGAAATGCCTGCCCTGAGTCGTCTCCCGTATAACTACTTGCAGTATCATCAGGTTTGTATAAGGTGGGTCCTTGTCCAATGGAGCAGACACAGTTCAAGCATGAGAGTAAGAAGGGGTTCTTGTAAAAAGAGAGATTCAGATTTGATGTCAGAAACATCCACCCAAGACTGATTAGAAGACTCCCAGAGCATATTGAACTCTGGGCTGCCTCCTTTCTGCCATCAGGTTGATTTGCTTCTTCAGCTTGTCTGGCTTTCCTTCCCTGTCAGTGGGAATGGGTTAGTACTTTAGTGGCAATGGCTAATCACTTCTCTGCAGGAGTCACTTCTCCTTCTCCTGGATGCAAGTTTTGTGCAGCAAGCAGGCTGGCTCTTCTGGGAAAGGTGACTCCTCCAGGGGTTCCTGTATATTTTTGCGTATATTGATGATGTGTTGTCACCATTTCCTGAGGGTAGTAATGAGGACGATGGGCACTATGTTTCCAGTGATTCCCTAGTACCCTGATATTATGAGTGATGGGCTGTAAGCAGGTGTGGTGGCTTGGGGGTGTCTGTTTCTTCCAAGGCTTTTGGGGTCAGGTCTGTCTCCATCTGGGTCTATGCAGAGATGCTGGACAAGGTGGTGGTGTTGTATTCACTTGTCTGGCTTTTGCTTCCTCCCCGCCCATCGATCCTTCAAAACCCTTTGAAAGGCTATTCCCATCAATGTTTAAAACAGCTAATCGACTTCCTCATGCAGTGAAAGCATGTTCTGGATGAAAATTACCAGGCACTATTCGGGTAATCTCTAAAAAGTCAAGGAGAGTGTTGTCATGGCTACTCCATCTTCTCATGTTCCTATTCTATTTAAGTTTTCAAGATGTGTTTGCCAGTGGGTTTAGAATTTTTTCCAGAGAAAATTTGGTTTCGACTATCGATTACTTAACAACCCCAAACCCATCACCTATTCAAAGAGAACTCTGTGCTGCCATACGTGAATGAATGAATGAGGAATGAATATTTGTTCAGCACTTATTATGTGCAAAGGACTGTACCAAATGCTGAAGTACATACCTCCACTGCCAATCCTCCCTTCCATTTTCTGAACTCCAAAAATCCTTTCTCTTATATTTAAAACTATTAATTCAAAGAGGTGTCTAATTCGGTGAAGCTGATGTAGAAACAAACCCAATACTGGCTAAATGGAAATCAGCAAGAGAGTCAAGGCCCTAGAGCTAAGGAGGTCCATGAAACGCGGGGATTCTAAGTGGGACCTGAAAAAAAAACAAAGGGAAAGAAGAGGCAGAGATAGGGAGGGCCATCATGGCAGGGAAGAAGGACAGCCCATGAAAATGCTCAGTTGGAAACTGGATGGCCTTGTTCCAGAGCAGAAGAAGGAGGGGGTCATTGGATCACTGACTCTCTGGAGGCAGAGTATAGGGTGTACGAAGAAAGCAGACATAAGAACAGGGCGTGAAGGGCCTTGAATGCCAAGCACAGTATTTTATATTTGATCCTCGAATATCTTGGAAGAGGTATAGTAATATTGTCCTGACCTGTGGGTTAGAGAGATAACTTTCGCAACTAATGGGAGCATGCACCGCAGTGGACAGAGACATATGGAAGCCCAAGCAGCAGCTATGGTGGTAATACGTTGGGGGGGGGGGTCTGCCCTGAGTCTTTTCCAAAATAATGATCTATTGTTTCTTCATGTGTATATAGGGCCAGCCCTTGTCCAATGAATCATACAGAGGGCAGGGATCAGTGTAATGGGTGTATCTTGTATGAAGAGGGATTCAGTCTTGATGTCAGAAATATCCACCCCATAATGATTGGAAGGCTCCAGAAGCACTTTGAAACCTGGGCTACCTCCTGTATGCCATAAGGTTTCTTTGCTTCTTCAGCTAGTCTGACTTGCTTGCCCTATGAGAACCAGTCTGTTGCCAGGTTAGTGGAGTTGCCTAACTCCTTGTCTGCAGGTGTGGCTTCCCCACCTGCTGGCTGTAGGATATAAGCAGGTGTCAGTCTGACTCTTCTGCCTAAGGCCGTCCCTCCGGGAGTTCTTGTGTGTGTTTGTGTGTATTGGTGACATGTGATCATCATTTTCTGCCCGTAGTGATTAGAAAGGTGGGCACTGTCTTTCCAGTGATTTCTTCCCACCATGAAATTCTGAGGGAAAGGCTGCAAGCATGTGTGGTTGCTTAGGGGAACCTGTTTCTTCCAAGATTCTGGGGTTATATATATCGCCATCTGTGTCTGTCTGGAGATGCTGGACATGGTGGTGGTGATGTATTCATTGTCTGGCACATGCTGCCCCCCCATCTCTGTTTCAATAGCCTTTGAAACCCTATTACCATCACTGCCTTAAACAGATAAACGTCCTCCTCATGCAGTCAAAATATGTTGTAGAGGAAAATTTCCAGGCACTGTTTCTATAATCTGCAAAAGAGTCAAGGACCTGGTTGTCATGGTAACTCCACCTTTTCATATTACCATTCCGCTTGGATTTTCATGATGTGTTTGTCAGTGGATTTTGATTTTTTTTCCAGGGAAAATTTGATTTAAACTATTGATTACTTAACAGCCCAAAACCCATCACCTATTCAAGCAGAACTCTATGCTCTCAGCCCTGAATGAATGAATGAAGGAATGAAGAATAGTTCAGCAGTTACTATGTGCAAGGAACTGTACTACATGCTGCAATACATAACTACATTGCCAATTCTCCCTTCCACTTTGTGAAGCCAAAGCATCCATGCTCACATATTCAATATTATTATCCCAAAGTAGTCTCTAATTTGGTGAAGCTGAAGTAGAAATAAACCCTATACTGGCTAAATTGGAAATAAGCAAGAGAATAAAACCCTCGTCCTGGCAAGGTGAACTTCTAAGTGGGACATGAAATAATCCAGGGAAAAGAGGAGGCATACATAAGGAGGGAGAGCATGTCAGGGAAGAGGGACAGCCAATGAAAGTGTCCAATTAGAAACTAGAGTTTCTTGTTCCAGATCAGGAGAAGGAAGGGGTCACTGGATCATGGACTTTCTGGAAGAAGAGTGTAGAGTGTAGGAGGGAAGGAGAAATCGGGACTGGGTGTGAGGGGCCCTGAATGACAAAAAGAGTAGTTCATATTTGACCTTCCAAGGAGCCAGTGAAATATCTTGTTGGGAGGGATATGTTCCAGACCCGTGTTTTAGGAAGATCATTTTGGCATCCAAGGGGAGGGTGAAATGCATTGGGCAGAGCCATGTGGCAAGAAGACCAAGAAGCAGCTATTGTACTAGTTCAGGAATGAGGTAAGCGGTCATGTCTGCCCTGAGTCTTCTCCAGAATAATCATCTGCAGTTGCTTCAGGTCTATATAGGGTGAGCCCTTGTTCAGTCGATCAGACAGAGGTAAGGGATGAGAGTAATCGTTGGATCTTGTAAAAATAGAGATTCAGACTTGATGTCAGATTCACCCCACCAGACTGATTAGAAGAAGACTCCCAAATCACATTGAACACCAGACTGCCTCCTGTATGACATCAGGTTGCTTTGCCTCTTCAAGTAGTCTGGCTTGCCTGCCCTGTTAGTGCAAATGGGTTGGCACTTAAGTGGTGATGGCTATTCCCTTCTCTGCAGGAATGGCCTCCTCAACTGCTGGCTGTAAGATATAGGCAGGATACTGGCTGTCTTGTCTGGGGAAGGCGACCCCTCCAGGGGTCTAGTTTGCTTCTTTGTATTTGTGACATGTGATCAGCATTTGCTGCTGGTAGTTATTAGGAACGTGGACTTTGTCTTTCCAGTGATTTCATCCCACCATGAAGTTGTGAGGGATGGGCTGAAATCAGGTGGGGTGTCTTGGGGTGAACTGTTCCTTCCAAGGTTCAGGGAAGCAGATCTGTCCTCATTTGGGTCTCTGCTGAGATGCCAGTCAAGGTGGTACTGATGAATACAAGTGAATACACTTGTCTCGTACATACTGTCCCCCCTCCCCCATTTCTCCATCAATAGCCTTTGACATGCTATTGTCACCACTATTTAAAACAAATAACCGACCACCTCAAGCAGTCAGAGCATGTCCAGGAGGAAAATACCAGGCATTACTCTTATAATTCTCAAATTATTCAAAGAGCTGATTGTCATGGCAACTCATCTTCTCACGTTTCAATTCAACTTTCATTTTCATGATGTGTGAGATACTGGATTTAGAATTTTTTCCGAAGATTGTTTGTTCAGATTATTGATTACTTAACAGCCCCATATCCATCATCTGTTCAAGGAGAACTCTGTGCTGTCATCCATGAAGGAGTGAATGAATGAATTAACGAATGAGTGAATGGATGAATGAATATTTGATCGCCAGTTACCATTTTCAAAACCTCACAAATTCCTCTTCATATATATTCAATATAATATCCTAAAGAGGTGTCTAATGTGGTGAAGCTGTAGAAGAAACAAATCCTATAGTAACTAAATCCCAAATGAGCACAAGAACCAACACCCTAGAGCTAAGGCAGTCCCTGAAACATGGAATTCTAAATGGAACAGGAAAGAAGCCAAGGAAAATACGAGGAAGGCATAAGGAAGGAGAGCAGTGCAGGAAAAAGGGACAGCCCATAAAAGTGGCCACTTGGGAGAAGGGCAGTCTGGTGGCAGACCAGAAGGACAATGGGGTCATTGGATCACTGATTCCTTGGAGGAAGAGAGTCGGGTGTAGGAAGAAAGCAGAGATACATCAGGACAGGGCGTAAGGGGCCTTGAATGCCATACATATTTGATCCTGGAGGGAGCCACTGGAATATCATGGGGAAGCGGATGGTGCTATGTTCCCATCCCGTGTGTTTGTAGGTTCACTATGGCAGCCAAGAGGAGAATGTATTGCAGTAGGCAGAAACATGTGGCAAGAAGGCAAAGCAGCAACATTGTAATACTCTAGGCATGAGGTGAGGGGATATGTATGCCCTGAGTCTTCTCCAGAATAATCACCTGAAGTTTCCTTAGGTGTATTTAGGGTGGCCCCTTGTTCAGTTGATCAGAAAGAGAGCAGAGATGAGAGTAAATGGCGGATCTTTCAAAAAATAGAGATTCAAACTTGAAGTCAGAAAAATGCACCCCAGACTGATTCGAAGAATCCCAAAGCTCATTGAATCCTGGGCTGGCTCCTGTCGGCCATCAGGTTCCTTTTCTTCTTCCGCTAGTTTGGCTGGCTTACCCTGTGAATTGCAATGGGTTGCCACTTTAGAAGCTACAGATAACCCTTTTTCTGCAGGATCTTTTGTGATTTAGACTGTATTGATGACATGGGATCAGCATTTACTGCTGGTAGTGATGACGAAATTGGGCACGGTCTTCCCAGTGATTTCCCCCCACCGTCATGTTGTGAGGGATAGGCTGCTAAGAGGTGTTGACTTCCGTGGACCCACATGAATGAAGAAATAAAGGAATAAACATTTGTTCAGAAGTTACTATGTGCAAAAAACTGTACTAAATGCTGCAATACAGACTTCCACCACCAATCCTCTTTTCCATTTTCTGAACCTCACAAATCCATGTTCATATATTCAATATTTTTATCCCAAAGTTGTTTTTAATTTGGTTAAGTTGAAGTAACGACTGACCCTTTAGTGTTTAAATCGGAAATTAGCACTAACAACAAGACCCTAGAGCTAAGGAGGTCGCTTAAAGACGGAATCCTAAGTGGCATCTGAAAGAAGCCAGGAAAGAGAGGATGCAAAGATAGAGAAGGAGAGCATTGCAGGAAAGAAAGTTATCCCTTGAAGGCCCGCAGTTGGGAGATGGAGTGTCTTATGCGAGACCACATGGAGGATGGGGTCACTGGATCGCTAACTCTCTGCAGGCAGACTATAGTGTGTACAAAGAAAGCAGAGATCGGGACAGGTTGTGAGAGACCTTGAATGTCAAGCAGAGTATTTTATATTTAATCCTCGATTATCTTGGGATGAGAAATAGTCATATGGTCCAGACCCGTAGGCTTGAAAGATCACTTTGTCAGGCAACAGGAGATGCACTGCAGTGGGCAGGGACATGTGGCAATAAAACCAAGCAGCGCCTGTTGTAGTAGTCCAGGCATGAGGTGAGGTGTCTGCCCAGAGTCTTTAACACAATAATCACCTGAAGTTTCTATACTTGTGTATAGGGTGAGCACTTGTCCAATGGATCAGAGAAAGGTCTGGGATGAGAGTAAATGGTGGATCTTTTAAAAACAGGGATTCAGACTTGATGTCAGAAACCCCTACCCAAGACTGATTAGAAGAATCAGTACCCTGATTGTACCTATCACTGTACCCTGTGCTGCTTCCTGTCCAGCATCAGGTTGCTTCACTTCATTAGCTAGTTTACCTTGCCTCCCCTGTGAGTGGCACTGGGTTGGCATTTTAGTGGCTATGGATAACCCCTTCTCTGCAGGAATGACTTCCCCAACAGCTGGTTGCAAGGTATGCACAGGAAATAGTCTGGCTCTTCTGAGGAAAGCAGCCTAACCAGGGGATCTTTTGTGTTTTTGATCGTATTGTTGATATTTGATCAGAATTTGCTGCTGGTAGCAATGACAAAGTTGGGCACGGTCTTTCCAGTGATTTCCTCCCACCATCAGGTTGTGAGGGGTGGGCTGCAAAGAGGTGTGTTGACTTCGGGGGACCTGTTCCTTCTAGGGTGCAGCGGATCAGATCTGTCTCCATCTGGGTCTGAGTAGAAAATCTGGACTAGTTGGAGGTGATGTGCACCCTTGTCTGGCATATTCTGCCTCCCCCCCCATCTCTCCTTCACTCTTCCTTGAAAGGCTATTGCCACCACTGTTTCAAACACCTAACTGATCTCTTCATGTAATCAAATCAAGTACTTGAGGAAAATTAAAGAACACTCTTCCTAAAATCTGCAAAAGATTCAAAGAGTGGGTTGTCCTGGCAAGTCCATTTTCTCACGTTCTCATTCCACTTGCATTTTCATGATGTGTTTGACAATGACTATATTTTTTCCACGCAAAATTTTTTGTTGCCTATTGGTTTCTTAACAGCCCCAAACCCATCATGTTCTCACGGAGAACACTTTGCTTTCAGACATGAGTGACGAAAGGCAGGAGTGAATATTTCTTCAGAAGTTACTATGTGCAAAAACCTCTTCTAAATGTTGCAATACATACCTCCACTGCCTGTCTTCCCTTCCATTTTCTGAACCTCACAAATCCATGCTCATATATTCAGTATTATTTTCCCAAAGTCGTTTCTAATTTGCTTAAGCTGAAGTAGAAATCAACCCTTTAATATTTTAATTGGAAATTAGTATTATAACTAATACCTTAGCGCTAAGGAGGTCACTTAAAGATGGAATTCTAAGTGGTATTTGAAAGCAGCCAGGGAAGGGAGGATAACGAGATAAGGGAAGAGGTATGTCTCTTGAAAATGGCCAGTTGGGAGGTTATATATTCCCTTGTCTGGCATATTATGACCCCCAATCTCTCCTTCAGTCTTCTTTGAAAGGCTTCTTCTGTCAAAACAGCTAACCAACATCCTCATGCAGTCAAAGCCATCCTGGAGGAAAATTGCCAAGCATTCTTTCTAAAATCTGGAAATGATTCAAGGAGTGATATGTCATGGCAAATTCATCTTCTCATGTTCCCATTCCACTTGCACTTTCGTGATGCGTTTGACATTGACTTTATATTATTTCCTGAAAAAGTCTCTTGCACCCTATTCGTTACTTGACAGCCTCAACCCCATCATCTATTCTAGGAGAACTTTGTGCTGCTTGACATGAGTGAAAAAAAAAAGGAATGAATATTTGTTCAGAAATTTCTCTTTGCGAAGAACTTCATTAAATGTTGCAATACATACCTCCACTGCGAATCCTCCCTTGCATTTTCTGAAACTCACAATTTCATGCTCATATATTCAATATTGATATCTCAAAGTTGTTTCTAATTTGATGAAGCTGAAGTAGAAACAAACCCTTTAGTGGTTAAGTTGAAATTAGTACTAGCACCAAGACCCTAGAGTTAAGGAGGTCACTTAAAAATGGAATTCTAAGTGGAATCTGAAAGAAGCCAGCGAATGGAAGATACTGAGATAAGGAAGGAAAGCATTCCAGGGAAGAAGGATATCCCTTCAAAATGGCCATTTGGGCCATGATTTATTCCCTTGCTGGGAATATTCTGTCCCCCCTCCCCAATCTTTCCTTCCATCTTCTTTGCATCCACTGTTTAAAACTGCTGATCGATTTCCTCATGCAGTCACAGCAAGTCCTGAAGGAAAATTCCAAAGTACTCTTCCTAAAATCTGCTAAAGATTCAAGAAGTGGGTTGTCCTGGAAAGTACATCTTCTCATGTTCCCATTCCACTTGCATTTTCATGGTGTGCTTGATTTTGACTTTGTATTTTTTCCAGACAAAATTTGTTGTAGCCTATTGGTTACTTAAAAAGCCCCCAAACCATCATCTATTCAGGGACAACTCTGTGCTGCCAGACATGAATGAGGAAATGAAGGAATGAATATTTCTTCAGAATTTATTATATGCAAAGAACTGTACTAAATGCTGCAGTATGTAACTTCTCTGTCAATCCTCCTTTTTATTTTCTGAACCTCACAGATCCCCCAAATCATCATCTATTCTAGGAGAGCTCTGTGATGCTGGACATGAATTAATAAAGGAGGGAATATTTGTTTAAAAGTTACTATGTGCAAAGAATTGTCCTAAATACTGCAATATCCATATCCTCCCTTCCATTTCCTGAACCTCACAATTCCATGCTCATACATTCAATATTTTTATCCCAAAGTTTTTCCTAATTTGGTGAAGCTGAAGTAGAAACAAACTCTTTAGTGGTTAAGTTGAAATTAGCACTAGGACGAAGCCTGTGGAACTATGGAGGTCACTTAAAGATAGAATTGTAAGTGAGCTCTGAAAGAAGCCAGGGAAGGGAGGATAACCGAGATAAGGAAGGAGAGCATTCCAGGAAAAAGGGATATCCCCTGAAAACGGCCAGTTGAGAGGTGATGTATTCCCTTGTCTGGCATAATCTGAGCCCTACTCTGTCCTTCAGTCTTCTTTGAAAGGCTATTGCTACCCCTGTCTAAAACAGCTAACCCACCTCCTCATGCAGTGAAAGCAAGTCCTGGAGATAAACTACCAACCACTCTTCCTGAAATCTGCAAAAGATTCAAGGAGTGGGTGTTCAGGGCAAGTCCGTTTTCTCATATTCCCATTCCACTTACATTTTCATGATGTGTTTGACATTGACTTACATTTTTTGCAGCGAAAATTTGTTGTAGCCTATTGGTTACTTAAAAAGCCCCCAAACCATCACCTATTCAGGGAGGACTCTGTGCTACCAGATGTGAATGAATAAAAGAAGGACTGAATATTTCTTCAGAAGTTACTATGTGCAAAGAACTGTACTGACGTCTGAAATACCTACCTCCACTGCCAGTATTCCCTTAAATTTTCTAAACATCACAAATCCATTCTCATTTATTCGATGTAATTATCCCAAAGTTGTTTCTAATTTGCTTAACCTGAAGTAGAAACCCACTCTTTAGAGTTTAAATTGGAAATTAGCACTAGAACCAAGAGCCTCAAGCTAAGGAGGTCACTTAAAGATGGAATTCTAAGTGAAACCTGAAAGAAGTCAAAGAATGTAGGATACAGAGATAAGGAAGGAGAGCATTCCAGGGAGGAAGGATATCCCTTGAAAATGGCCAGTTGGGAGATCATGTATTCCCTTGTCTGGCATATTCTGTTCACCCCCAATGTCTCCTTCACTCTTCTTTGCAAGGCTGTTGCCACAGCTTTCTAAAAGAGCTGACCGACCTCCTTATGCAGTCAAAACAATCCTGGAGGAAAATTATCAAGCACTCTTCCTAAAATATGCAAAAGATTCAAGAAGTGTGTTGTCATGGCAAGAGCATCTTCTCATGTTTCCATTTCACTTGCATTTTCATAATGCGTTTGACAAAGATGTTATGTTATTTCCAGAGAAAATTAATTGCATCCGATTGGTTACTTAACCAGCCCAAAACCATCATCTATTCTAGGAGAACTCTGTGCTGTTGGATATAAATGAATTAATAAAGAAGAGAATATTTGTTCAGAAGTTACTATGTGCAAAGAATTGTCCTAAATACTGCAAGATATATATATCCACTGCCAATCCTCCCTTCCATTTTCTGAACCTCACAATTCCATGCTCATATATTCAATATTTTTATCCCAAAGTTCTTTCTAATTTGGTGAAGCTTAAGTACAAGCAAACTCTTTAGTGGGTAAGTTGAAATTAGCACTAGAACAAAGATCCTAGACCTACGGAGGTCACTTCAAGATAGAATTGTAAGTGGGATCTGAAAGAAGCCAGGGAAGGGAGGATACCGAGATAAGGACTGAAAGAATTCCAGGGAAGAAGGGTATCCTCTGAAAATGGCCACTTAGGAGGTGATTTATGCCGTTGTCTGGAATATTTTGCCCCCCAATCTCTCTTTCAAACTTCATTGAAAGGCTATTGATACCAATGTTTAAAACAGCTGATTGATCTCCTCAAGCAGTCAAAGCAAATCCTGGAGGAAAATTACCAAGCATTCTTCCTAAAATCTGCAAAAGATTCAAGGAGTGTATTGTCATGGCAAGTCCATTTTCTCACGTTCCCATTACACTTGCATTTTCATGATGTGTTTGATGTTGACTTTACATTTTTTCCAGAGAAATTTTCTTCTAGCCTATTGGTTATTAGCAGCCCCATACCCATCATCCATTCTAGGTCAACTCTGTGCTGCCAGACATGAATAAAGATAAGAAGGAATGAATATTTGTTCAGAAGTTACTATGTGCAAAGAACTGTACTTAATGCTTCAGTACATACCTCCACTGCCAATGCTACCTTCCATTTTCTGAACCTCACAAATCCATGCTCGTATATTCAATATTATTATCCAAACTTGTTTCTAATTTGGTGAAACTGAAGTAGAAACAAACCCTTTACTGGGTACATTGGAAATTAGCACTAGGATCAAGACTCTAGAGGTAAGGAGGTTACTTAAAGATGGGATTTTAAATGGAATCTGAAAAGAGTCAGGAACAGAGGATGCAAAGATAAGGAGGGAGAGCATTGGAGGGAAGCAGGTTATCCCTTGTAAGTGGCCAGTTGGGAGATGAGGTGTCTTCTGCCAGATTAAATGGAGGACTGGATGACTGGATCACTGACTCTATGGAGGCAGACTATAGGGTGTACGGAGAAAGCAGGCATCTGGACATTGTGATTGGCGTTGAATGCCAAGGAGAATATTTTACATTTTATCCTCTAATATCTTGGCATGTGGAATGGTCATATGTTCCACATGAGGGGGTTTGAAAGATCACCTTGGCAGCCAACGGGAGAATGCAGTGCAGTTGGCAGAGATATGTGGCAAGAAGATCAAGCAGCACCTATTGTAATACTCCAGGCATGAGGTGAGCTGTCTGCAGAGAGTTTTTTCCAGAATAAACACCTGAAGTTTCCTAGGTGTATATAGGGTAGGCCCTTGTCCAATGGATCATACTGAAGTCAGGGATGAGAGTAAATGGTGGATCTTGTAAAAATAGAGATTCAGATTTGATGTCAGAAACACCCACCCCAGAACAACTCGAAGAATCCTGAAGTTTATTGAACCCTGAACTGCCTCCTTTCCACCATCAGGTTGCTTTACTTCATTAGCTAGTTTGGCTTGCCTCCCCTGTGAGTGGCAGCGGGTTGCCACTTTAATGGAAATGAATAACTCTTTCTCTGCAGGAGTGGCTTCCCTAACTGCTGGATGGAAGGTATGCACAGGAAGCAGGCTGGCTCTTCTGAGGATAGCAGCCTAGCCAGGGGATCTTTTGTGTTTTTGATTATGTTGTTGACATGTGGTCATCATTTGCTGCTGGTAGTGATGACAAAGTTGGACATAGTCTTTCCAATGATTTCCTCCCATCACTATGTTGTGAGGAATGGGCTTGAAGGAGGTGTGTTGACTTCTGGGAACCTGTTCCTTCCATGGTTCTGCGCATCAGGTCGGTCTCCATCTGGTTCGGTGCAGAAATACTGGACGAGTTGGAAGCGATGTATTCCCTTGAGTGGCATATTCTGACCCCCCCATCTCTCCTTGACTCTTCCTTGAACGGCTATTGCCACCACTGCCTAAAACAGCTAACCGAATTCCTCATGCAATCAAAGCAAATCCTGGAGGAAAATAGCCAAGAACTCTTCCTAAAATCTGCAACAATTTCAAGGAGTGGGTTGTCATGGCAGGTCCACTTTCTCATGTTCACATTCCACTTGTATTTTCATGATGTGTTTGAGGCTGACTTTACATTTTTTTCCAAAGAAAATTTGTTTTAGGCTATTGGTTACTTAACAATCCCAAACTCATCCTCTATTCAAGGAGAACTCTGTGCTCCCAGACATGAATTAAGAAATAGAGGAATGAATATTTGTTGAGAAGTTACTATGTGCAAAGAACCGTACTAAATACTGCAATACATACCTCCACTGCAAATCCTTCCTTCAATTTTCTGAACCTCACAAATCCATGCTTATATACTCAATATGTTTATTTCAAAGTTATTTCGAATTTGGTGAAACTGAAATAGAAACAAACACTTTAGTGGTTAAATTGTAAATTAGCACTAGGACCAAGATCCTAGAGCTAAAGAGGTCATTTAAAGATGGGATTCTAAGTGGGATCTGAAAGAAGCCAGAAAAAGGAGGGTGCAAAGATAAGGAGGGAGAGCATTGCAGTGAGCAGAGAGCATTGCAAGGGTTATCCCTTGAAATCGACGAGTTGCAAGATGGAGTGTCTTGTGCCAGATCAGATGGAGGATGGAGTCGCTGGATCACTGACTCTCTGGAGGCCGACTGTAAGGTGTACACAAATAGCAGGGATCGGGACAGGTTGTGAGGGGCCGTGAATGCCAAGTAGAGTATTTCATATTTGATACTTGAGTATCTTGTGATGGAGAATGGTCATATGGTCTGGACCCGTGGGTTTGAAATATCACTTTGGCAGGCAACAGGACCACGTACTGCAGTGGGCAGAGACATGTGGCAAGAAGACCTAGCAGCACATATAGGCCAGGCATGAGGTAAGGTGTGTGCCCCGAGTCTTTTCCAGAATAATCACCTGAACTTTCCTTAGGTGTATATAAGATGGGCCCTTGTCCAAAGGATCAGACAGAGGACAGGGAAGAGAGTAAAGGGCAGATCTTGTAAAATTAGAGATTCATAATTGATGTCAGAAATACCCACCCCATACTGATTCGAAGACTCCCAAAGTGTATTGAACCCTAGGGTGTCTGCTGTTCTCCATCAGGTTTCTTTACTTCTTCAGATACTTTGGCTTGCCTTCACTGTAAGTGGGAGTGGGTTCTCACTTTATTGGATGTGAAAATATCCTTCTCCAAAACAGTGACTTGCCCAACTCCTGGCTGCAAGATATGCACAGGATGCAGGCTGTCTTATCTGGGGGAGATGACCAACCTAGGGGTTCTTGAGTGTGTTTATGAGTACTGAAGACATATGATCAGTATTTGCTGCTGGTAGTGATTAGGAAGGTGGGCACTATCTTTCCAGTGATTTCCTCTCACCATGATTTTGTGAGGGGTGGTGGATTGGATGGGCCTGTTCCTCCCTAAGTTTTGGGGCCAGATCTGTCTCCACCTGGGCTTGTGATAAGATGGTGGACAAGGTGGTTGTGCTGTTTTCACTTTTCTTTCATCTACTGTGCCCCCCCATCTCTACCTCAGTAGCCTTTGACATGCAACTGCCATAACTATCTTAAACAACTAACTGATCATCTCAAGAAGTCACAGTATGTCCTGGAGGAAAATTACTAGGCATTGTTCTCATAATCCTCGAAGGATTCAAGGAGTTTTTTGTCATGAAATTCCATCTTCTTCCATTCCCATTTCACTTTCATTTTCATAATGTGTGTGACATTGGCTTTAGAAATTTTTTCCGGAGAAAATTTTGTATAAACTATTCTTTATTTAATATCCTGAAACTCATCATCTGTTCAAGGAGAATTTGGTGTTGCAGAAAATGAATGAAGAGGGCAGAGTCAAGATGGCAGAGTAGAAAGACACACATACACTAGCTCCTAACCCACAACCTATAAAATATCTGTAAAAAAAGAGCTCCCAACAAATTCTGGAGCAGCAGAAGCCACAGAACAACAAAGTGGACAAGATTTCTGTTCCAGAGAGCCCTGAAAACCTCTCACAAAAGGTCCTTCATGCTGCGGACCCAGAGCCTAGCTCAGCGCTGCCTTGGCTGAGCTGTGCCAAGAGGAGCAGATCCTAGCAGGCTTCAGGGACAGAATCTCCAGCAGCTGCGTGGGTCTCTCCACCCACGGACCCCAAAGGTTGGTGAGAGGGTCTTCTTGGCTTGCCGAGAAAGGAGTGGGGTGCCCCCATAACTCAGGCCCCATCGGGAGGCAGCAGCAGAGGCGGGAGCAGACCTGGGCTCCCCAAGCAGGCAGGAGCCTGGATCCACTGTTGAAGGTCTCTGCATAAACCTCCTGAGGGAACTGAGCCCGTGAGGCAGCCCTGTCCCCACCCGACCAGCTGAACTTGACCTCAAACTGAATAGCAGCCCCGCCCCCGCCCAAAGCCCTGAGGCTGGGAAGCAGCATTTGAATCTCAGGCCCCAAGCACTGGCTGGGTGGATCTAGAGGTGAAGTGGGTGTGAAGAGAATATTCAGAAGTCAAGTCACTGGCTGGGAAAATGCCTAGAAAAGGGAAAAAAATAAGACTATAAAAGGTTACTTTCTTGGTGAACAGGTATTTCCTCCCATCCTTTCTGATGAGGAAGACCAATGCTTACCACCAGGGAAAGACACAGAAGACAAGGCTTCTGTATCCCAGCCCACTCAACGGGCGCAGGCCATGAAAGAGCTCAAAAAGGATTTTGAAAATCAAGTTAGAGAGGTGGAGGAAAAACTGGGAAGAGAAATGAGAGACATGCAAGCAAAACATGAAAAACAAGTAAACACCCTGCTAAAGGAGACCCAAAAAAATGCTGAAGAAAATAACACCTTGAAAAATAGGCTAACTCAATTGGCAAAAGAGGTTCAAAAAGCCAATGAGGAGAAGAAGGCTTCCAAAAGCAGAATTAGCCAAATGGAAAAGGAGATTCAAAAGCTCACTGAAGAAAATAGTTCTTTCAAAATTAGAATGCAACAGATGTTTCTCTTTATGAGAAACCAAGAAATCACAAAATAAAACCAAGAGAATGAAAAAATGGAAGATAATGTGAAACATCTCATTGGAAAAACAACTGACCTGGAGAATAGATCCGGGAGAGACAATTTAAAAATTATGGGACTACCTGAAAGCCATGATCAAAAAAAGAGCCTAGACATCATCTTTCACGAAATTATCAAGGAAAACTGCCCTGAGATTCTAGAACCAGAGGGCAAAATAAGTATTCAAGGAATCCACAGATCACCGCCTGAAACAGATCCAAAAAGAGAAACTCCTAGGAACATTGTGGCCAAATTCCAGAGTTCCCAGGTCAAGGAGAAAATATTGCAAGCAGCTAGAAAGAAACAATTCAAATACTGTGGAAATACAATCAGGATAACACAAGATCTAGCAGCTTCTACATTAAGGGATCAAAGGGCGTGGAATAGGATATTCCAGACGTCAAAGGAACTGGGACTAAAACCAATAATCACCTACCCAGCAAAACTGAGTATAGTACTTCAGGGGAAAAATTGGTCTTTCAATGAAATAGAGGACTTTCAAGCATTCTTGATGAAAAGACCAGAGCTAAAAAGAAAATTTGACTTTCAAACACAAGAATGAAGAGAAGCATGAAAAGGTAAACAGCAAAGAGAAATCATAAGGAACTTACAAAAGTTGAACTGTTTACATTCCTACATGGAAAGACAATATTTTTAACTCCTGAAACTATTCAGTATCTGGGTACTGGGTGGGATTACACACACGCACATGAACATACGCTCGCACACACACACACACACACACACACACACACACACACACATAGAGACAGAGTGCACAGAGTGAATTGAAGAGGATGGGATCATATCTTTAAAAAATGAAATCAAGCAGTGAGAGAGAAATATATTGGGAAGATAAAGGGAGAAATGGAATGGGGCAAATTATCTCTCGTAAAAGAGGCAAGAAAAAGACTTATTAGAGGAGGGATAAAGAGGGGAGGTGAGAGAAAAACATGAAGTTTACTCTCAACACATTTCACTAAAGGTAGGAATAAAATGCACACTCATTTTGGTATGAAAGCCTATCTTACAATACAGGAAAGTGGGGGATAAGGGGATAAGCAGGGTGGGGGGGATGATGGAAGGGAGGGCATGGGGAGGAGGGAGCAATTTGAGGTCGACACTCATGGGGAGGGACAGGATCAAAAGAGAGAATAGCAGTAATGGGGGGGACAGGATAAGATGGAGGGAAATATAGTTAGTCTAATACAACACGACTATTATGGAAGTCATTTGCAAAACTACACAGATTTGGCTTATATTGAATTGCTTGCCTTTCAAAGGGAAGGGGTGGGGAGGGAGGGAGGAAAAGAAGTTGGAACTCAAAGTTTTAGGAACAACTGTCGAGTACTGTTCTTGCCACTAGGAAATAAGAAATACAGGTAAAGGGGTATAGAAAGTTATTTGACCCTACAGGACAAAAGAGAAGATGGAGACAAGGGCAGAGAGGGATCATAGAAGAGAGAGCTATTGGTGATAGGGGCAATTAGAATGCTTGGTGTTTTGGGGTGGGGGAGGGGACAAAAGGGGAGAAAATTTGGAACCCAAAATTTTGTGAAAATGAATGTTAAAAGTTAAATAAATAAATACATAATTTTAAAAAAATGAATGAAGAAATGAAGGAACCAATATTTGTTTAGGAGTTACCATGTGCAAAGAACTGTACTTAAAGCTGCAGTGCATTCCTTCACTGCCAATCTTCCCTACCATTTTCTGAACTTCACAAACCTATGCTCATATATTCAATATTATTATCCCCAAATGGCTTCTAATTTGGTGAAACTGAAGTAGAAACAAACCCTTTACTTGCTACATTGGGCAATAGCCCTAGAAACAAGAACCTAGAGTAAAGGAGGTCACTTAAAGATGGGATTTTAAGTGGTATCTGTAAAAAGCCATGAAAAGGAGGATGCAGAGCTAAGTAGGCCACATAAAAATGCAATTCTAAATGCGATCTCAATGAAGGAAAGAAACGCAAGATGCAGAGATAAGGAGGGAGAGCATTGTAGGAAAGAGGGATTTCCCTTGAAAGTGTCCAGTTTGGAGATGGAGTGTCTTTGTGCCAGAAAAGATGGAGGATGGGGTCACTGAATAACTAACTCTCTGGAGACAGAGTGTAGAGCATGCAAAGAAAGCAGAGACCAGGGCAGGGTGTGAGGGGACTTGAATGTCAAGCAGAATGTTTTATATTTCATCCTCAAATACCTTGGGATGGTGGATGGTCATATGGTCTGGGACCATGTGTTAGAAGGATCCCTTTCCCAGCCAACAGGAGCATGCGCTGCGGTGGGAAGAGACATGCGACAAGAAGACCAAGCAGCACTTATTATAGTAGTCCAGGCATGAGATGAGGTGTCATAATGGAATCTTTTCCGGAACTATTATCTGTAGTTTCTTCAGGTGTGTATAGGGTGGCCCCTTGTCCAATGGATCAGGCAGAGGTCAGGGATCAGTGTAATGGGTGGACCTTGTAAAAAGAGTGATTCAGACTTGATGAGGTCAACATAGACCTGAGACTGATTAGAAAATTCCCAAATCACTTTGAACCCTGGACTACCTCCTGTCCACAATTAGGTTGTTTTCCTTTTTCTGGTAGTCTGACTTGCCTGCCCTATGTGTGGCAATGGGTTGCCACTTCAGTGGCAATAAGTAGCCCGATCTCTAGGGAGGTGACTTCCTGAACTGTTACCTGTAAGGAAATTGCAGGAAGCATTCTGTCTCTTCTGTGGAAGATGGCCCATCCAGAGGTTCTTGTGTGTGTTTGTGTGTATCGGTGACATGTAATCAGCATTTGCTGCAGGTAGTGATTAGGAAACTGGGCACTGCCTAGTCAGTGATTTCCTTCCACCATGATGTTGTGAGAGTTTGTCTGGAAGCAGTTGTAGTGGCTTCGATGGATTTGTTCCTTCCAAGAGTCTGGGGTCAGTTCTGTCTCCATCTACTGTGCTGAGATGCTGGACAAGGTGGTTGTGATGTATTCACCTGCTGTCCCCTCATCTCTCCATCAAAAGCCTTTGACATGTTATTGCCACCTCTATCTAAAATAACTAACTGACCAAGTCAAGCAGTCAGAGCATTTCCTGAAAGAAAACTACCAGGTATTTTTCCTATAATCCTCAAACGTTTGAAGGAACTGGTTGTCATGGAAACTCCATCTTCTCACATTCCCATTCTACTTTCATTTTCATGATGTGTGTGATATTGTCTTTAGAATTTTTTTCCAGAGAAAATTTTGTATACAATATCAGTAACTTAACAGCCTCAAACCCATCAAATATTCAAGGAGAAGCCTGTGCTATCAGCTATGAATGAACGAACGAATGAATGAATGAATGAATGAATGAATGGATAGATGAATATTTGTTCAGCACTTACTATGTACGAAGAATTGTAGTAAATAATGACGTACCTAACTCCACTGTAAATATCCCCTTCCATTTTAAAAATCCCACAGTTTCTTGTTCATGCATTCAATATTATTACCCTAAAGGAGTTTCTAATGCTGTGGAACTGAAGAAGAAACAACCCTGTATTGGCTAAATTGCAAATAAGCGCAAGAACTAAGACCCTAAATCTAAGGACGTCTCTGAAAAGTGGGATCTAAGTGGGACCTGAAAGAAGCCAGGGAAAATAGGAGGCAGGTACAAAGAGGGAGAGCATTGCAGGAAAAAGGGGCAGCCCACGAAAATGACCAGTTGGGAGATGGAGGGTGCTGTGGCAGACCAGAAGGAGGACGAGTTCATTGGATCACTGACTATCTGGACAAAGAGTGTGGGGCGTAGGAAGAAAGCAGATATAGAGCAGGACAGGGCGTGAGGGGCCTTGAATATAAAACAGAGGATTTTGTATGTCATCCTCGAGGGAACCACTGGAATTTCTTGGGTGGACGCATGGTGATATGTTCCTGAGCCGTGTGTTTTTATGATCACTGTGGTAGTCAAGTGGAGAATGCACTGCAGTAGGCAGAGGCATGAGGCAGGAAGACCGAGCAGCAGCTATTGTACTACACTAGGCATGAAGTGAGGGGAGGGGATGGCCCTGAGTCTTCTCCAGAATAATCATTTGAAGTTTCCTTAGGTGTATACAGGGTGATCCCTTGTCCAATGGATTAGACAGAGGTCAAGGATGAGAGTAAATGACGAATCTTGTAAAAATAGAAATTCAGACTTAATATCAGAAACACCCACCCTAAACTGATTAGAAAATTCCCAAAGCTCATTGAACCCTGCGCTGCCTCCTGTCGGCCATCAGGTTGCTTTACTTTATCACCTAGTTTGTTTTGCCTCCCCTGTGAGTAGGTAGTAGTGTGTTCGCACATTAGTCGCTATGAATGACCTCTTCTCTGCAGGAGTGGCTTCCTCAACTGCTGGATGCAAGGTACACACAGGAAGCAGTCTGGCTCTTCTGGGGAAGGTGACGAATCCAGGGAGTCTTCAGTGTTTTTTATTGTATTGTTGGCATGTGGTCAGCATTTGCTGCTGGTAGTGATGACGAAGTTGGGCATGGTCCTTCCAGTGATTTCCTCCCACCATCATGTTGTGAGGGATGGGCTGGAAAGAGGTGTCCTCACTTTGGAGGACCTGTTCCTTCCACTTTTCTCCAGATCAGGTCTGTCTCCATCAGTCTGTGCAAAAATGCTGGACGAGTTGGAGGTGATGTATCCCTTTGTCTGGCATATTCTGCTCACCCCCATCCCTCTTTTAATCTTCTTTGAAAAGGCTATTGCCAACACTGTCTAAAACAGCTAACCGACCTCTGCATGTTCTCAGAGCAAGGACTGGAGGAAAATTACCAAGCACTCTTCCCATAATTTGCAGAAGATTCACGAAGTGGGTTGTCATGAAAAGAGCACCTTCTCTTGCTCGCATTCCACTTGCATTTTCGTGATGTATTTGACATAGACTTTATATTGTTGCCAGAGAAAACTTGTAGCCTGTTGGTTACTTAAGAGCCCCAAACCCATCATCTATTCAAAGAGAACTCTGTGCTACCAGATATGAAGGAAGAAATGAAAGAATGAATATCTGTTCAGAATTTACTATGTGCAAAAAACTGTACTAAACGCTGCAGTACATACCTCCACTGCCAATCCTCCCTTCCATTTTCTGAACCTCACACATCCATGCTCATCTATTCTATGTTATTATCTCAAAGTTGGTTCTTATTTCGTGATGCTGAAGTAGAAACAAACCTTTTACTGGCTATATTGGAAATTAGCACTAAGACCTGAGCTAAGGAGTTCACTTAAAGATGGGATCATAAGTGGAATCTGAAAGAAACCACGGAACTGATGATGCAGAGGTAAGGAGGGAGAGCATTCCAAGGAAGAGGGATATTGCTTGAAAATGGCCAGCTGGGAGACTGAATGTCTTGAGCCAGACAAGATGGAGTACAGAGTCACTGGATCATTTACTCTCTGAAAGTAGAGTGTAGGGTTAAGAAGAAAGGAGAGATCGGGACAGGGTGTGAGGGACCTTGAATGCCAAGCAGAGAATTTTATATTTGACCTTCGAATATCTTGCCATGGGGGATGGTCATATGGTTTCCGACCTGTGTGTTAGAGATACTACTTTGGCAGCCAGGAGGAGGATTCGCTGCAGTGGGTAGAGACATGTGGCAGAAAGACCAAGCAGCACCTATTGTCATAGTCCAGGCATGAGGTGAAGTGTCTGCAATGAGTCTTTTCCATGATTATTGCCTGCAGTTTCTTCAGGTCACTTGTCTAATGGATCAGGCAGAGATTATGGATCAGTGTAATGATTGGATCTTGTAAAAAGTGTGATTCTGACTCGATGTCAGAAACAACCACCTCAGAGTGGTCACAAAACCCCCAAAGCACATTTTGTCCTGGGCTGCCTCTCGTCCAACATCAGACGATTGTTCGATTCTTCCTCTAGTCTGACTTGCTTGCCCTGTGAGTGGAAATGGGTTGCTCCTTTATTGGCGATGGCTAATCCCTTTTCTGCACAAGTGGCTTCCCCAGCTTCTGGCTGTAAGAGATTTGCAGGAAGCAGGCTTGCACTTCTGATGAAGGCGACCACACCAGGGGTTCTTGTTTGTGTTTGTGTGTTTTGGTGACATGTGGTCAGCCTTTGCTTCTGGTATCGGTTAGGATGTTGAGAACAGTATTCCCACTGATTTCCTGCCACCATGATGTTGTTAGGAATGGGCTGTAAACTGGTGTGGCGGCTTCGATGGACCAGTTCCTTCTTAGTTTCTGTCTCCATCTGGGTCTGTGCTGAGATGCTGGACAATGCACTTGTTTGTCATCTGATGTCCTCCCATCTCTCCCTCAACGTCCTTTGACATACCATTACCACCAGTATCTAAAACAACTAACTGACCACCCTCAGCAGTCAGAGCATGTCCTTGAGGAAAATTATCAGGTATTGTTCTTATACTCCTCAAAGGATTCAAGGACCTGGTTGTCTTGGCAACTCCATCTCATGTTCTCATTCCTCCTTCATTTTCATTATGTGTGTGACGTTGGTTTTAGAATTTTTTCTCGAGAAAATTTTGTATGAACTATTGATTGCTCAACGGCCCCAAACCCATCATCTCTTCAAGGAGAACTCTGTGCTGCCAAACCTTAATGAATGAATTAATAAATGAATATTTTTCCACTTATCATGTGCAAGCAATTGTAGTAAGTGCTCTAGTTCGTACTTCGACTCTCATTCCCCACCTTCTATTTTCTGAACCCCACAAATTCGTGTTCATATATTCAGTAATACTATTCTAAAGAGGTGTATAATGTGGTGACGTTTAAGTAGAAGCAAACCCTATAGTGGCTAAAGTGGAAATAAGCAAGAGAAACAAGGGTCTAGAACTAAGGAGGTCCCTGAAAGGTCGGATTTTAAGTGGTACTTGAAAGAAGCCAGGGAAAAGAGGAAGCAGAGATAAAGAGGGAGAGCACTGCGTGGAAGAGAGATAGTCCGTGAAAATGTCCTGTTGGAAACTGGGCTTTCTTGTTCCAGATTAGAAAAAGGAGGGCGTCACTGGATCCCTGACTCTCTGGAAGAAGAGTGTAAGGTGCAGGGAGAAAGGAGAGATCGGGACTGGGTTTGAGTGCCTTTGAATGCCTAAAAGAGGATTTTATGTTTGATCCTCGAGGGAGCCGGTGCAATGTCTTGTTGGGGAGGATGAAGATATGTTCTCGATCCATGTTTTAAATAGATGATTTTGACATCCAAGGGGAGAATGAAGTGAATTGAGTAGAGACATGTGACAGGAAGAGCAAGCAGGAGCTATTTTAGTAGTCCGGGCAGGAGGTGAGGATTCTCCAGAATAATCATCTGCAGTTTCTTAGGGTGGGGCCTTGTCCAATGGATCACAGTGAAGGCAGGGTTCAATGTAATCGGTGAATCTTGTAAGAACACAGATTCAGATTTGACGTCGGAAACACCCACCCCGGACTGTTTGGAAGACTCCCAATTCACATTGAACCCTGGATTGCCTTCTGTCCGCCATTAGGTTGCTTTGCTTCTTCAGCTAGTCTGGGTTGCCTGTCCTGTGAGTGTTAATGGGTTGGCACTTTCGTGGTGATAGCTAACACCTTCTCTGCAGAAGTGACTTCCCCAACACTGGCTGTAAGATATGGGCAGGAAGCAACCTGGTTCTTCTGGGAAAGGCAGCCCCTACAGCCTTTGTGTGTACTGGTGACATGTGGTCAGCATTTGTTTTTGGTAGTGATGAGGAAGGTTGGCTCTGACTTTCCAGGGATTTCTTCCCTCCATGATGTTGTGGGGGCTGGGCTGGAAGCAAGTCTACTCACTTGGACGCAGCCTATTTTTTCCAAGGTTCTGGGGATCAGGACACATGTCTCTTTCCAGCTGGGTCTGTGGGCAGAAGCTGGACACTATTGTGTTGCTGTATTCACTTTTCTGGCACATTCTGTCCCCCCATTCCTCCTTCAACTGCCTTTGAAATGCTATTTCCGCCACTCTCTGAAAGAACGAACTGACCTCCTCAAGCAGTCAGAGCATGACCTTTAGGGAAATTGGCAGGCATTATTCCTACACTCTGCAAAAGAGTCAAGGAGCTGGTTATCATGGCATGTCCTTCTCAAGTTTGCATTCCACCTGCATTTTCATGTGTTTGACATTGACTTTAGAATGTTTTTCCAGAGAAAATTTGGTGGAGACTATTGATTATTTATAATAGCCCCCAAATCATCATCTATTGAAGGAAAACTCTGTGCTGCCATCCATGAATGAATTAATGAATGAAAGAATGGATGAATGAATATTTGTTCAGCACTTAGTATGTATAGATAATTGTTGCAAATGCTGTAGTACATACTTTCACTGTCAATCGCCCCTTCCATTTTCTGAACCCCACAAATTCGTGTTCATGTGTGCAATATTATGACTCCAAAGGGGTGTCTAATGTGGTGAAGCTGAAGTAGAAACAAACCCTATACAAGTTAAATTGGAAATCACCCAGAGAACAAAGACCATAAAGTTAAGGAGGTCCCTGAAATGCTTCCTGTAGAAGCTGGGATGCTAAGTGGGAACTCAGAGAAGTCAAGGAAACCAGGAGGTGGAGATGAGAAGGTAGAACATTGTACGGAAGAAGGACAGTCCAGAAAAATGATCTTTAGGGAGATGGAGTGTCATATGCAAAGACCAACAGGAGGTGGGAGTCATTATCTCACAGACTCTCTTGAGAGAGAGTGCAGAGTGAAGAAAGCATGCAGAGATTGTGACAAGGTGTGAGGGGCCTTGAATGCCGAACAGAGCATTTTACACTTAATCCTTCCTGTGTTACGGAGCCACTGGAATATCTTGAGTTGAGGAGACGACATAATCACAGCAGTGTGTTAGGAAGATCATTTTAGCAGCCAAGGGGAGGATGAACTGCAGTGGGCAGAGATATGCGGCAGGAAGACCAATTAGCAGCTATTGTAGTAGTACAGGCATGAGGGGAGGGGGAAAGTCTGCCCTGAGTAGTCTCCCGAAAAACTAATTGCAGTATATTCAGGTGTATATAGGACGGGCCTTTGTCCAATGTATCATACATAGGTCAGTGATGAGAGTAAGCGGGGATCTCAGACAAAGAGAGACTCAGACTTTATGTCATAAACATTCACCCCAGACTGATTAGAAAACTGCCACAGCACATTGAAATCTAGTCTGATTCTTTCCCCCATCAGGGTGATTTATTTCTTCAGCTTCTTTGGCTCACCTGACCTGAGAGTGGCAGTTAGTTGGCACTTTAGTGACAATGACTAATTCCTTCTCTACAGGAGTGTCTTCCCATACTTGTGGCTGCAAGATATGGACTGGAAGCAGGCTGGCTCTTCTGGGAAAGGCGGCCCCTCCAGGGACTCCTTTGTATTTCTGAGTGACTTGGTGACATGTACTCAGCATTTGCTGAGGGTAATGAAGAGGGCGGTGGGCACTGTCTTTCCAGTGATTTCCTCGCACCATGAAGTTGTGAGGGATGGGCTATAAACAGATATGTTGGCTTGGGACTGCGTGTTCCTTCCACGGATTTGGGCATCTAGTCTGTCTCATTTTGCATCTCTGCGGAGAAGCTGAACAAAATAGTGGTGATGTATTCACTTGTCTGGCATTGGAGGCCCCCCATTTATTCTTCAATAGCCTTTGAAAGGCTATTGCAATCAATGTATGAAATAGTTAACAGAGTTCCTCATGCAATCAGAGCATGTCTTGGAGGAAAATTACCAGGCACTGTTCTGGTAATCTTCAAAAGTCAAGGAAAGAGTTGTCCTGCCAACTCCACCTTCTCATGTTTCTATTCCACTTGCATTTTCCTGATGCGCTTGCCATTGCCTTTAGATTTTTTTCCCAGGGAAAATATGGTTTCTACTATAGATTACTTAACAGTTCCAAACCCACCAACAACAGCTCTGCATTGCCAGATGTGAATGAATGAAGTAGGAATGAATATTTGTTCAGCACTTACTATGTGCAAAGGACTGTACTAAATACTGAAGTACATCCAGTGCAAATCCTCCCTTCCATTTTATGAACTCCACAACTCCATACTCATATATTCAAAATTATTAACTCAAAGGGGGGTCTAATTTGGTGAAGCTGAAGTAAAAACAAACTCTGTACTCGCTAAACTGGAAATTCTAAAGAGAACCAGGACCCTAGAGCTCAGGAGGTCCCTGAAATGGGAGCATTCTAATTGGGAGCTGAAAGAACTAAAGGAAAAGAGGAGGCAGAGAAAAGGAGAAAAAAGCATGGCAGAGAAGAGGGAGAGCCCATGAAAATATCCCTGGAGTGTCTTGTTCTAGAGCAGAAGGAGGAGGGTTCCCTGCATCACCAACTATGTGAAAGCAGAGTGTATGGTGTAGGAAGAAAACAGGCATAAGGACAGGGCTTGAGGGGCCTTGAATGCCAAGTAGAGTATTTTATATTTGATCCTTGAATACCTTGGGGTAGGGAAATATGGCAATATTGTCCTGAACTGTGTGTTAGAGAGATGACTTTGGCAACTAATGGGAGTATGCACTGCAGTGGACAGGGACATATGGCAGGAACATCAAGCAGCAGCTGTGGTAGTAGTGTAGGCATGTGGTGAGGGAGGGTGTCTGCCCTGAGTCTTTTCCAGAATAATGATCTGCAGTTTCTTCAGATGTATATAAGGCGGGCCCTTGTCCAATGAATCAGACATAGGCCAGGATCAGTGTAATGGGTGAATCTTGTATGAAGAGAGATTCAGACTTGATGTCAGATTCACCCCAACAGACTGATTAGAAGACTCCCAAATCACATTGAACACTGGACTGCTTCCTGTATGCCATCAGGTTGCTTTGCTTCTTCAGGTAGTCTGGCTTGCCTGCTCTGTTAGTGGCAATGGGTTGGCACCTAAATGGTTATGGCTATCCCCTTCTTTGCAGAAGTATCTTCCTCAACTGCTGGCTGTAAGATATGGGCAGGATACCAGCTGTCTCTTCTGGGGAAGGCAGCCCCTCCAGGAGCTCTAGTGTGCTTTTGTATATTGGTGACATGTGGTCACCATTTGCTGCTGGTAGCGATTAGGAACGTGGGCTCTGTCTTTCCAGTGATTTCATCCCACCATGATGTTGAGAGGGATGGGCTGTAATCATGTCTGGTGTCTTGGGAGGACCTGTTCCTTTCAAGGATCAGGGAAGCAGATCTGTCCTCATTTGGGTCTGTGTGGAGATGATGGACGAAGTGTTTGTGATGTATCCACATGTCTGGCATTTGCTGCCCACCCCATCATGCCTTTAGTAACCTTTGAAGAGCTATTGTCACCACTTTCTAAAACAGCTTTCCTCCCTCTTCACGCAGTCAGAGAATTTACGGGAGAAAAATTACTTGGCACTGTTCCAATAATCTGCAAAAAGTCAAGGAGAGTGTTGTCATGGCAAGTCCATCTTCTCATGTTCCCCTTCCACTTGCACTTTCATGATGTGTTTGACAATGGCTTCACATTTTTTTTTCCAGAGGAAATTTGGTTTAGACTATGGATTACTTAACAATCTCAAATTCATCACCTATAGAAAAAGCACTCTGTGCTGCCCAGCATCAATGAAAGAATGAATACATCTTCAGCAGTTGCTACGTGCACAGAACTGTACTAAATGCTGTAGTACATACCTCCACTGCCAATTCTCCCTTCCACTTTCTGAACCTCACAAATCCATACTTATATATTCAATATTATTATTCCAAAATTGTGTCTAATTTGGTGAAGCTGAATTAGAAACATGACCTATACTGGTTAAGTTGGAAATGAGCAAGAGAACCAATACCTCAGAGCTAAGGAGGTCCCTGAAAGCTGTGATTCTTAGTGGGACCTGAAAGAAGCCAGGGAAAAGAGGAGTCATAGATTAAGTGGGAGAGCATTGCAGGGAAGGGTACAGTCGATGAAAATGTCCAGTTGGAAGATGGAGTGTCTTCTGCCAGACAAGAAGGGGGATGGGCTCAATCGATTACTGGCTCCTTGGAGGAAGAGTCGGTTGTAGGAGGAAAGCAGAAATAGATTGGTACAGGGTGTTAGGGTCCTTGAATGCCAAACAGAGGGTATAGAGGGTATTGAATTTGATCCTCGAGGGAGCCACTGGAATATCTTGGAGGGACGAATGGTGATATATTCTCGTCCCGTGTGTTTGTAGGTTCACTATGGCAGCCAAGGGGAGAATGCACTGCAGTAGGCAGAAACGTGGCAAGAAGGCAAAGCAGCAGCATTGTAGTACTCTAGGCATGAGGTGAGGGGATGTGTATGCCCTGAGGCTTCTCCAGAATAATCACCTGAAGTTTCCATAGGTGTATTTCGGGTGGGCCCTTGTCCAATGCATCAGAAAGAGGTCAGAGATGAGAGTAAATGGTGGATCTTGTAAAAATAGACATTCAGACTTGAAGTCAGAAACACCGTGATTTGAAAACTCCCAAAGCTCATTGAATCCTGGGCTGGCTCCTGTCAGCCTTGAGGTTCCTTTACTTCTTGTTTTAGTGTGGCTGGTCTACCTTGTGAGTTGCAGTGTGTTGTCACATTAGAGGCTATGGATAAACCCTTCTTTGCAGAGGTGGCTTCCCCCACAGTTGGCTCCAAGATATACACACGAAGCAGGCTGGTTATTCTGGGGAAGGCAACCTGGACAGGAGATCTTTAATGTTTTCGATGGCATTGATGACATGGGCTCAGCATTTGCTTGTGGTAATGATGACAGAATTGGGCACGGTCTTCCCAGTGATTTCTTCCCACCATCATGTTGTGAGGTACAGGCTGGTAAGAGGTGCGTTCACTTCAGGGGACCTGTTCCTTCCACGGTTTTGTGGATCAGGTTGGTCTCCATCTAGGTCTGTGCAGAAATGCTGGAGGAGTTGGAGGTGATGTATTGCCTGGTCTGGCATATTCTCCCCCACAATCTCTCCTTTGGTCTTCTTTGAAAAGCTATTACCAGTTCTGTGTAAAACAGGTAATGGAACTCCTCATGCAGTCCAAGCAAGTCCTGGAGGAAAATTGCTAAGAACTCTTCCTGAAATCTGCAATAGATTCAAGGAGTAGGATTTTATGGCAAGTCCATCTTCTCATGTTTCCATTCCACTTGCATTTTCATGATGTGTTTGACATTGACATTGCGTTTTTTCCAGAGAAAATCTGTTGCAGGCTATTGGTTACTTAACAGCCCCAAAAGCCATCATCTGTTCAAGGAGAACTCTGTGCTGACAAACATGAATGAGGAAATAAAGGAATGAATATTTGTTCAGAATTTACTGTGTACAAAGAGCTGTAATAAATGCGGCAGTACATAACTTCTCTGCAAATCCTCCCTTCCATTTTCTGAACCTCACAAATTCATGCTCATATTTTCAATATCATTATCCCAAAGTCGTTTCTGATTTCTTAACGCTGAAGTAGAAACATACCCTTTACTGGCTAAATTGGAAATTAGCACTAGGATCAAGACCCTAGAGCTAAGGAGGTCATTTAAAGATGGGATTCTAAGTGGGATCTGAAAGAAGTCAGGAAACCGAGGATGCAAATATAAGGAGGGAGAGCATTGAGGGAAGAGGGTTATCCCCTGATAGAGGTCAGTTGTGAAATGGAGTGTTTTGTGCCAGACCAGATGGATGACGGGGTCAATGGATCACTGACTCTCTGGAGGCAGACTCTAGGGTGTACGAAGAAAGCAGAGATCGGGACAGGTTGTGAGAGGCCTTGAATGTCAAGGAGAGTATTTTGTATTTGATCCTCGAATATCTTGGGATGGGGAATTGTCATATGGTCCGGACCCGTGCGTTTGAAAGATCACTTTGGAAGTCAATGGGATTATGCACTGCAGTGGGCAGAGTCATGTGGCAAAAAGACCAAGCAGGACCTATTGTAGTACTCCAGGTGTCTGCCCAGAGTCTTTTCCAGTATAATCATCTGAAGTTTCCTTAGGTGTGTACAGAATGGGCCCTTATCCAATGGATAAGACAGAGGTCAGGGATGAGTGTAAATGGTGGATCTTGTAAAAATAGAGATTCAGACTTGATGTCAGAAATGCCCATCCCATTCTAATTCAAACACTCCCAAAGCCTATTGAACCCTGTGCTACCTCCTGTCTGCCATCAGATTACTTTGCTTCCTCATTTACTTTGAATTGCTACCCTGTGAGTGGCAGTGGGTTGGCACTTTAGTGGATATGAATATCCCCTTCTCTTAAAGAGTGGCTTGCCCAATTGCTGGCTGCAAGATATGCACAGGAAGCAGGGTGTTTCCTCTGGGGATGTTGGCCCATCCAGGGGTTCTTGAGTGTGTTTGTGTGGACTGAAGACAAATGATCATCATTTGCTGCTGGTAGTGATCAGGAAGTCGGGCACTGTCTTTCCAGTGATTTCCTCCCATCATGATGTTGTGGGGGGTGGGCTGTAAACAAATGTGGTAGGATCGATGGACCTGTTCCTTCCAAGGTTCTGGGGTCAGGTCCATCTCCATCTGTGTTTGTGCTGAGATGTTGGACAAGGTGGCTGTGCTATTTTCACTTGTCTTTCAACTGTTGTCTCCTCATTTCTACCTCAATTGTCTTTTACATGCTATTGCGTCCACTATCTTAATCAAGTAATTGAACACCGCAAGCAGTCAGAGCATGTCCTGGAGAAAAAGTACCAGGCATTGTTCCTATAATCCTCAAATGACTCAAGGAGCTGGTTGTCATGACAAGTCCGTCTTCTCACGTTCCCATTCCACTTTCATTTTCATGAAGTGTGTGACATTGGCTTAAGAAATTTTTTCTGGAGAAAATTTTGTATAAAATATTGTGTATTTAATACCCCAAACTCATTACATATTCAAGGAGAACTCGGTGCTGCCAGAAATGAATGAAGAAATGAAGGAAGGAATATTTGTTCAGAAGTTACTATGTGCACAGAACTGTACCAAATGCTGTAGTACAAAACTCCACTGCCAATCCTCAGTTCCATTTTATGAACCTCACAAATCTATGCTCATATATTCAATATTATTATCCAAACTTGTTTCTGATTTGGTGAAACTGAAGTAGAAATAAACCCTTTATTGGGTACATTGGAAATTAGCACTAGGATCAAGACTCTAGAGCTAAAGAGGTTACTTAAAGATGGGATTCTAAATGGAATCTGAAAGGAGTCAGGAACGGAGGATGCACAGACAAGGAGGTAGAACACTGAAGGGAAGAGGGATATCCCTTGAAAATGGCCAGTTGGGAGAAGGAGTGTCTTGTGCTAGATTGAAGATGTGGTCACTGAATCACTGACTCCCTGGAGGCAGAGTGTAGGTTGTACGAAGAAAGCAGATGTCGGGTCAGGGTGTGATGGGCCTTGAATGCGAAACAGAATATTTTATATTTGGTCCTCAAATATCTTCGAATGAAGGTCACTTTCGCAACCAACTGGAGCATCCACTGCAGTGGGAAGAGTCATGTGCCAGGGAGACGAAGCAGCACTTATTAGGAGTTCAGACATGTGGTGTGGTTTCTGACCCGAATCTTTTCCAGAATAATTGCCTGCAGATTCTTCAGCTGTACATAGGGTGGCCCCTTGTCCAACGGATCAGGCAGAGGTGAGGGAATAAGTGTAATGGGTGGATCTTGTAAAAAGTGTGATTCCGATTTGATGTCAGAAACACACACCTCAGACTGATTAGAAAACTCCCAAATCACAATGAACCCTGAACTGCCTCTTGTCCGCCATCAGGTTGCTTTGTTTCTTCAGGCAGTCTGACTTGATTGCCCTATCAGCGGCAATGGATTGCCACTTTAATGGCAATAGCTAGCCCCTTCTCTGCACAAGTGGCTTCCCCAACTTCAGGCTGCAAGAAAATTGCAGAAAGCACACTGTCTCTTCTGGGGAATGTGGCCCCTCCAGGGGTTCTTATGTGTATGTGTGGATGAAGACAAGTGATCATCATTTGCTGCAGGTAGTGATTAAGAAGGTGGGCACTGTCTTTTCAGTGGTTTCCTCCCACCATGATGTTGTGAGAGATAGGCTGAAAGCAGTGGTGCTGGCTTGGATGAACCTGTTCTTTCCAAGTTTCTGGGGTAAGGTCTGTCTCCATCTGGATCTCTGCTGAGATGCTTGACATGGTGGTTGTGATATATTCACTTGTCTGTCACCTGCTGTCCCTCCATCTGTCTCTCAATAGACTTTGACATGCTATTGCTACCTATGTCTAATACAACTAACCACCTCAAGCAGCCAGAGTATGTCCTGGAGCAAAATTACCAGGCATTCTTCCTATAATCCTCAAACGATTCAAGGAGGTGGTTGTCATGGAAACGCCACCTTCTCACCTTCCCATTCCACTTTCATTTCAATGATGTGTGAGATATTGGCTTTAGAATTTTTTTTCCGGAGAAAAATAAACTTTTGATTACCTAACAGCCTCAAACCCATCTTCTATTCAAGGAGAATTCTGTGCTGATAGTCATGAATGAATGAATTAATGAATGAATGGATGGATGAAGGAATATTTGTTCAGCACTTACTATGTTACAAAGAATTGTAGTAAATAATGACGTACTTACCTTCACTGTAAATACCCCCTTCCTTTTTTAAATGCCACAAATTCGTTTTCGTACATTCAATATTATTATCGTAGAGGGGAGTCTAATGTGCTGAACCTAAGGAAGAAATAAACCCTGTATTGCTAAATTGCAAATAAGCACAAGAACCCAGACCCTAGATCTAAGGAGGTCCCTGGAACTTAGGCTTCTAAGTGGGACCTGAAAGAAGCCAGAAAAAAATAGAAAGCAGGGATAAGGTGGGATAGCACTGCAGGAAAAACGGACAGCCTAAGAAAATGTCCAGTTGGGAGATGGAGGGTGCTGTGGCACACCAGAAGGAGGACGGGTTCATTGGATCACTGACTATCTGGACAAAGAGTGTGGGGCGTAGGAAGAAAGCAGATATAGAGCAGGACAGGGGGTGAGGGGCCTTGAATGCAAAACAGAGGATTTTGTATATCATCCTCGAGGGAACCACTGGAATTTCTTGGGTGGGCGCATGGTGATATGTTCCCGAGCCGTGTGTTTTTATGATCACTATGGTAGTCAAGTGGAGAATGCACTGCAGTAGGCAGAGGCATGAGGCAGGAAGACCGAGCAGCAGCTATTGTACTACACTAGGCATGAAGTGAGGGGAGGGGATAGCCCTGAGTCTTCTTCAGAATAATCACTTGAAATTTCCTTAGGTGTACATGATGACGCCTTGGCTAATGGATGAGAGAGAGGTCAGGGATGACAGTAAACGGTGGATCATGTAAGAACAGAAATTCAGATTTGATGTCAGAAACACCCACCCCAGACTGATTCGAAGATTCCTAAAATTCATTGAACCCTGCTTGCCTCCTGTACATCACCAGGTTGCTTTACTTCATCAGCTAGTTTGGCTTTCCTCTCCAGTGAGTGGCAGTGGGTTGGCACTTCAGTGGCTATGAATAACCCCCTCTCAACAGCAGTGGTCACTCCAACATCTGGATGCAAGAAGCAGGCTGGCTTTTCTGGGGAAAGCACCCTAGCCAGGGGATCTTTCCTATATTTGGTTGTATTGCTGCTGGTAGCGATGACGATGTTGGTCACAGTCTTTCCAGTGATTTTCTGCCACCATCATGTTGTGAGGGATGGACTGGAAAGAGGTGAGTTGACTTCCGGGGAACTGTTCCTTCCATGGTTCTGTGGATCAGACTGATCTCATTCTGGGTCTGTGCAGAAATGCTGGACGAGTTGGAGGTGATTTATGCCCTTGACTGCCATATTCACAGTCTAAAACACTGTACAAAACAGCTAACTGACCTTTGCATTCTGTCAGCGCAAGTTCTGGAGGAAAATTACCAAGCACTGTTTCTGTTATCTGCAGAAGATTCATCAGATGGGTTGTCATGGCAAGTCCATCTTCTCATGTTCCCATTCTATTTGCATTTTCATGATGTGTTTTACATTGACTTTATATTTTTTTCCAGAGAAAATTTATTGTAACCTATTGGTTACTAAACAACCCAAAACTCATCATCAATTCAAGGAGAATTCTATGTGGCCAGACACGAATGAAGAAATGAAGGAATGAATATTTGTTCAGAAGTTACTACGTGCAAAGAAGTGTACTAAATGGTTCAATACATACCTTCACTGCAAATCCTCCCTTTTATTTTCTGAACCTCAGAGATCCATGCTCATATATTCAATATTTTTATCCCAAAGTTGTTTCTAATTTGATTAAGCTGAAGTAGAAACCACCCCTAACAGAGGATTTTATGTTCGATCATCGAGGGAGCCTGTGTGATATCTTGTTGGGAGGGATGGAGATATATTCCCAATCCGTGTTTTAAGTATATCATTTTGACATCCAAGGGGAGAATGCAGTGCGTTGTGTAGAGACATGTGGCCAGAAGATCAAGCAGGAGCTATTTTAGTAGTCCAGGCAGGAGGAGACGCTTCTCCAGAATAATCATCTGCAGTTTCCTTAGATGTACATAGGGTGGGGCCTTGTCCAGTGGATCAGAGAGAAGTCAAGGATCAATGCAATGGGTAGATCTTGTAAGAACAGAGATTTAGACGATGTCAGAAACACCCACCCCAGACTGCTTAGAAGACTCTCAATTCACATTGAACCCTGGGCTGCCTCCTGTCCGCCATCAGGTTGCTTTGCTTCTTCAGCTAGTCTGGGTTGCCTGTCCTGTGAGTGTCAATGGATTGGCACTTTTGTGGTGATGGTTAACTCCTTCTCTGCAGGAGTGACTTCCCCAACACTGGCTGTAAGATATGGGCAGGAAGCAGCCTGGCTCTTCTGGGGAAGGAAGCCCATACAAGAGCTCTTGTGTGTGTTTGTGTACACTGGTGACATGCGGTCAGCATTTTTTCTGGTAGTGATGAGGAAAGTGGACTCTGACTTTCCAGGGATTTCTTCCCTCCACGATGTTATGGAGACTGGGCTGGAATCAAGTCTACTCACTTGGACGGAGTCTGTTTTTTTGTCCAAGGCTCTAGGGATCAGGATACATTGTTTCCATCTGGGTCTATGGGCAGAAACTGGACAAGGTTGTGTTGCTGGATTCACTTTTCTTGGACATGTCCCCCCATCCCTCGCTCAATTGCCTTTGAAAT
Source organism: Notamacropus eugenii (assembly GCF_028372415.1). NCBI lineage: Eukaryota > Metazoa > Chordata > Mammalia > Diprotodontia > Macropodidae > Notamacropus > Notamacropus eugenii. The sequence goes on along the minus strand of NC_092879.1, from coordinate 15,332,399 downwards.
GCTATTGCCACCACTGTCGGAAAGAACTAACTGACCTCCTCAAGCAGTCAGAACATGTCCTTTAGAGAAATTGCCAGGCATTGTTCTTGTAATCTGCAAAAGAGTCAAGGAGATGGTTGTCATGGCAACTCCTTCTCATCTTCGCATTCCCCCTGCATTTTCATGATGTGTTTGACATTGGCTTTAGAATGCTTTTCCAGAGAAAATTTGGTGAATATTATTGATTATTTAACAGTCCCCAAATCATCATCTATTGCAGGAGAACTCTGTGCTGCCATCCATGAATAAATGAATGAAAGAATGGCTGAATGAATATTTGTTCACAACTTAATATGTATAAAGTATTGTAGTAAATGTTGTAGTACATACCTCCACTGTCAATCCCACCTTCCATTTTCTGAACCCCACAAATTCATGTTTATGTATTCAGTATTATTATTCCAAAGGGGTGTCTAATGTGGTGAAGTTGAAGTAGAAACAAACCCTATAGTGGCTATATTGGAAACAAGCAAATGAAACAAGACCCTGGAAATAAAGAGGTCCGTGAAACAGAGGGTTTCTAAGTGGGACTTGAAAGAAACCAGGGAAAAGAGGAGAAAGAGAAGAGAAAGAAGTACATGGAAGAGTGACAGCCCATGAAAATGTGCAGTGTGGAGATGGAGTGACTTCTGTGAGACCAGAAGACCGAGGGAGTCACTGGATCACTGACTCTCTGGAGGACGTGTGTAGGGTGTAGGAAGTAAGCAGAGATAGATAGGGCCTTGAATGTCAAACAGAGGATTTTATATTTGAACCCAGAGTGAGTCAATAGAATTTCTTGGAAGGAGGAGTAGGCAGATAATCATATGGTCCCGACCTGTGTGTTAGGATGATCCCTTTGGCAGCCAACGGGAGCATGCACTGCAATGGGCTGAGACATGTGGCAGAAAGACCAAGAAGCACCTATTGTAGTAATCCAGGCATAAGGTGAAAGGCGGTGTCTGCCCTGAGTCTTATCCAGAATAATAACTTGCACTTTTTTCAGGTGTATATAGGGCAGGCCCTTGTTCAAAGGATCGGACAGAGGTTAAAGATGAGAGTAAGGTGGGGGGAGGGGAGGAGTCTTGTAAACAGAGAGATTCAGACTTTATGTCAGAAGCATCCACCACAGACTGTTTCGAAGACTCCCAAAGCACATTGAACCCTGGGCTGCCTCCTTTCTGCCAGCAGCTTGGTTTGAATCTTCAGCTAGTCTGGCTTGCCTACCCTGTGAGTGACAGTACATTGGCATTTTAGTGACTATGGCTCACCCCTTCTCTGCAGGAGTGACTTCCCCAGCTGCTGCTTCTAAGATATTCACAGGAAGCAGACTGGTTCTTCTGGGGAAGTCAGCCCCTCCAGGGGCCCTTGTGTGTGTTTGTGTGTATTGGTGACATGTCATCAGCGTTTGTCGCTGGTTCTGATTCGGAACTTGGGCATTGTCTTTCCAGTGATTTCATATTTGCAAAAGAGTCAAGGAGCTTGTTTTCATGGCAGCTCCATCTTCTCATGTTCCCATTGCACTTGCATTTTCATGATGGGTTGTCATTGGCTTTAGAAATTTTTTCCAGAGAAAATTTTGTATAAAATATTGATTGCTTAGCCCCAAAACCATTCAACGAGAATTCTGTGCTGCCAGCCCTGAATGAATGCATGAATGAATGAGTGAATGAATATTTGTTCAGCACTTACTTTGTACACAGAATTGTAGTAAATGCTGTAGTACATACCTCCACTTTCAGTCCCACCTTCCATTTTCTGAACCCCACAAATTCGTGTTCATGTATTCAATATTATTACCCCAACCTGGTGTTTAATGAGGTGAAGCCAAAGTACAAACAAACCCTATAGTGGCTAAATTGGAAATAAGCAAGAGAAACAAGACCCTAGAGCTAAGGAGGTCCCTGAAATGGAGGGATCATTAGTGGCACTTGAAAGAAGTCAGGGAAAAGAAGAGGCAGAGATCAAGAGGGAGAGCAGTTCATGGAAGAGTGACAGCCCATGAAAATGTCCAGTTTGGAGATGGATTGTTTTCTGCCAGAATAGAAGGCAGAGGGGCTCACTGGATCACTGACTCTGGAATATCTTGGGTGGGGGGAGGCTATGGTGATATTGTCCTGACCCATGTGTTAGAGAGATCACTTTTTCAGCCAAAGGGAACATGCACTGGAGTGGGCAGAGACATGTGGCAGGAAGACCAAGCAGCACCTATTGTAGTAGTCCAAGCATGAGGGGAGGGGAGATATCTGTCCTAGATCTCCTCCAGAACAATCACCTGTAGTTTCTTCAGGTCTATATAAGGAGGGCCCTTGTCCAATGGATCAGACGGAGGTCAGGGATCAGTGCAATGGGTGGATCTTGTAAAAAGAGAGGTTTAGACTTGATGTCAGAACCACCCATCACAGACTGATTAGAAGACTCCCAAAGCCCATTGAACCCTTGGCTACCTCCTATCCGCCATCAGGTTGCTTTGCTTTTTCAGCTAGTCTGGCTTGCCTACACTGTGAGTGTAAATGGGTAGGCAGTTTAGTGGATATGAATATCCCCTTCTCTGAAGGATTGGCTTCCCCACCTGCTGGATGTAATCAACATTTGCTGCTGATAGTGATTAGGAAGGTGGGCACTGTCTTTCCAGTGATTTCTTCCCACCATGATGTTGTAAGGGATGGGCTGTAAGCAGGTGTGGTGGCTTGGACCGACCTGTTCCTTCCAAAGTTCTGGGGTCAGATTTGTCTCCATCTGGGTCTCTGCTGGACCATGTGATGGTGATGTATTCACTTTTCTGGTACATGCTGTCCCCCAATCTCTCCCTCAATAGCCTTTAAAATGCTATTGCCACCACTATCTAAAACAACCAACTGACCTCCTGAAGCTGCCAGAGCATGTCTTGGATTTTAATTACCAGCCACTGTTCTTGTAATGTGCAAAAGATTCAAGGAGCCTTGTTGTCATGACAACTCCATCTTCTCATGTTCCTGTTCCACTTTCATTTTCATGAGTTGTTTGATATTGTATTTAGGTTTTTTTCCAGAGAAAATTTTGTATAAACTATTCATTACTTTACAGGCCCAAAACCATCATTGATTCATATAGAACTCTGTGCTGACAGCCCTGAATGAATGAATCTATGAATATTTGTCCAGCACTCATTATTTCCAAATAATTGTAGTAAATGCTATAGTACGTACGTCTACTGTCAATCTCATCTTCCATTTTCTGAACCCCAGAAATCCCTGTTAACGTATTCAGTATTATAATCCCAAACGGTCGTCTAATGTGGTGAAGCTGTAGTAGAAACAAGTTCCATAATGGCAAAATTACAAATAAGCAACAGAAACAAGACCATAGAGGTAAGGAGGTCCATGAAACGGGGGGGATTCTAAGTGAGACTTGAAAGAAGCCAGGGAAAAGAGGAGGCAGAGATCAGGAGGGAGAACAATGCATGGAAGAGTGACAGTCCATGAAATTGTCCAGTTTGGAGATGGAGTGTCTTTTGCCAGACCAGAAACCTGAGGGGGTCACTGGATCTCTGACTCTCTGGAGGAAGAGTGTAGGGTGTAGGAAAAAAGCAGAGATTGGGACAGGGTTGTGGGGCCTTTAATGTCATACAGAGGATATTATATTTGATCCTTGAAAGAGACACTAGAGTACCTTAGGAAGGAGGGAGAATGGTGACATGTTCCTAACCTGTATGTTAAGAAGATCACTTTGACAGCCAAGAGGAGGATTCAATGCAGTGGGCAGAGATATGTGGCAGGATGACCAAGCAGCAGCTAGAGTAGTAGTCCAGGCATCATGTGTGTCTGCCCTGAGTCTTCTCCAGAATAATCACCTGTTTCTTCAAGTCTATATAGAGTGTTGCTTTATCCAATGGATCAGACAGTGGTCAGGGATGAGAGTAATGGGTGGATCCTGTAAAAAGAAAGATACAGACTTGATGTCAGAAACACCCACCCCAGACTGATTAGAAGACTCCCAAAGCACATTGAACCCTGGGCTGCCTCCTGGCTGCCATCGGGTTACTTTGCTTCTTCAACTAGTCTGGCTTGCCTGCCCTGTGAGTGGCAATGGGTTTGCACTTTATTGTAGATGGCTAATCCCTTCTCTGCAGGAGTGGATTCCCCAACTGATGGTGTAAGATATGGGCATGAAGCAGTCTGGCTCTTCTGGGGAAGGCGGCCCTCCAGAGGCTCTTTTCTGTGTTTGTGCCTTTTGGTATCATGTGATCAGCGTTTGCTGAGGGAGATGGGCTCTGTCTTTCCAGGGATTTCTTCCCTCAGTGATATTGTGGAGGTTGGGCTGGAAGCAAGTCTGTTCACTTAGAAGGAAGCTGTTCTTTCCAAATCTCTTCGGATCAGGACACATGTCTGTCTCAACCTGGCTCTGTGGGGACGTACTGGACAAGGCTGGATTGCTGTATGCACTTGTCTGGCACATGCTGTCCCTCATTTCTCCCTCAATAACATTTGAAATGCTTTCACCACCACTGTGTAAAAGAGCTTAACAACGTCCTCAAGCAGTCAGAGCAGGTTCTGGAGGAAAATTATCAGTCATTGTTCCTATAATCTCAAAAGAGTGACGGAGCTGGTTGTCATGCAAACTCCATGTTCTCATGTTTCCATTCCCCTTGCATTTTCATGATGTGTTTGACATTGGCTTTAGAATGTTTTTCCAGAGAAAATTTGGTGGGGACTATTGGTTACTTAACAGCCCCCAAACCATCATCTATTCAAGGACAACTCTGTGCTGCCAGCCCTGAATGAATGAATTAACATTTGTTCAGCACTTACTATGTGCAACTAATTGCAGTAAATACTGTAGTACATATCTCCAGTATTAATCTCCCCTCAATTTTCTGAACCCCACTAATTCCTGCTCATTCTTTCAATATTAGTACTCCAAAGGGGTGTCTAATATGGTGAAGCTGATGTAGAAACAAACTCTCTACAAGCTCAATTGCAAATAAGCAAGTGAACAAAATCCCTAGAGCTAAGGAGGTCCCTGAAATACTTCTTGTAGAAGCTGGGCTTCTAAGTGGGACCTGAAAGAAGTCAAGGAAAGAACAATGCAGAGATGAGGAGGGAGAGCATTGCAGGGAAGAGAAAGCCACTGGAAATGGCCATTTGGAAGATAGAGTATCACGTGCAAAGACCAGCAAGGAGGAGGAGTTCACTGGGTCCCAGACTCTCTGGAGGGAGAGTGTTGATGTAGGAAGAAATCAGAGATGGGGACAGGGTTTGAGGGGCCTTGAATGCCATAACACAGACCCGCATATTAGTAAGATCACTTTGGCAACAACCTGGTGGATGAAATACAGTGAACAGAGACATAAAGGAGGAAGAGCAAGCTGCAGCTATTGTGGTAGTCCAGGCATGAGGTGAGGAGGAATGGTTGCCATGGACCTTTTCCAGAATAATCACCTGCAGTTTCTTCAGGTGTATGTAGAATGGGCTCTATACATTGATTAAGACAGAGGTGAGGGATCAGTGTAATGGGTGGATCTTGTAAAAAGTGAGATTCAGAATTGATGTAAGAAACACCCACCCCAGACTGGTTAGAAAACTCCCAAAGCACATGGGGGGGCCTCCTGTCCCCCACCAGGTTTCTTTGCTTCTTCAGTTAGTCTGGCTTGCCTGCTCTATGTGTGGAAATGGGTTGGCACTTTAGTGTCGAATGCTAAGCCCTTCTGTTCAGGAGTAACTTCCCTATGTGCTAGATCTGAGAGACAGACAGGAAGCAGACTGGCTGTTCTGGGAAAAGTTGCCACTCCAGGGCCTCTTCTCTGTTTTTGTTTGTATTTGAGATGTGTGGTCAGCATTTGCCGCCTGTATTAATGAAGAAGGTGGATTCTGTCTTTCCAGTGATTTCTTCCCTCCTTGATGTCTTTGGGGGCTGGGCTGGAAGCAAGTCTTTTCGCTTCTTTCCAAGGCTCTTGGGTTCAGGGAACGAACCTGTCTCCATCTGGTTCTGTGCGCAAATGCTGGACAAGGTGGTGGTGATGTTCACTTGTCTGGCACATGCTGCCCCCCCCCATCTCTCCTTCAATAGCCTTTGAAAGGCAATTCGTACCACTGTCTAAAGCAGCTAGCATACCTCCTCAAGCAGTTAGAGCATGTACTGGAGGAAAACTGTCAGGCTCTGTTCCTATAATCTGCAAAATAGTCACTGAGAGGGTTGTCATGGCAACTCCATCTTCTAAGGTTCCCATTCCACTTGCATTTTCGTGATGTATTTGCAGTTGTCTTTAGAGTTTTTCCACAGCAGTATTTGGGGCAGCTGTCAATTACTTAACAGTCTCAAATCCATCATCTATTCAAGGAGAACTCTATCCTACCAACCATGAATGAATGGATGGATGGATAAATGAATGATTGAAAAAAACATTTGGTAGGCAATTAATATGTGCAAAGAACTGTGTCCTTAGTGGTGTAGTACATAACCCCACTGCCAGCCCCAAATACCACTTTCTGAACCCCATAGATCCATTTTCATCTATTCAATATTATTATCCAAAAGAGGTGTCTAATTTGGTGGAACTGTCCTTTGTAATTCAAAGGTAAATAGGAAGGAGAAGAAAGGAGACAGTCCATCTAGTACTGCAATTTGCGAGGGGGGGGGTCTCTTCCCCCTAATCTCCACCCTTCCTTATTCTTCCTTCCTTATTCTTATTCCCTTCCACTCCTCTGGACAGACTAACATGATGCTGAATATTCAGCAGGTGCTCAACAAATGGTTTATGTTCTAAAGCAATTTGACTTAAAGTCTATTAAACAAGGAACTGCCTAATTCAAATTTTGTTTTGTCAACTCTGGTTTTCCTCAGATTTTTGGAGCCTAGAATGGTGTTCCCAAATTTCCCAAATCTTTCCTGTATATTGTTAGTATGGTTTTTCTCCTCTCTGAATCTGACATACTGAAAAAGTTTGGCCCGGATGTTCCTTCAGTCAGGAGGAGGCTTCCTTTGGACAGTATCAGTCTATCCAGAAGTCTGATTATCTCTCTTATGCTAGGCTATTAGAGGAGGCTTGAGCACCAGAAATCTCTTAATTCAGAGTCAGTATTGGGGTGGAATGAGGTAATGGTGAGTCATAGGAGTATAAGAGTCATAATAAACAGTAACACGTTTATTTTGAGCTAACACAGCATAGAAATAAAATTCTGATACAGTGAGCTTCTCTGGACACAGCCTCTCTCTTCTCTATGTAGAGACATCTGGTTTTTAGAGCAGGCTGCCAGGGAAGAGCATGAGGATTTGAGTGACCTTCAGGAATCCACACAGGTTGGAGAGGTCCTGACTGCCCATTGGTGGGAATTTTTATGCACTTAGGGCAGCAGGAAGCCACATCAGGGGAAAGAGGGGCCAATCACTTTCCATTGAGTCAATAAACATTTTTAAAGCTGCTTCATATGTGCTAGGCTCTGTGCTACACTAGAAATATGAAGAAGTCTAAGACAGTCGCTGCCCTCTTAAGGAGCTCACAGAGTAATGGAGTCAACAGTCAAACAACTATGAACAAAAAAGCCACATACAGAAAATACTGGAAATAATCAACATAAGGAAGGTGACAGAAATTTTCAGGAAAGGGAAAAGCTTTCTGTAGATGTGGGATTTCAGCTGAGACTTGAAGAAAGCCAGGAAAGTCTGGTGGCAGAGATGAGGAAGGAGAATGCTCCAGGGGTAAGCTGTCACCCCAGAGAGAAAATGCCCAAATTTGTGAGGTAGAGGATCTTGTGCTAAGAATAGAAAGGAGGCCTGTGGTGCTAGTCTGAAGAGTACATCATAAGGGTGAGAGGAGGTGTGTAAGATTTAAGGAAACTGAAAAGCTGAGGGTGGGTGATTTATGAAAGACTTTGAATGCCAGAGATGATTTTATATTGGATCCTGAGTCAATAGATCCTGAGTCACTGGATTTGATTGAGGAGAAAAACAAGGGGAGGGGGAGGACACATGGTCAGATTTATGCATTAGATAGATGATTTTGAGAGCTGAGGGTAGAACAGGCTGGAATGGGGATGTACTGGGGCTGGAGACCCCAACCAGATGACTGTGTCAGTAACAGCAAAAATGTTTTCCAATTTTTTCCATTTCCTTTGGAATTGTCTTGAATCATCATCTTGATCAGAGCAGCTAAATCTTTCACAATGAGTCATCACTAAAATGTTACTGTAACTGTGTTCATTTTCCTCCTGGATGTACTCAATTCACTTTGCATCAGTTCTTAGACATCTTCCCAGTATTTTCTGAAACCATCCTGTTGGTCATTCCATCACATATGAAGCAATATGCTTCAACTTGTTCAATCATTCCACTTTTGATGGTCAACCCCTCAATTTCCAATTCTTTGCACCACAAGAAGTTGCTGTAGATATTGTTTTATAAATAGGTTCCTTCCCCCCACCCCCACCTTTACAATCTCCTTGGGATACAGACCTAATAATGGGATTGCTGTGTCAGAGGGTATGCACGGTTTTGTAGCTCTGAGGCTTCTCCAGAATGGTCAGACTAGTTAACTACTCTACAAACAATACATTAGTTTCCCAATGTTTCCGCATCTCTTCCAGCATTTATCATTTTCCTTTTTGTCATATTAGGCAATCTGATAGGTGTGAGATGGTAACTCACATTGCTTCCATTTGTCCCTCTCACCAATAGTGATTTAGAGCACTTTTTCATGTGATTATTTTTTTTAATATTTGCTTTTAACTTAAATACAAAAAGAGGAAAAGGTGCACTTTTATGTACATGGCACAGCATGAAAAGAGGATTCAGCATAAAACCATGAATTTCCATTTCACACTGTTTACTGTCTTGAAAAACTAGGTAATGGAGGGGCGGAGCCTAGATGGCAGAGTAGAAAGATGCATATACTCTAGCGCTTCCTCCACAGCCCACAAAATACCTGTAAAAAAATGACTCTCAACAAATTCTAGAGTAGCAGGAGCCACAGAACAGCAAAGCGAAAGAGGTTTCCAGACAAATGTAATCTGGAAGGCCCACAGGAAAGGTATATCTCTCAGAAGGCTGAGCAGAGTGGAGCCTAGCCTTGGCCATGCAGCACTAGGAGGAACAGGACCTGAGCAGACCTTCAGGGCAGAGTGTCCAGGAAGGATGATCCCATATCCCTCAACCCACAAGTGACAAAGAAAGTTCCAAAGGTCAGTGTGGGAGGGCTTTTCCAACTGGGCAAGAGGGGAACAGGGTTCCTCCAGCAATAACCCCAGGAGATGGCAGAGATGGCTGCAGCAGGCTGCAGGTAGCTAGGGTGTTTGGGAAGCAACCTGGGTCCTTTGTCCAAGCAGCTCAGCTTAAAGCCTCTGCCAGTAGGGAGCAGTTGATCTTTATTAACCTCAGCCCTGAGTGATGGCCCTGTCCCCACTCAGAGCCCCAGGGAATCTAGCAGCTGAGTGGAATCTCAGCCTTGAAGAGATACTGGGGAGAGGAAGGCAATAGGACCATCCTCTTGACAAAGGATTCAGAAGCCAAGTAACTGGCTGGGAAAATGCCCCAAAAATGGAAAAATAAATAAGACCATAGAAGGTTACTTTCTTGGTGAACAAGTGTCTCTTTCCATCCTTTAGGATGAGGAAGAAAAAGGCATACTGTTACAGGAAGTCAAGGCCCCTGCCTCCAGTGCCTCCAAAGTGAACTTAAACTAGGCTCAGGCAATAAAAGAGCTTGAAAAGCGAGTTAGCAGCTTGCTAAAGGAGAAGCAAAAAAAAATGCTGAGGAGAATAACACTTTTTAAAAAAGGCTTACTCAGTTGGAAAAACAGGTCCAAAAAGCCAAAGAGAAGAAGGAGGTTTTAAAAAGCAGAATTAGCCAAATGCAGGAGAAGATTCAAAAGTTCACTGAACAAAATAGTTCTTTGAAAGAGAGAATTGAGTTCAGGGAACTGAATGACTATGAGATAAATCAAAACAAATAAATAAAAATGAAATAAAAGTGGAATGGGAACATGAGAAGGTGGAGTTTCCATGACAACCAGCTGCTTGAATCCTTTGGGAATCATAGGAACAATGCCTGGTAATTTTCCTCCAGGACATGTTCTAGCTGCTTGAGGTGGTTGGTTAGTTGTTTTAGATGGAAGTGGCAATAGAGTGTCAAGGGCTATTCAGGGAGAGATGGGGGGGACAGCAGGTGACACACAAGTGAATATATCACAACCACCTTGCTCAGCATCTCAGCAAAAACCCAGACGCAGACATATCTGACCCCAGAAACTTGGAAGGAACAGGTTCATCCAGGCCACCACACCAGCTTACAGCCATCCCTCACATCATCATGATGGGAGGAAATAATTTGAATAACAAGGCCCTCCTTAATAATCACTACCTGCAGCAAATGATAATTACATGTCACCAATATACACAAACACACACAAGAACTCCTGCAGGGGCTCCCATCTCCTGAAGAGACAGTCTACTTCCTGCAATTTTCTTACAGCCAGCAGTAGGGGAAGCCACTTGTGCACAGAAGGGGCTAGCTACTGCTGCCAAAATGGCAACCCATTGCCAATGATAAGGGCAATCAATTCAGACTATCTGAAGAAGCAATGAAACCTAATGACGGACAGGAGGCAGTCCACGGTTCAAAGTGATTTGAGAGTTTTCTAATCAGTCTGAAGTATGTGTTTCTGGCATCAAGTGTGAATCTCCATTTTTACATGATCCCTCCCCCCTTACACTCATCCTTGAAGGTATCATGGAGATTGCACCAGGAAGACATTTCCCCTCACCTCATTCTTGTACTACTATAATAGCTGCTGCTTGGTCTTCCTGTCAAGTCTCTGACCACTGCAACGCATCCTCCCCTAGGCTGCTAAAGTGATCTTCCTAACACAGTTATGATTATGTCTTCTCCCTAACTCAAGATATTCTAGTGGCTCCCTATCACAACGAGGATCAAATGGAAAATCCTCTGTTTGGTATTCACGGCCCCTCACACCCTGTTGTGATCTCTGCACACTTTTTTCACCCTACACTCTCCCTCAAGAGAGTTTGTGAGACAATGACTCCCTCCTCCTGCTGGTCTTTGTAAATGACACTCCATCTCCCAAATTGCCATTTTACGTAGCTATTTGTCTTCCGTGAAATGCTCTCCCTCCTCATCTCTGCCTCCTGCTTTCCTTGACTTTGAGTTCCCACTTAGATTCCCAGCTTCTACAAGAAGTATTTCAGGGACCTCTTTAACGCTATGGATTTTGTTCTCTGGCTGATTTCCAATTAAAATGTACAAGGTTTGTTTCCACTAAAGCTTCACCAAATCAGACACCATTTTGGGAGAATGATATTGAATACAGGAATATGGATTTGTGGGATACAAAAGACGGAAGGAGAAGACGGACAGTGGAGGTATGCACTACAGTATTTAGTACAATACGTTACACATAATAAGTGCTGAACACAAATTCATTACTTCCTTCATTCATTTATGGCTGGCAGCACAGAGTTCTCCCAGAATAGGTGATGAGTTTGAGGATTTTACATAAGCAACAGTCTACATTAATTTTTCTCCATAAAAAGTTTAAACTGCAAACACATTATGAAAATGAAATTGAAATGGGAATATGAGAAGATGGAGTTGCTATGACACACTGCACTATGACTTTTTAAAAGAATATAGGAACAGGGTCTGGTATTTCCTCCACGATGTGCTCTGAATGCTTGAGGAGGTGGATGAGCTGTTTTAGACAATGGTGGCAACAACCTTTCAAATGCTATTGAGGGAAAAAGGGGGCCCAGAACGTGCCAGACAAGACATCACCACCAGCGTGTGCATCATCTCCCCACAGACCCAGATGGAGACAGACATGGGTCCTCCTCCTCAGATGCTTGGAAAGAACAGGTTCCCCTCAAATGAAAATTATTGCTTCCAGGCAACCCCCACAACGTCATGGAGGGAAGAAAACACTGAAAAAATGGATCTCACCTTCCTCATTATGATCAAGAGTAAACGCTGACCACAATTCGCAACTACCCCAAAACACAAAAAAGAGCACCTGGAGGGGCACCATTTCCCAGAAAAGCCAGCCATATTGCTGCCTGTAGGTTACAGCCAGTAGTATGGGAAGCCACTCCTGCAAAGAAGAGGTTTGCCATCTCTAAGAAACTGACAATACATTGTCACTCACAAGGCAGGCAAGCCAGAAGAGCTGAAGAAGCAAAGTAACTTGAGAGCTGACAGGAGGCAGCCTTATGTTCAAGGTTGGTTGGGTGTCTAACAATCAGTATGGGCAGGGTGTTTTGGACATCAAGTCTGAATCTCTCGTTTTATAAGATCCACACAATACACTGATCCATTATCTCTGTCTGATCCCTTGGAAAAGGGTCAATCTCATATACCCCGGAAGACACTGCAGGTGATTCTGGAGAAGGCTCAGGGAAGATACTCCCCAATCAACTCAAGCCTGGACTACTACAATAGCTGCTGCTTGGTCTTCCAGCCACATATCGCTCACCAATGCAGTGTATCCTCCCATTGGCTGGCAAAGTGATATTCCTAACACAAGGGTCGGGAAGATATCACAATTTGCCCCCGCACAAGATAATTCTGTGGCTCACCTGTAGTTCAGATGTGAAGTCCTCCTTTTGGCCTTCAAGACCCTTCACACCGAGTCTCTATTTCTGCTTTCTAAATACACCCCACATACTTCGTCCAGAAAGTCAGTGGTCCAGTGACACCTTCCTACTTCTGCTCTGGAAAAAGACACTCCATCTCCCAAATGGAAATTTTGATAGGCTTTCCTTCTTCCCTGTAAAACGCTCTCTCCTTATCTCTGGCTCCTCCTTTCCCTGGCTTCTTTCAGATTCCACTTAAAATCTCAACGTTCTGGGACATCCTTTGCTGTAGGGTCCTGGTTCTCTTGCTTCTATCCAATTTAGCTAGAATAGGGTTTGTTTTTCTTTAGCTTCACCAAATCATGTACAAGTTTGGGATAATAATATTGACTATATGAGGATTGATATGTTAGATTCAGAAAATGAAAGGGATTATTGGCAGTGGAGTTATGTACTACAGCATTTAGTAAAATTCTTTTCACACAGTAAGTGCTAAACAAAAATTCATTCCTGCATTCATTCATTCATTCATTCATTCATTCATTCATGTCTGGAAGTAGAGTGTTCACCTTAAATAGGTGATATGTTTGGGGCTGTTAAGCAATCAATAATATAAATCACTATTTTCCCTGTAATAAAACGTAAAGCCAATGTTAAAAATTTCATGAAGCCGCAAGAGGATTTCAAACATGAGACGATAGAATACCATGACAAGATTCTTCTTTATTTTTTAGAAGATTACAGGAACAGTTCTGGAAATTTTCCTCCAGGCTATAAACTGACTCCATGAGGTTATTCGTTAGTAGTTTCAGACAGTGGTGGCAATACACTTTCAAAGGAAATTGAAGGAGAGTTGCCGGGGGGGCGGGGAGCAGGGGCCAGGAAAGTGATACATTACCGATATCATGACCATCACCTCCACAAAGATGAAAAGTAGACAATGTGATACCCACAGTCTTAGAAGGAGAAGTGCACACAAAATCACAAACTCTGCTTCCAGCTCATCCCTCACACCATCATGTTGGATATAAATCGCTGCAAAGACAGTGATCACTTCCTCAGTAGTGCTAGCAGTAGTCAGTGACAACATATCATCAATAGACAAAAAAAATTTCAGAGCTACTGGAGTACCCCAGAAGAAACAGCCTAATACCTGTGTATATTTTGCAATCAGCAGGTGGCAAAGCCATTGTTGAAAGCAAGGAGCTAGCCACTGCCACTAAAGTGCCAACTCATTGCCACTCACAGTGTAGATAAAGCCAACTTACTGTAGCACCAAAAAAAAAAAATGAGAGTGAAGAGGAGAGCACTCAGGATTTAATGTGTTTTGAGAGTTTTCTAATCAGTCTGGGGTGGGCGTGTCTGACATTAAATCTGAATCTCTCTTTTTACAAAACCCACCTATTACTCTTCTCTCTGACCTACATCTGCTCCATTGGACATGGGCCTACCCTATGTACACCTGAAGAAACTCCAGGTGGTTTTTCTGGAGAAGACTCAGGGCAGACACACCCCCTCACCTCATGCCTGTACTACTACAGTAGCTCCTGCTTGTGCGTCCTGCCACATGTCTCTGTCCAATGCAGTGCATCCTGCCTTTGGCTGCTAAAGCGATCTTCCTAACACACTGCTCTGACTATGTGGTCTCCCCAACCCAAGATATTTCAGTGGCTCCCTATCACAACAATGATCAAATATAAAATCCTCTGTTTGGCATTCACGGAGTCTCACACCTTGTCATGGCCTCTACATGCTTTCTGCACTCAACACTCTCCCTCAAGAGATTCTCTGAGACAGTGACCCCTTCCTCCAGCTGGTCTTTGCATATGACACTCTATCTCCCAAATGGCCTTTTTTTCTGTCCTGACCCTGTTCCTTGAATTGCTCTCTCTCCTCCTCCCTGCCTACTAGTTTCTCCGACTTCTTTGACTTTCCACGTAGAATCCCAGTTTCTAAAAGAAGCATTTGAAGGGCCCCCTGAACTCTAAGGTCTTTGTGCACTTGATGATTTCGAATTTTACCTGAATAGAGTTTCTGTCTATTTCAGCATCACCAAATTAGAGTTAATAATTTCGGATACATGAACATGGATTTCTGGAGTTCAGCAAATGAAAAGGAGGATTGGCAGCGGATGTATGAACGGCAGCATTTGGTACAGTCCTTTGCACATTGAAAATGCTGAACAAGTATTCATTCCTCATTCATTCATTCACGTGTGGCAGCACAACGTTCTCTTTGAATTGGTGGTGGGTTTGGGTCTGTCAAGAAATGGGTAGGCGAAAACGTATTTTCTCTGGAAAAAAAAAAAAAACCTAAACACAATGGCAAGCACATCATGAAAATGTAAAGGGAATAGGAACATGAGAAGATGGAGTTGTCACGACAAATCTCCACTTGACTTTTTCCAGATTACTCCATCAGTGACTCGCAATTTTCCCCCAGGACTTGCTCGGCCTGCATGAGGAAGTTGGTGAGCTGCATTGAACTTTGACTGCAATAGCCTTTCAAAGGCTATGGAATGATAGGTGGGGCGCAGCAAATGCCAGACAAGTGAATGCATCACCACCAACATGCCCAGCTTCTCCTAGGAGACCCACATGGAGACAGACTGGACCCCAAATTTTGAAAGAAACAGGTACTCACAAGGCACCACACCTACTTCCAGCCCATCCCTCACAACTTCATGGTGGGGGGAAATCACTGGAAAGACAGAGTCCTTGGTCCTCATCACGGCCAGCAAATGCTGAGCGCATATGGCCAATACCCAGAAAATTACACAGGAGTCCCTGGAGGGGCCGCATTCCCCAGAAAAGCCAGACTGCTTCCTGGGCATATTGTGCAGCCACAAGTATGGCAAAAAACTGCTTTAGAGAAGAGATTAGCCATTGCCACTAAAGCACCAACCCATTGCCACTCACAGCCCAGGAAAGCCAGAGAAGATGAAGAAATAAATCAAGCTGATGGCGCAAAAGAAGCAGACCAGAGTTCAGTGTGATATGGGAGTCTTCCAATCAGTCTGAAGTGGGTGTTTCTGACATCAACTCTGAATCTCTCCTTTTACGAGATCCCCACCTTTCTCTCCTCCTTGACCTCTAACGGATCCATTGGACACGGGTCAGCCTTGCATAAACCTGGGGATACTGCAGGTAGTTACTGGGGAGACTACTCAGGTCAGACATTCCCCATCACCTCCTGCCTGTACTACTACGATAGCTTCTGCTTGGTCTTCCTGTCACGTCTCTGCCCACTGCAGTGCATCTTCTCCTTGGCTGCTACAATGATTTTCCTAACACACTGCTCTGATTATGTTGTCTCCAACACTGAAGATATTCCGGTGGCTCCCTAAAACAAGGAGCATCAAACGTAAAGTCCTCTCTTTGGTCTTCACGGCCCCTCCCACACTGAATGCTTTCTACACCCTACACTCTCACTCAAGAGGATCGGTGAGATAATTACTCCCCTCCTCCTGCAGGTCCTCGCATATGACACTCCTTCACCCAAATGCTCATTTTCCCTGGCTGCACTTCCAGTGAAATACTCTCCCTCATTAAATCTGCCTCCTGCTTTCCCTAACTTCTTTGAATTCCCACATAGAATCCCAGCTTCTACAAGAAGCACTTCAGGGACGTCCTTAGCTCTACGATGTTTGTTCTCTGTCTGATTTCCAATTGGACCTGTATAGTGTTGGTTTCTACCTCAGCTTCGTCAAATTTGACACTCCTTTGGGAGAATAATATTGAAGGCAGGATCATGCATTTGTGAAATTCACAAAATTCAAGAGGAGTGGGCCAAGACAGACAGTGGAGGTATGTACTATAGCATTTAGTGCAATACTGTGCACATAATAAGGGCTGAACAGATATTCATTACTTCCTTTCTTGATTCGTGGCTGGAAGCACAAAGTTCTCTCTGAAGAGGTAATGAGTTTGAGGCTTTTACAAAAATCCATAAAATTTTATCTTTTTGTAAAATCTATTTATTTAACTTCTAGCATTCATTTTCACAAAATTTTGGGTTCCAAATTTTCTCCCCATTTGTCCCCTCCCCCACCCCCAAACACCGAGCATTCTAATTGCCCCTATCACCAATTTGCCCTCTCTTCTATCATCCCTCCCTTCCCTTGTCCCCATCTTCTCTTTTGTCCTGTAGGGCCAGATAACTTTCTATACCCCTTTGCCTGTATTTCTTATTTCCTAGTAGCAAGAACAGAACTCGACAGTTGTTCCTAAAACTATGAGTTCCTACTTCTCTTCATCCCTCCCTCCCCACCCATTCCCTTTGGAAGGCAAGCAATTCAATATAGGCCATATCTGTGTAGTTTTGCAAATGACTTCCATAATAGTCGTGTTGTGTAAGACTAACTATATTTCCCTCCATCCTATCCTGCCCCCCATTGTTTCTGTTCTTTCTTTTGATCCTGTCCCTGCCCAAGAGCGTTGACTTCAAATTGCTCCCTCCTCCCCATGCCCTCTCTTCCATCGTCCCCCCACCCTGTTTATCCCCTTATCCCCCACTTTCCTGTATTGTAAGATAGGTTTTCATACCAAAACAAGTGTGCATTTTATTCCTTCCTTTAGTCGAATGTGATGAGAGTAAACTTCATGTTTTTCTCTCACCTTCCCTCTTTTCCCCTCCACTAAAAAGTCTTTGGCTTGCCTCTTTTACGAGAGATAATTTGCCCCATTCCATTTCTCCTTCTCCCCCCAATATATTTCTCTGTCACCCTTTAATTTCATTTTTTTGAAGATATGATCCCATCCTATTCAATTCACTTTGTGCTCTCTCTCTCTCTCTCTCTCTCTCTCTCTCTCTCTCTCTCTCTCTCTCTCTCTCTCTCTCTCTCTCTCTGTGTGTGTGTGTGTGTGTGTATGTAATCCCACCCACTACCCAGATACTGAAAAGTTTCAAGAGTTACAAATATTATCTTTCCATGTAGGAATGTAAGCAGTTCAAGTTTAGTAAGTCCCTTATGACTTCTCTTTGCTGTTTACTTTTTCATACTTCTCTTCATTCTTGTGTTTGAAAGTCAAATTTTCTTTTCAGCTCTAGTCTTTTCATCAAGAATATTTGAAAGTCCTCTATTTCATTGAAAGACTGTATTTTCCCTGAAGAAACATCAAACTCAGTATGAATAGGAAAGTGGAATGGAAACCTAAAAAGACGGAGTTGCCATGACAACGCGCTGCATGACTCTTTTGAAGATTACAGGAACAGACCCTGATTATTTTCTTACAGGACGTGCTCTGAATGCTTCAGGACGTCCCTGTCCAGGGCAGCCTTTCAAAGGGTACTGAGGGAGAAATGGGAGAGCAAAATTTTCAAGACAAGACCTCACCATCACTTTGTGCAGCATTGCCCCGAAGAAGCAGACGGAGACAGACGTGTGTCCTCTTCCCCAGAGACCTGGAAAGTACAAGCTCCCCCCAAATGAGCAGATTTGCTTCCAGCTCCACAGAAACACCATCGTGGGGGGAACAAAAAACTCTGAAAAGATGGAGTCCACCTTCCTCATCACAACCAAGAGTAAATGCTGACCACAATTTGCAAATACACATAAACACACTAAAGAGCCCCTGCTGGGACAGCTGTTCACAGAAGAGCTAGCCCGGGCGCTTACCATACCTTACAGCAAGAAGTTGGGGCAGTCAATCCTGCAGAGACGGGGTTTGCCATCGCCCCTTAACTGGCAACCCATTTCTACTCACAGGGGAGGCAATCCAGACTCGCTGAAGAAACAAAGTAGCCTGAGGGAGAACAGGAGGCAGCCCCAGGTTCAATGTTGGTTGACGATCTATTAATCAGTATGGGGAAAGGGTTTTTGACATCAGCTCTGAATCTCTGCTTTTACAAGATCCATAAAATACACTGATGCCTGACTGTTGTCGGATCCGTTGGACAAGGGTCAGTCTTATGTACACCTGAAGAAAATGCAAGTGATTATTCTGGAAAAGGCTCAGGGCAGACACCTCCACATCAGCCCATGCCTAGAATACTACAGTAGCTGCAGCTTGGTCTTCCTGCCACATGTCTCTGTCCACTGAAGTGCATCATCCCCTTGGTTGCCAAACTGATTTTCCTAACCCAAGGGTCGGGAATGTGTCACCATTTGCCCCCGCACAAGATATTCCCGTGACTCGCCCGCAGTTCAAATACAAAATCCTTCTATTGGCATTCAAGGCCCCGCACACCCAATCCATATCTCTTCTTTCTTCCTATACCACACACACTTCTGTCAGAAAGTCAGTGGTCCAGTGACAGTGACTCCTTCTACTCTGGAACAAGACATTCTGTCTCCCAAGTTGATATATTCATGCATTGTTCCTCTTCTCTGAAACATTCTCCCTCCTTATGTGTGCCTCCTTTTTCCCCTGGTTGTTTTCAGGTCCCACTTAAAATCTCACTTGTCATGGACCTCCTAAGCTGTGGGGTCTTGGTTCTCCTGCTTCTTTTCAATTGAGGAAGCATCAGGTTTGTTTTACTTCCTCTTAATCAAATTAGACACACGTTTGGGATAATAATAGTAACTATAAGAGCATGGATATGTTTGATTCAGATAATGGAAGGGATCATTGGCAGTGGAGTTATGTACTACAACATTTAGTACCGTTCTTTTCACATAGTCAGTGCTAAACAAATATTCATTCTTGCATTCATTCATTCATTCAAGTCTGGCAGTAGAGAGTTCACATTGAATAGGCGATGGGTTTGGGGCTGTTAAGTAATCATTTGTCAAAACCATATTTTCTCTGAAATAAAACCAGCAACCCATGTGAAAATGGTAGTGCAAACGCAAGTGCATTTGAAATATGAGACGATGGAAGTGCCATGACAAACCTCTCCTTTATTGTTTGTAATATTATCGAAACAGTGCCTGGAAGTTTTCGTCTAGGCCATACGCTGATTCCATCAGGAATTTGGTTAGCTCTTTTAGACAGTGGTGACAATAGCCTTTCAAAGGATATTGAAGGAGAGGTGGGAGGGGGGCAGCACGTGCTAGATAAGTGAATACATCACCACCACTTGTTCTTCACCTCCATCGAGACCAAGAAGTAGACATAACCTTGACCCACAGTCTTGGAAGGGTTTTTGTCCCTCCAAGATGTTGTGGGTGTAAGGCTGGAAGCAACTCTGCTCATTTGGGGGAAGCTTGTACTTTACAAGCCTCGGGGGAAGAGGACCGACGTCTGTTTCCATCTGGTTTTTGGGGCAATGCTGAACAAAGTGATGGTGCTGCCTTTGTCTTGAAAATTCTGCTCCCCCATTTCTCCCTAAATAGCTTCTGAAAGGCTGCTGTCGCCACTCTCTGTAGCAGCTCTATAGCAGCTTGGTGGTGATGCATTCACTTGTCTGGCATTTGCTGCACCGCATCTATCCTTCAATAACCTTTGAAAGGCTATTGCAGGCATCACGACTAACAGTAAATACTGACCACAATTTGAAAACACACACAATAGAGTCTCTGGTGGGGCAGCTATTCACAGAAGAGCCAGCTCTCTTGCTTCCCATATCACACAGCCAGCAGTTTGTTCAGTCAATCCTGCAGAGACGAGGTTTGTCATCACCACTTAACTGCCTACCTTTTTCGACTCACAAGGGAGGCAAGCCTGACTAGCTGAAGATGCAAAGCAACCTGAGGGTGGATGGGAGTCATCCCTAGGTTCAATGTTGGTTGGCTATCTATTAATGAGTAAGGGGAGAGTGTTTTTGACATCAGATCTGAATCTCTTCTTTTATAAGATCCACAAAATACAGTGACCCTTGATCTTTGTCTGATCCTTTGGAGAAGGGCCAATCATTCTTACACCTGAAGAAACCAAGAAAGTAACCTTCTATGGTCTTATTTTATTTCCCTTTTTTGGGCATTTTCCCAACCAGTTACTTGACTTTCGTATCATTCGTCAAGAGTAAGGTATACTCTGGGAATCTGTAAAATCTCAGTTCCTCCAAGGTGGCACAATCAAGCGTGTACACTGGTCTGGAATCAGGGAGAGGTTCTTGTGCCCAGAATCTTAACAGTTACCTCTCCAAAGCCACCCGGCCTCCAGTTTCGCCAAGCCAGCACTGGCGGGCTGGGATTGAGTCAAGGTGTGGGGACAGGTCCTCCATTCAGTGCAAGACAAAGACCAGCTCCCTCAGGGCCTCTACACAGGGCTAAGGTAATAATTACCTCCTCAGTGCCCCCAGAGGTTTTACGCTCCAACAATGGATGCGGGTTGCTGTAGGGGCTGCCCTGAGAACTGCTGCCGCCTGCCCAATGTGACCTCTGCGGGCCGTTGCCTGAGGCTGGAGCTATGGGAAGGCCCTTCTCCCTTCCCGGACAACTGAAAAAAACCCCTCACTGATCTTTGGCCCCTGTGGCTTGAGGAATCTTCGGACCGCTGCTGCTGCTGGGGCTGGAGATTCACTGCTGCTGCGACTGGGGATTCCGAGACTGGAGATTCTGCCCCCAAGGGCTGTTCGCTAGCTGTACACCACTAGGCCAAGGCTGGGCTGGGCTTTGCTCCGTGTCCGGTGCAACAGACATTTCCCGTGGGCCTTTCAGGTCACCCTGGGCTGGAAATCTCCTCCACTCTGTTGTTCTCCACTTCTGCTGCTCCAAAATTTGTTGAGAGTCCCTCTCTACAGGTTTTTTATGGATTGTGTGCGGAAAGCCTGCCTTTGTGTGTCTTTCTACTCCCCCATCTTGGCTCCGCCCCCCCAACAATTTCTTAAAGTCAAAAGTTTTGTAAACTTAATATCAGATTTATTAAATTACAGCTTGTTGGTAGAGGAACATCTGAGGTTAAATCTAAAATTAAGCTATTAGGTTTAGGACTTCAGACTTAACAACAATAAATTAGGGTCTTTTAATTTCTAGTAATAGTGTGGAGACCATCAGGTTAATAAAGCTTGTGAGGTTAGCATACATAGCTATTTTTTTTTGTCTCAGTTGGTTAAAAGAAAAATGGTTTGTAGCCTATGTTATAAATGCTTTAAAAGAAGTATTACCTGAATGTAATATGTAAATACTGTATTCTAATGTGGAATTCTTACATATGACAATCGGCCAAAGTTCCAATTTTAAGTTTTTGTAAGAATGATCATCTAAAATGGTACTGAGGTCAGTTTTGTTAGAGAAGGGAAGTCTGGATTTCTGCAAGAAGATGCAGAGGTGCTGTGCTGAAGATGGCTTGAAGGAGCATCTAAATCAGAAAACTGCATCAGATGATGTCCCTCACCAGATGAGATGGAACCTCTGAATGTATCTACCTTTGTATTTCTGTACTTATAACAAGGGATAGTTTGCTTGTAATTTGCCAATGTGGTGGTCAATTTTGCTCTCTTCCTATATTCATATAAAGGGGGATAGATGAAGAGAAGAATGTATACTGGAAAGAATGTGAGGATTGAATTTGATTTTAAAGATTGCCCATGTTCTCGTCCAAATTTCATCTTTTTTGAATATAGATAAAAGCATGAAAGAGAAGAAGGAGTGGTATGAGAGTATAAAAAGTGAAAGAGATCACTTAACAGATGACCTATATTAGTAGTGGTGTGGAAAGTCTTCAGATGATAGAGAAGAAGAGGGATTGAGTGAGATGAGGAGATTGTGAAGACTTTTCATAATAAAAATATGGGGAATATTGTATTTTCTAACTAAAATTTCTTTTCCATAAGACCTCTCTTCCTGAGTTTCAGGTATACAGGGCCTGCGGACGGTCAGTTACCCCCTCTCCTTACCAGATACCAGTTTTCTTTGTGAAAGTGCTGTGGGCTATAGTCGAAACTTGTAAATTACTAAAATCTCCCCTTTGTTTGTTGTACTGCTGCCACATCAATATTATCAGCTCCTCCTTGTCCCCCTCCCCTCCCTTCTAAAGCCACGTCAACAATTAGGTTAGGTATTAAATGAGGTAATTGTGCTGGGATAGGTGAAAATTTGTCTATTTTTTTGCGCTTAGATTGTAAGCCTGCCTCCCAGCCAATGGAGAGGTGAGATAGTGGGGAGGTGGGATTCTCTGCGTTAGGATATAAGAATTGTAATCCGATTTCTATAAGTGTCTTCCTTCCATCAGATTCCTGTCCTGGTGAAGGGGTGCCCCTTTCTCGCGAGAATTGTAATAAATCATTTTCTGTTCTTATCGAGAAGTTACTTCGTTTACTTAAAATTTTAAGTAAGGGTCTTTTATCCCATACATCTGAAAATAACACAAAGTCAATATCAAACGCATTATTAAAATGAAAGTGGAATGGGAACATGAGAAGGTGGACTGCCATGACAATCCACTTCTTGAATATTTTGTAGAATTTAGGAAGGGTGCTTGGTAATTTTCCTCAAGGATTGCTTTGACTGCATCAGGAGGACTGTTAGCTGTTTTAGGCAGAGGTGGCAATAGCCTTTCAAAGAAGAGTGAAGGAGAGATTGGGGGGGCAGAATATGCCATACAAGGTGAAACATGGCCTCCCAAATGGCCATTTTCAAGGGATATCCGTTTTCCATGGGATTCTCTCCTTTCTTATCTCTGTATCCTACATTCTCTGGATTCTTTCAGATCCCGCTTATAATTTCACCTTTAAGCCACCTCCTTAGCTCTAGAGTCTTGGTTCTAGTGCTAATTTCCAATTTAAACACTAAAGGGTGAGTATCTACTTCAGCTTAAGAAAATTAGAAACAACTTTGGGATAATAATATTGAATATATGATAGCAGATTTGTGAGGTTCAGAAAATGGAAGGGAGTATTGGCAGTGGAGATAGGAATTTCAGCCATCAGTACAGTTTTTTGCACATAGTAACTTCTGAACAAATATTCCATCCTTCATTTATTCATCCATGTCTGGCAGCACAGAGTTCTCCTTGAATAGATGATGTTTTGGGGGCTTATTAAATAACCAATAGGCTACAACAAATTTTCTCTGGAAAAAATGTAAAGTCAGTGTCAAACACATTATTAAAATGCAAGTGTAATGGGAACATGAGAAGATGGACTTGCCATGAAAACCCACTTCTTGAATCTTTTTCAGATTTTAGGAAGAGTGCTTGTTTTTTTCCTCCAAGACTTGCTTTGACTGCATGAGGAGATAGACTAGCTGTTTGAGACAGAGATGGCAATACCCTTTCAAAGAAGACTGAAAGAGAGACTGGGGGCAGAATAGCCCCGACAAGGGAATACATGACCTCCCAAATGGCCATTTTCAAAGGATATCCCTCTTCTTTGAAATGCCTTCCTTCCTTATCTTTGTGCCTTACATTCTCTGGCTTCTTTCAGATCCCTCTTAGAATTCCACCTTTAAGTGACGTCCTTCCCCCTAGGGTCTTGGTGCTAGTATTAATTTCCAATTTAAACACTAAAGGGTGGCTTTCTACTTCAGTTTAAGGAAACTAGAAACAACGTTGTGATGATAAAATTGAATATATGATCATGGATTTGTGAGTTTCAAAAAATGGAAGGGAGGATTGTCAGTGGAGGTAGGTATTGCAGCTTTTAGTACAGTTGTTTGCACATAGTAACTTCTGAAAAAATATTCAGTGCTCCATTTATTCTTTCACGTGTGGCAGCACAGAGTTCTCCTTCAATAGATGATGGATTTGGGGCTATTAAATAGCCAACAGGCTACAATAAATTTTCTCTGGAAAAAAATGCAAAGTCAATGTTAAACACATCCTGAAAATGCAAGTGGAATGGGAACATGAGAAAATGGACTTTCCATGAAAACCTACTCCTTGAATCTTCTGCAGATTTCAGGAAGAGTGCTTGTTATTTTCCTCCAGGACTTGCTTTGACTGCATGAGGAGGTCGATTAGCTGTTTCAGACAGAGGTGGCAATAGCCTTTCAAACAAGATTGAAGGACAGATGGGGTTGAGCAGAGTATGCCAGACAAGGGAATACATCACCTCCAACTGGTCCAGCACTTCTGCACCGAACCAGATGGACACAGACCTGATCCGCAGAACCGTGGAAGGAACAGGTCCCTCGAAGTCAATACACCTCTTTCTAGCCCATCTCTCACAAGATGATTGTAGGAGGAAATCACTGGAAAGACCGTGCCCAACTTCATCATCACTACTAGCAGCAAATGCTGACCACATGGCAGCAATACAATCAAAACACAAAAGATCCCCTGGCTAGGCTGCCTTCCCCAAAACAGCCAACCTGCTTCCTGCTCATAGCTTGCATCCAGCAGTTGGGAAACCACTCCTGCAGAGAAGTGGTTATCTATAGTCACTTTGTGCCAAAGTGCCAAAGAGTTGGCACTTTAAACTCACTGCCACTCACAGGGGAGGCAAGCCAAACTAGGTGATGAAATAAAGCAACCTGATGGGGGAAAGGAGGCAGTCCAGCGTTCAGTGAACTTTGGGAATATTCGAATAAGTGTGGGATGGGTGTTTCTGACATCAAGTCTGCACTTCTATTTTGATAAGATCCACAATTTACTCTCATCCCTGACCTCTGTCTGATCCATTGGACCAGGCACCACCCTATATACATCTAAGGAAACTTCAGGTAATTATTCTAGAGAAAACTCAGGGCAGACACCTCCCCTCACCTCATGCCTAGAGTACTACAAGGGTTTCTGCTTGGTCTTCCTGGAACATATATTTGCCTACTGCAGTGCATCCTCCCCTTGGTTGTCAAAGTGATCTTCCTAACACACAGGTGTGGAATATATCACTATTTGCCGCCCCTCCCCCAAGATATTCCAGTGGCCACCTGAGTATCAGATATGAAATCCTCTTTTTGGCATTCAAAGTCCTTCACACAAAGTCCCGATCTCTGCTTTCTTCCTACACACTACACTCTTCTCCCAGAAAGTCAGTCATCCAGTGACCCCTTCCTCCTTCTGGTCTGGAACAAGACACTCCATCTCCTACATGGACATTATTATGGGCTGTCCCTGTTCCCTGCATTGCTCTGCCTCCTCTTTTCCCTGGCTTATTTCACGTCCCACTTAGAATCCAATCACTCCCGGACCTCCTCAGTTCGAGGGTCTTACTTCTCTTGCTAATTTCCAATTTAGGCACTATAGGGTTTGTTTGTACTTCAGCTTCACCAAATTAGACACCTCTTTGGGATAATAATATTGAATATATGAGCATGGGTTTGTGAGATTCAGAAAATGAAAGGGAGTATTGGCTGTAGAGTTATGTACTACAGCATTTAGTAGAGTTCTTTGGACGCAGTAAGTGCTGAACAAATATTCATTCCTTCGTTCGTACATTCATGTCTGGCAGCACAGAGTTCTTGAATAGGTGATATGTTTGCAGCTTTTGAGGAATCAATGATATAAACCAAATTTACTCTGGAAAAATCCAAAGCCAATGTCAAGCACATCACGAAAAACGCAAATGAATTAGGACCATGAGAAGATGGAGATGCCATGACAAGTCTCTCCTTGATTCTTTGGAAGATTATAAGAACAGTGCCCGGTAATTTTTCTACAGGACATACACTGATTTCACGAGGAGTTTGGTTAGCTGTGTTAGACAATGATGGCAGTAGAATTTCAAAGGATATTGAAGGAGAGGTGGGGGGCGGCAGCACGTGCAAGACAACTGAATACATAACCACCACTTTATCCATCTTCTCCACACATACCCAGAAGGAGACAGAATGATCCCCAGACCCTTGGAAAGAACAGGACCCACAAAGCCACCTCACCTTCTCCCAGGCCATCCTTCACACCATCATGTTGGAAAGAAATCACTGGAAAGACAATGCCCACCTTCCTCATCACTACTAGCAGCAATTGCTGAAAACATGTCACCAATAGACACAAAACACAAGAGCCATTGGAGTGGTTCCCTTCCCGAGAAGAGTCAGCCTGATATCTGTGCATATCTTACAATCAGCAGGTGGGAAAGCCAAACTTGCAGAGTAGGGGTTAGCCATGAGCACTAAAGTGCCAACCCATTGCCACTCACAGAGTAGACAAACTAGAATACCTGAACAGCCAAAGCAACCTGAGGGTGGACAGGAGGCCACTCAGGGTTCAATGTGCTTGAAGAGTCTTCTAAAGTCTGGGGTGGGTGTTTCTGACATCAAGTGTGAAATTCTCTTTTTAAAAGATCCTCCCTCATCCCGGACCTATGTCTGATCTATTGAACATGGGCCCACCCTACATTCACCTGAAGCAACTGCTGGTTATTTTTCTGGAGAAGATTAAGGGCACACTCATGCCCTCACATCATGCCTGCACTACTACCATAGCTGCTGCTTGG
Organism: Notamacropus eugenii; assembly: GCF_028372415.1. Lineage (NCBI taxonomy): Eukaryota > Metazoa > Chordata > Mammalia > Diprotodontia > Macropodidae > Notamacropus > Notamacropus eugenii. The sequence goes on along the minus strand of NC_092879.1, from coordinate 15,305,625 downwards.
TATTCCTGCCCCATGTCTCTGCCCGCTACAGTGCATGCTCCCATTGGCTGTTAAAGTGATCTTCCTAACACACTGGTCTGATTCTGCTGTCTCCCCAACTCAAGATATTCCAGTGCTTCCCTGTCACAACTAGGATCAAATATAAAATCCTCTGTTTGGCTTTCACGACCCCTTGCAATCTTTCACGATCTCTGTATACTTTCTTCACCATACACTCTCCCTCAAGAGAGTCTGTGAGACATTGAGCCCCTCCTCCTTCTGGTCTTTGCATATAACACTCCATCTCCCAAATGGTCATTTTCCCTTGCTGGCCCTCAACTGTGAAATGTTCTCCCGCCTCATCTCTGCCTCCTGATTTCCCTGACTTCATTGAGTTCCTATGTAGAATTCTGCCTTCTAAAAGAAACATTTCCAGGACTTCCTCAGCTCTAAGGTCTTTGTACTCTGGCTGATTTCCAATTTAACTTGTATAGAGTTGGTTGCTACTTCAGCTTCATCAAATTAGACATGCCTTTGGGAGAATGATATTGAATACAAGAACATGGATTTGTGGCTTTCACAAAACGGAAGTGGAGGACGGACAGTGGAGGTATGTACTACAGCATTTAGTACAATATGCTGCCCATAATACGTGCTGAACAAATATTCACTGCTTCTTTCATTTACTCATAGCTGGCAGCACAGATTTCTCCCTGAATAGGTGATGAGTTGGGGGCTGTTAAATAAACAATATTCTACATGAAATTTTCCTTGGAAAGAAATGTAAAAGCAACGTCAACACATTATGAAAATGCAAGTTTAATGGGAACATAAGAAGATGGAGCTGCCATGACAACCTCCACGACTCCTTTATAGATTATAGAACAGTGCTTGGTAATTTTCCTCCAAGAGGTGCTCTGACTGCTCAAGGAGGTCAGTGAGCAGTTTTATACAGTAGTGGCAATAGCCTGTGAAAGATTATTGAGGGAGAGATGGGGTAGGGGCAGAATGTGCAGACAAGACATCACCACCGCTTTGTGCAGCACAGCCCCACAAACCCAGACGGAGACAGATATTTGTCCACTTCCCCAGAGCCTTAAGAACAAGCTTCCACAAGTGAACAGACATGCTTCCACCCAACCCCAACAACCTCGTAGAAAGAAGAAAACACTGTAAAGATGTAGCCCACCTTCCTCAATACGACCAGCAGCAAGAGCGGATCACAAGTCCTAAATACACACGAAACCGCAAACAGAGCACCTGGAGGGGCCGCCTTTCCCAGCAGAGCCAGCCTGCTTCCTCTGCATATCTGATAGCCACCAGTTGGGGTAGACAGTCCTTCAGAGAAGGGGATTGCCATCGCCACTAAAGTGGAAACTCATTGCCATTCACAGGGCAAACAAATCAGTCTAGCTAAAGAAGTAAAGTAACCTCATGTCATGACAAGATCTACCCATTACACTGATCCCTGACCTCTGCCTGATACATTGGACAAGGGGGCATGCTATATACACCTGAGAAAACTGCAGGTAATTTTTCTGGAAAAGACTCCAGGCAAATACCTCGCCTCATGCCTGGACTACTACAACAGCTGATGCTTCCTCTTGCTGCCACATGCCTCTGAGACTGCGGTGCATGCTACAGTTGGATACCAAAGTGATATTTCTAATGAACCAGTTGAGTCCATATGACCATCTTCCATTCCACGATATTCGCGGATCAAATATAAAATACTCTGCTTGACATTCAAGGTCCCTCACAACCTGCCCCGATCTAACTCTGCTTTCTCCTTACACCCTACACTCTGCCTCCAGAGAGTCAGTGATCCAGTGATGCCGTCCTCCATCTGGTCTGGCACAAGTGACTCCATCTCTCAACTGGCCACTTTCAGGGGATATTCCTCTTCTCTATGATCCGATCCGTCCTTATGTCTGCATCCTCCGTTCTCTGGCTTCTTCCAGATCCCACTTAGAATCCCATCTTTAAGGAACCTCCTTATTTCTAGGGTCTTCGTCCTAGTACTAATTTCCAGTATAGCCAGTAAAGGATTCATTTCTACATTAGATTCAGCAAATTAGAAACAACATTGTGATAATAATATTGAACATATGAGCATGGATTTGCGAGGCTCCTAAATTGGAAGGGAGGATTTGCAGTGGAGGTGTGTACTGATGCATTTATTACTGTCCTTTGCACATAATTTCTTCTGAACAAATATTCATTCCTTCATTGCTTCATTGAGGTCTGGCAGCACAGAGTTCTCCTTGAATAGATGATGAGTTTGGAGCTGTTAAGTAATCAATAGCCTACAACAAATTATCTTTGAAAAAAATCTAAAGCCAGTATCAAACACATCATGAAAATATACCTGAAATGAGAACATGAGAAGATGGATTTGCCATCACAAACCTATCCTTGAGTCTTTTGCAGATTAAGGGAAGAGTTCTTGGAAATTTTCATCCAGGACTTGCTCTGATTGGATGAGGAGGTTGGTTAGCTGTTTTATACAGTGAAGGCAGTAGTTTTTTAAAGGCTAGTGAAGCAAATTTTCGGGGACAGCATGTGGAAGACATGGGAATACATCACCACCAACTTGTCCAGCATGTCCACACAGACCCAGATAACGACAGACCTGCTCCCCAGAACCTTGGAAAGATCAGGTCAACCTAAGCCAACACACCTGCTTCCAGCGCATTGCTCACAACATTATGGTGGGAAGAAATCACTGGAAAGACAGAGTCCACCCTCTTAATAACCACCTGCAGCAAATACTGACCACGTGTCACCAATACCCACCAAAACACACAAGAGATCCTGGAGTGGCCATCTTCCCCAGACAAGACAACCTGGATCCTGTGCATATCTTACAGCTAGCAGTTGGGGAAGCCACTCCTGCAAAGAAGTGGTTAAAATCATTACTAAATTGCCAACTCATTGACCGTCACAGGGTAGAAGCCTAACTAGCTGAAGAAGCAGGGAAATCTGATGGCAAACAGGAGGCAGTCCAGGATTCAATGTGCTTTGAGAGTCTTCTAATCCATCTGGGATGGGTGTTTCTGAAAGGAAGCCTGAATCTCTCTTTTTTACAAAATCCACCCATTACCCTCATCCCTGATTTCCGTCTGATCCATTGGACAAGGGACCACCCTACATAAACGTGAAGAAACATCAGGTGATTTTTCTGGAGAGAAGACTCAGGGCAGACAATTCGCCTCACCTCGTGCCTGGAATACTTCCTGCCACATTCCTCTGTCCACTGCTTCCCATCCTCCACATGACTATGAAAGTCATCTTCCTAACACACGGGTCGGGAACGTATCACCATCCGCATTCAAGATATTCCAGTGGCTCGCTCAATCAACAAACATAAATTTTGATCTTTGGCATTCAAGGTCCCACACACTCATTCACTATCTCTGCTTTCTTCCTGCACCTTACACTCCTGCGCCAGGGAGACAATGATCCAGTGACCCCCTCCTCCTTCTGCTCTGGAACCACAAAATCTATCTGCCAACTGGGAATTTTCATGGGGTGTCCCTCTTCCCTACAGTGCTCTCCGTCCTTATTTCTTCCTCCACTTTTCCCTGATATCTTTCATGTTCCACTTAGAATATCACGTTTCTGGGACCTCCTTAGCTCGAGAGTCTTACTTCTCTGCTTATTATTTAGCCAGTAAAGTGTTGGTTTCTACACCAGCTTCACCAAATTAGACATCACCTTGGGATAATATTATTGAAAACATGAGCATCGATTTGTAAGGTTCAGAAAGAGAAAGGGAGAATTGGCAGTGGAGGTATGTACTACAACATTTAGCAAAGTTCCTTGCACATAGTAACTGCTGAATTATTACTCATTCCGTCATTCATTCAATCGGGACTGCCCGCACAGTGTTCAGTTTCAGTAGTTGATGGGTTTGGAGCTGTTAAATAATAAATAGTCTCAACTAAATTTTCTCTGGCAAAAAATCAAAAGCCAATGACAAACACATCATGAAAAGGCAAATGAAATGGGAACGTGGGAAAATGGAGTTGCCATGAAAACCATCTCCTTGACTATTTTGCAGATTATAGGAACAGTGCCTGGAAATTTTCCTCTAGGAAATACTCTGACTGCATGAGGAGGTCGATTATCTGTTTTAGGCAGGCAGTCATGGCAATAGCCTGTAGAAAGATTCTGAAGGAGTGGGAGGGGCCGCGTGTGCCAGACAAGTGACTGCGACAAGTGACAAGTGACACCTTGTCCAACAACTCCGGACAGACACAGATGGAGACAGACCTGACATCAGAACCTTGGAGGAAACGGGTGCTCCCAAGCCACCACACCTACTAACAGCCCATCTCTCAGATTTTCAAGGGGGGAGGAGGTTACTGAAAGACACTGCCCACCTCCCTAATCACTACCAGCAGCAAATGCTGAAGACATATCACCAATATGCACAAACACATACAAGAACCCCTGGAGGGGCCGTCGTCCCCACAAGAGTCAACATGATACCTGTGTATATCTTACAGTCAGAAGTTAGGGAAGCCACTACTGCAGGGAAAGGTTAGCCATGGCCACTGAAGGGGCAACCCATTGCCACTCACACGGCAAGCAAGTCAGACTAGTTGAAGAGGCAAAGCAACCTCATGGCATACAGGAAGCAGCCCAGGTTTCAAAGTGCTTTGGGAGTCTTCTAATCAGTTTGGGCTGGATGTTTCTGGCATCGAGTGTGAATCTCTCTTTAAACAAGATTGACCCATTACACTGATCCTCGACTTCTGTCTGTCCCATTGCACAAGGGCCCGACCTACATATATCTGAAGAAACTGCAGGTGATTATTCTGGAAAAGACTCAGAAGAGATACCCCCCATCACCTCATGCCTGGACTACAACAATAGCTGGTGTTTAGTGTTCTTGCCACATGTGTCTGTCCCCTGAAGTACATGTTAATGTTGCTTCTGAAGTGATCCCTCCAACACACAGGTCAGGACAATATGACCATACCCCCTCCCAGAAGGTACACGAGGATCAAATATAAAACACTCTGCTTGGCATTCAAAGCCCCTCACACCCTGTCCTGATCTCTACTTACTTCGTATGCCATACACTCTGCCTTCAGAGAGTCAGTGATGTACGGAACCCTCCTCCTTCTGCTCTAGAACAAGACACACCAGGAATGTTTACATGGGCTCTCCCACTTCTCTGCCATGCTCTTCCTCCTTTCCTCTGCCTCTTCTTTTCCTTTAGTCCTTTCAGCTCCCAATTAGAATGCTCCCGTTTCAGGGACCTCCTGAACTCTAGGGTCTTCGATCTCGTGCGAATTTCCAGTTTGGCCAGGACAGAGTTTGTTTCTACTTCAGCTTCCCCTAATTAGACACCTCTTTGAGTCAATAATTTTAAATATATGAGCGTGGATTTGTGGTGTTCAGAAAATGGAAGGGAGGATTGGTAGTGAAGGTATGTACTTCAGCATTTAATACAGTCCTTTGCACATAGTACGTGCTGAACAAATATTCATTCTTACTTTATTCATTCATTTCTGGCAGCACAGAGTTCTCTTTTAATTCTTGGTGGGCGTGGGGCTGTTAAGTAATCGATAGTCGAAACCATATTTTCTCTGGAAAAAAATCTAAACACAATGGCAAATACATCAGGATGGCAAGTGGAATAGAAACATGAGAAAATGGAGTTGCCAGGAAAACTCTCTCCTTGACTTTTTGCAGATTACAGGAACAGTGCCTGGTAATTTTTCTACAGGACATGCTTTGATTACATGAAGAAGTCAGCTAATTGTTTTAGACATTGATTACAACAGACTTTCAAAAGTTTTTGAAGGATAAATGGGGCGTCTCAAATGCCAGACAAGTGAATACATCACCACTACTTTGTCCAGGTTCTCCACAGAGACTCAGAAGGAGACAGACTAGATCCTCAAATCCTTGGAAGGAACAGGCAACCCCAAGCCAACACACCTGATTACAACTTATCCCTGACAACATCATGGTGGGAGGAAATCATTGGGAAGACAGTGCCCACCGTCCTCTTAACTACCAGAAGCAAATGCTGACCACATGTCACCAATACACTCAAAAACACAAAGGTGTCTCTGCAGGGCCTGCCTTTCCCAGAAGAGCCAGCCTACTTCCTCTGCATACTTGCAACCACAAGTATAGGAGGACACTCTTGTATAGAAGAGACTAGCCATTGCCACTAAAGTGCTAATCCACTGCCACTCACAGGGCAGGCAAGTCAAGGAAGCTGGAGAAACAAATCACCCTGATGGAGGAAAGGAGGCAAGGGTTCAATGTGCTTTAGGAGACTTCGAAACAGTCTGGGGTGGATGTTTCTGACATCAAGTCTGCACCTACCTTTTTACAAGATCCCCCCCAACTTACTCTCATCTCTGACCTCTGTCTGATCCTTTGGACAAGGGCCCCCCGTATACACACCTGAAAAAGTGCAGATGATTATTCTGGATAAGACTCAAGGGAGACACCATCCTTCACCTCATGCCTGGGCTACTGCAATAGGTGCTGCTTGGTCTTTCTGCTACATGTCTCTGACGACTGCAGTGCATGCTCCCTTTGGCTGCCAAAGGGATCATACTAACTCATGGGTCGGGACCATATGACCATCCACCCACCCCATCCCCTAAGAAATTCTATTGGCTCACTCGAGGTTCAAATATAAAATCCTCTGTTTGGCATTGACGGCCCTTCACACAGTGTTCCTATCTATCTCTGTTTACTCCCTATACACTACAAGCTTCCTCCAGAGGGTCAGTTATCCAGTGACTCCCTTCGTCTTCTGGTCTCATAGAAGTCACTCCATCTCCACACTGGACATTTTCATAGGCTGTCATTTAATATACTGCTCTCTCTTCTCTTCCTCCTCTTTTCCCTGGCTTCTTTCAAGTCCCATTTAGAATACCCCCATTTCGCGGACCTTTTTATCTCTACCGTCTTGTTTTACTTGCTTATTTCCAATATAGCCTCTATAGGGTTTGTTTCTACTTCAGCTTCACCACATTAGAAACCCCTTTGGAATAATAATATTGGATACATGAACACTAATTTGTGGAGTGCAGAAAATGGAAGGTGAGATTGACAGTGGTGGTATGTACTACAACATTTACTACAAATCTTTATACATAGTAAGTGCTGAACAAATATTGTTCATCCATTCTTTCATTCATTAATTCATTCAAAGATAGCATCACAGAGTTCTCCTTCAATTGATGATGATTTTGGGGCTGTTAAATAATCAACAGTCTTCCCCAAATATTCGCTGGAAAAACATTCTATTCTAATTTTTAAAGAACTATTTTCTTCAGTGAGCTTTTGAACCTCCTTTTCCATTTGGCTAATTCTGCTTTTTAAAGCATTCTTCTCCTTATTGGCTTTTTGAACGTCTTTTGCCAATTAAGTTAGCCTATTTTTAAAGGTGTTATTTTCTTCAGCATTTTTTGGGTCTCCTTAAGCAAGACCCCATTTCATGATTTTTTTGCATCTCTCTCATTTCTCTTCCCAATTTTTCCTCCACTTCTCTTGCTTTATTTCCAAAATCCTTTTTTAGCTCTTCCATGGTATGAGACCATTGAATATTTATTTTGGATGTTTGGGATATAGAAGCCTTGATTTTTACGTCTTTCCCTGATGGTAAACATTGTTCTTCCTCATCCGAAAGGATGGGAGAAGATATCTGTTCACCAAGGAAGTAACCTTCTATAGTCTTATTTTTTTCCTTTTTTTGGACATTTTCCCAACCAGTTACTTGATTTTTGGGTCCTTTGTCAAGAGTAGGGTACACTTGGGGGTTCTGTAAGATCTCAGTTCCTCCAAGGTGGCACAATCAAGTGTGTACACTGGTCTGGGAGCAAGAAGACATTTTTGTGCCCAGAATCTTAGTAGAGTTTCCTCTTCACAACCACCTCTCCTCCAATTTCCCTAAGCCCGCACTGGAGGCTGAGATTCAGATAAGCTGTGGTGGCAGGCGGCCATTCAGTGTGAGATAAAGATCAGCTGCTGCACATCCTCTACACAGGGATGAGATAAGAATCAGCTGCTCGGTGCCCCCAGGGGTTTTATAATCCAACAATGGATGTGAGCTGCTGTAGGGGCTGCTGTGGGAACTACTGTCGCCTGACAGATGTGGCCTCTGCAGCCGCTGCTCGGCCACCTGAAAAAAACCTTTTGGCGCCTGTGGGTTGAGGAATCTACTGCGACTGCGACTGCTGATACTCCTCCCAGAGCTGCTTCACACAGCCAAAGCTGGGCTAGGCCCTGCCTCGCGTCTGTCGGCCTTTCAGGTCACCCTGGGCTGGAAATCTCCTCCACTCTGTTGTTCTCCACTTCTGCTGCTCTAGAATTTGTTGAATGTCTTTCTTTACAGGTATTTTATGGGCTGTGTGGGAAGAGCTAGTATATGTATGTCTTTCTACTCCGCCATCTTGGCTCCACCCCCCTGGAAAAAACATTCTAAAACCAATGTCAAACACATCATGAAAATGCAAGTGGAATGGAAACATGAGAAGATGGACTTGCCATAAAATCCTACTCCTTGAATCTATTGCAGATTTCAGGAAGAGTTCTTAGCAATTTTCCTCCAGGACTTGCTTGGACTGCATGAGGAGTTCCATTACCTGTTTTACACAGAACTGGTAATAGCTTTTCAAAGAAGACCAAAGGAGAGATTGTGGGGGAGAATATGCCAGACCAGGCAATACATCACCTCCAACTCCTCCAGCATTTCTGCACAGACCTAGATGGAGACCAACCTGATCCACAAAACCGTGGAAGGAACAGGTCCCCTGAAGTGAACGCACCTCTTACCAGCCTGTACCTCACAACATGATGGTGGGAAGAAATCACTGGGAAGACCGTGCCCAATTCTGTCATCATTACCACAAGCAAATGCTGAGCCCATGTCATCAATGCCATCGAAAACATTAAAGATCTCCTGTCCAGGTTGCCTTCCCCAGAATAACCAGCCTGCTTCGTGTGTATATCTTGGAGCCAACTGTGGGGGAAGCCACCTCTGCAAAGAAGGGTTTATCCATAGCCTCTAATGTGACAACACACTGCAACTCACAAGGTAGACCAGCCACACTAAAACAAGAAGTAAAGGAACCTCAAGGCTGACAGGAGCCAGCCCAGGATTCAATGAGCTTTGGGAGTTTTCAAATCACGGTGTTTCTGACTTCAAGTCTGAATGTCTATTTTTACAAGATCCACCATTTACTCTCATCTCTGACCTCTTTCTGATGCATTGGACAAGGGCCCACCCGAAATACACCTATGGAAACTTCAGGTGATTATTCTGGAGAAGCCTCAGGGCATACACATCCCCTCACCTCATGCCTAGAGTACTACAATGCTGCTGCTTTGCCTTCTTGCCACGTTTCTGCCTACTGCAGTGCATTCTCCCCTTGGCTGCCATAGTGAACCTACAAACACACGGGACGAGAATATATCACCATTCGTCCCTCCAAGATATTCCAGTGGCTCCCTCGAGGATCAAATTCAATACCCTCTTTTTGGCATTCAAGGACCCTTACGTCCTGTCCCGATGTATCTCTGCTTTCTTCCTACACTCGAGTATCTTCCCCCAAGGAGTCAGTGATCCAATGACTCTGTCGTCCTTCTGGTCTGCCACAAGGCCGTCCTCCCAACTGGCCATTTTTGTGGGCTGTCCCTTTTTCCTGCAATACTCTCCCTCCTTATGCCTGCCTCCTATTTTAGCTGGCTTCTTTCCTGTCCCACCTAGAATTCTACATTTCAGAAACTTCCTTAGCTCTAGGTTATTGGTTCTTGTGGTAATTTGCAATTTAGCTGCTACAGAATTTGTTTCTTCTCCAGCTTCACCACGTTAGACATCCCTTTAGGGTATTATATTGAATATCCGAACATGATATTTTGGGGTTTAGAAAATGGTAGGTGCTGAACAAATATTCATCCATCCACTCATTCATTAATTCATTCATTCATTTTTTCCTGGCTGACAGGACAGAGTTCTCCTTGAATATATGATGGGTTTTGAGCTCTTAAGTAATCAATAGTTGGTACAAAAATATCTGCAGAATAAATTCTAAATCCAGTATCACACACATCATGAAAATGAAAGTGGAACACGATGGTGGAGTAGAAAGATGCATATATTCTAGCACTTCTCCCACAGCCTACAAAATACCTCTAAAAATGACTCAACAAATTCTAAAGCTGCAGGATCCACAGAAAAGCAGAGTGAAAGAGATTTTTCAGCCAAAGGTAACCTGGAAGGCTGACAGGAAAGGTCTATCTCACAGAAGGCTGAGCCGAGTGGAGCTCAGCCCTGGTCATGCAGCACTGAGAGGAGCAGGACCTGAACAGACCTCTGATGAAGAATTCCCAGCAGGGAGGGTCCCATATGCCTCAACACACAAGCAACAAAGGAAGGACCAAAGATCAGTGTGGGAAGACTCTCTCAGCTGGGGGAGAGGGGAGCAGTGTCCACCTAGCCCTGGCCCCAGGCAGAGGGAGAGGCAGAAGCAGTAGCAGTCAGCGGGCAGCTACAGTGGCCCACAGAAGCAGCCTTAGTCCATTCTCTAGGCAGCTCAGATTAAAATATCTGGGGGAATTGAGCAGCTGATCTGAATCTCAGCATTGATCATGGTACTGGGGGGAGGACTAGGACCATCCTCTTGACCAAGGATTCAGAAGTCAAGTAACTGGCTGAGAAAACTCCCCAAAAAGGCAAAAAATAAGACCATAGAAGGTTACTTTCCTGGTGAACAAGTGTCTCCTCCCATCCTTTAGAATGAGGAAGAAAAAGGCATACTATCACAGGAAGTCAAGGCCCCTGCCTCCAGTGCCTCCAAAGTGAACTTAAACTGGACTCAGGCAATAGAAGAGTTTGAAAAGCGAGTTAGCAGCTTACTAAAGGAGAAGCAAAAAAAAATGCTGAGGAGAATAACACCTTTAAAAATAACACCTTTAAATAACACCTTCCAATTGAGGATAACTCAATTGGAAAAACAGGTCCAAAAAAAAACAAAGAAGAGAAGGAGGCTTTAAAAAGCAGAATTAGCCAAATGGAGGAGAAAATTCAAAAGCTCACTGAACAAAATAGTTCTTTGAAAGAGAGAATTGAGTTCATGGAACTGAATGACTATGAGATTAATCAAGCAGTTAAAAAACAAAACCAAAGTTTGAAAAAATAGTAGACAATGTGAAACATCTCATTGGAAAAACAACTGACCTGGAAAATAGATCCAGGAGAGACAATTTAAAAATTATGGCCTACGTGAAAGCCATGATCAAAAAAAGAGCCTAGACATTATCTTCTGTCAAATTATCAAGGAAAACTGTCCTGATATTTTACAACCAGAGGGCAAAATAAATATTGAAAGAATCCACCGAACACCTCATGAAAGAGATCTGAAGAGAGAAATTCCTAGGAATATTGTGGCCAAATTTCAGAGTTCCCAGATCAAAGAAAAAGTACTGCAAGCAGCTAGAAAGAAACAATTCAAATATTGTGGAAATGCAATCAGGATAACACAGGATCTGGCAGCTTCAACAATAAGGGATGGAAGGGCTTGGAATAGGATATTCCAGAAGTCAAAGGAACTGGGATTAAAACCAAGAATCACCTACACAGCAAAACTGAGTGTGATACTTGAAGGGAATAAATGGTCATTCAATGATATAGAAGACTTTGAAGCATTCATGATGAAAAGATCAGAACTGAAGAGAAAATTTGACTTTCAAACACAAAAATCATGAGGAGCGTGAAAAGGTAAACAGGAAATGGAAATCATAAAAGAATTTCTAAAGATGAACTATTTACATTCCTACATGGAAAGATAATATTTGCAACTCTTGAGATTTTTCTCAGTATTTGGGTAGGTGGAAAGATTGTACATACACACGCACACACACACACACACACACACACAGAGTACAGGTTCAGTAGAATCCAAACAGATGATACCCACAAAAAGATAAAATAAAAATTAATGGGTGAGAGAGGAAAATACTGGGAGGAGAAAAGGAGAAATGGAATGGGGCAGGCTATACCTCATAAAAGAAAAGTCTTGTTCAATGGAGGAGAAAAGGGAGAAGGGGAGAGGGGAAAAGTGAAGCTTACTCTTTTCACATATGGCTTAAAGAGGGAATAACATGCTCACTAAATTTGGTATGAAAATCTATCTTACACTCCAGGAAAGTAGGGAAGGAGGCGACAAGTGGGGAGAGCGGGATGATAGAAGGGAGGGCAAATGGGAGAAGGGAGTAACTAGAAATAAAACACTTTTGGGAAGGGACGAAGTCAAATGAGGAAATAAAAAAATAAGGGGGCATAGAGTAGGATAGAGGGCAATATAGTTAGTATTACGCAACATGATTATTATGGAAGTCTTTTGCCAAACGACACATATTTACTCTGTATTGAATTGCTTGCCTTCTCAGAAGGAATTGCATCCCTTCTCAGGGGATGGATAGGGAGGGAGATAAGTTGGAATTCAAAGTATTAGAAACGAATGTTGAGAATTATTATTGCATGTAACTGGGAAATAAGAAACACAGGTAATGGGGTATAGACATTTATCTTGCCCTACAAGAAAAGAGAGAAGGTGGAGATTAGGGAAAGGTCGAGTGTGAGAGAAGGGATGGTTCATAGAGGGAAGGGGTAATCAGAATGCAAGGTATTAGGGGGTGGGAGGAGAGGAGAGATGGAGAGAAAAATTGGCATGTTACAAAGTGATGTAAAAGCAATTAGTATTAAAACAATTGACTGAATTAATTACCAAGACTAAATCAGAAACATCTTTAATTTGGGGAAATGAATTTGTTTAAGTCTCCTAGAGGCAGGTAAACTCGGGTAAAACTTGGCATTGATGGAAAAGTTAAGGTTTTAATGGTAAATTTGATTTTATGATTGTTATTTAATCAGGAACTAGAACATGTATAGAAAGGCATGTAAGCCACTTAGGACTTGCCTCAAAATATATTCTTTAGCCACTGTGAAATTGTAGTCATATCTGAAACCTGTTTATTGGAACTTGCTATTTTAAGATTCTATGGGACTATTAAATGACTGTTCTTCTGAATCTAACTCCAGGTATGGATAGCAAGAAAGGCAGTCTGAGCCTCCAGTCCATAATTCCATTAAGCCTGTGAGATGCTGGTGTGAACTGCAAAAGGTGATCTCATAGGAAGGGTGGGAGAGTGGCTATTCATCTTGGCCTGAGGGAGGATTCTCCTGACTCAATTTTCCCACTGACACCTGGCAGACCTTAAGCCTGACTGAATGCAAGTTACGATCTACTCCTGCCTGGAACTGACATGAAGTTGGGGAGATATTGTTTCCCTGCAATGTCCCTACAATTAGTGGCAATTTCCTATATTCAAAAGTTTTGTAAGTTTAATACCAGATCTATTAAATTATAGATTGTTGGTAGGGGAACATCCGAGGTTAAGTTTAAAATTAAGCTATTAGGCTTAAGATTTTAGGCCAACAACAAGTTAGGGTCCTTTAATTCTTAGTAATAGTGTGGAGACAATTAGGTCAAGGGCTTGTGAAGTTAGCATACGTAGTTATTATTTGTGTCTCAGTTGGTTAATGTTAAAAAAATCATTTGTAATCTATATTGTAAATGCTTTAAAAGAAGTGTCACCTGACCAAAAGTTGGAATTGTTTTATGTGATATGAACTGAGTTAAAAATGAAAACTAAGAAAAAAAGAAAAACTAGGTAATAAATACTATGTATCATATTTAAACCTACCCTGCCATAATGTGCCCCGCTAAAAAATTTTTTGCTCTCTGCTGTCCTATTTTCATTTTTTCCTCTCCCTATCATCTCACCATTCTGTAGAGACACAAATATGCATGTACATATGCATGTGTACTTATATAAACATATATATGTAAAACTATGCTATGCATACTTCCATTTATCAGTTCTTTCTCTTCCTTCATATGTACTTTGTAGCTGATTTGGGGATTTCCGGTACTCAAAATGACTTAACCACGGAAGCTATTCTTAGAACAATATTACTGTTACTGTATGCAACATTCTCTTGGTTCTGCTCATTTCACTCTTTATTATTTCATGCAAGTCTTTCCATGGTTTTCTAAAATCAACCAGCTCATCATTTCTTTCAGCAGAGTGATATTCCATTGCAATCATATGCCATAATGTATTTAGTCATTCCCCAATTGACAGACATCCCCTCAATTTCCAGTTCTTTCCCACCACAAAGAAAGTGGCTATACATATTTTAGAACATAAAATTTATTTCCTTTTTCCCTAGTCACCAGGGGAAAGAGACCAAGGAGTCACCTTTTTTGTTCAAAGGGTATGCATGTTTTTATAGTGCATTGCTCATACTCCCAAACTGTTGTCTAGAATGTTTGCTCTAGTTCACAACTTTCCTTAGCGTTCATTAGTTTCCCAGCGTTTCCATATAACCCCCAAGATTTGCCATTTTCCTTTTCTGTCATACTAGGCAAACTGATAGGTGTGATGTGGTACCTTAGAGTTGGTTTCATTTGCATTTCTATAATTAGTAGTGATTTGGAGGATTTTTGATGTCATTATTGATTTCTTTGATCTTTGATTTCTTCCTCTGAAAATGCCTGTTCATATTCTTTGACTATTTATCAACTGGGGAATGATTCATTCTTATAAATTTATCTCACTTGCTTATATATTTGAGAAATATATTCATCTGAGAAAGTTGCCATAACATTTTCTGCCATCTATCCTTTTTATTTCCATTTTTTGTGCAAAAACTTTTTTATTTCTTGTAATCATATTTCACTTCCCATGATCCTCTTTATCTCTGGGCATGAAGGCTTCCCTTGTCCATGGATCTGACAGCTACATTTTTTCCTTGCTCCTCTGATTTACTAATTATATGATCGTTTCTATCTTGGCTTACCTGGCATCCTTCACATTCCTGATAAAAATCCTAAATTCTACAGTAAACCTTCCTTGATTCATGCCCCCTTCCAATTCTAGACTTTTCCCATTGTTTATTACTCCCACTTCATCCTGTCCACAGCATTGTTCTCCACAGTTATTTGCATGTTATCTTTCCCATTGCACTTTTCTTCTTTAGCCCAGAAAATGCCTTTTGCTTTCTCTGTATTCCCAGTATTGATTAGCTCAGTTTCTTGCATATAGTAGTCACTTAATAGATGTTCACTGACTGATTATTCTGGATCTGATTCTCACTAACGGGAAGGAACTGGTTCCTAGAATGGAAATAACAGGAATTCTGGAAGAAAATGACCACTGAATTCTAGAATTTGTTAATAAGGAAAGGCATTCTGGGCACAGTCTGACAACCCAATGAACCTAGTAATTTAGTGTTCCATAAAGTCAAAGACCATAACTTCTCAAGTAAGGACTTACTTTTTGACAAAAGCTTCTGAGCATCCTGAAGAGCACTTTGGTAGAAATTTGCCATAGATTACCAC
Source organism: Notamacropus eugenii (assembly GCF_028372415.1). Classification (NCBI taxonomy): domain Eukaryota; kingdom Metazoa; phylum Chordata; class Mammalia; order Diprotodontia; family Macropodidae; genus Notamacropus; species Notamacropus eugenii. Next base: position 15,290,200 of record NC_092879.1, on the reverse strand, counting down.
CCCAGAACACAAACCAAGAGAATTTCCAAACGAATATATGGTTTGGACAAAAAAGAGACATAAACAAATTCCAGAACTGAGAAATTACCTTTCTCTTGCACAGATAGAGAAAGAATTCAGGAACAAAGAAGAGAGAGGGGGGGAGGGGGGGAGGGAGAGAGAGAGAGAGAGAGAGAAAGAGAGAGAGAGAGAGAGAGAGAGAGAGAGAGAGAGAGAGAGAGAGAGAGAGAGAGAGAGAGAGAGAGAGAGAGAGAGAGAGAAGATCCCAGGTGGTAAAAGTGATCACTTTAATTACACCAAATTCAATTTTTTTTTGGTAAAAAGAAAATCGCTGAAGCTAAAATTAGTAAGATAAAGTAGGCAAATGGGAAGAAAATTGCAGAATGCTTCTCTGATACATAAGGTATATGAAGAACTGATTCTTATTGATAATCGTAAGAGGAATTTCCAGACTGATAAATGGTTAGAGCATTCAACCAGGCCAATGCCTGGAATGAATAAAAGAAATCTATGCAATGCACAAACGTATGGAACAACGATCAAGATTTCTAATAACTAGGAAAATGAAAGTTAAAGCAACTCTGAGGTTCTACTTTACAGCCATGAGTAATAGGTCATTGCTCCTGAAGATAAGAAGATAGTTAAGAAAACAACTAATTGTACTTTATGAATTGATTGGTAAAGACATCTGTAAAAAAGGAAACTGACAGTTGTTGGAGACTGTAGGAAAAGAGCCCCAATAATATAGTGTTGACTCAGGTATGAATTGGTCCAGCTATTTTGAAAATCAGTTTTAAATTATTTTTCAAAAGTGTTAACTGAGCATATCTTTTTACCCAGCTATACCACAAATAGGCCTATACCATAATTAAGTAAAAAAGAAGGGAAATACTCATTCATATAAAAATATTATGACAGTTTTTTTTGTAGTAGCAATAGTAACAGTAAAGTGGAGACTTATGAGGAGCCTTTAAGCTGGCAGAATGCCTAAACAAATTACCTTACATAAATACAATGGAATATTATTACAACATAAGAAATGCCTAAATGAAGAGTTTCAGAGAGACCTGGGAAAACAAGCACCAAACATAAAAGTCTGTCATGTGAATAAAGGATTAGAGGTTAAAACCAATTTAGGCATGACATCAGAAAAATCTTCCAAAGAATGAGAATTCTTCCAAAGTGCAGGGGGCTGCCTTGAAGAAGTGGTGGATTCCCCAAACTTGGAATTATTCAAGGTAAATCTGGATGACCATTTGTCTGGTATGTTACTGTGGGGATTCCTTTCATGTACAGATTGCATGAGATGGCTGCTGTGGTCCCTCTTCCTGTCAAGTTTTGTGAAAATTATGTGAACCAACCTGATAATTCACTATCTCCCTCTTCAGCTCTAAGGTCTGCTCCAGCCTCAGTACAGAGCTTTAAACAACCTTACATTGCCCTCAGAATTCCATGCTGGTAGTAGAGGGACACCTAATAATTTTTAAGCCACAGATCTAATACCTAATAAGGTCTCCCAATTTCTCCACTGTCTCTCTCAAGACACCCTCTCCTCTCAATCGTAGTCCCAAATATATTGCTCTGCTCCCCAAGGTCCCTGCTCTGTCCCATGCACCTGCCTGTGTTGCTCAGTATTCCTTTGCAGACAGGCACTTGGATTGTATCTCATTGCAGTCCTTGACTCCTATGCTACTCTGTGCCCAGCACCCAGGCCATCCCTTAAAGGGAGTCATTGATATCCCAGACTTGAGGAACTTCATCAGTTCAACATCACAGTTCCTCCCCTGAATCAAATGCTTCCCCTAGAAGTTTCTGCACAGGGCTGGAGTTGTTGAGGAAATCTTCCTATTCCTTCCAATGCTCAAGAAATGTTCCTCTCCTGGCAAATTTGTGCTGAGTAACAAGAGCTCAGCTGCATGGGGCTGTCACTTCTGAAGTGCTGATCTGGCTTGGAATTTTCATCCTCCCAATTTCTCTAATCCAGTTTACTGAAAACATCCGTGCAATGCAGTTACAGAGGGTCAGGGACTCCTCAAGGACAGAAGGGCAGGAAAGATTCATCTGAAATGAATTCACAAACTCAAGCATTCTTTTAGTCAAGTTTTAAAGCTTTATTATAATGCTGATATGGCTGGCAGAGCTCCTTAAAGAAATTGCAACTTAACAGGAATGATGCTACAGTTTATATGGGAAAAGTAGTGGATTATCTGGCAGATATGCTAATTATGTGATAACATGCAACCTTGGTCACAGGCATCATTCACTACTGGAAATAGGGGGAGGAGGGATTTCTTAAGGGGAATGTTTTTGTCTCATTTCTGTAACAAGATAGCTTTGGGAGCTGATGTCTATAGCTTGATCTCTGGATTGTATACAGCAACTGTGTGAATCAGTCCATGAAAGCTCTGCATAATACAAGATATTTCTGTTCCTACAAGGGAAATTCTACAGTTTCACTTATTCTTGTCATAGGGAGAGAAGGTTTCCCTCACTGGGGCCCACTCATGAGTTATTGCTAGACATAGTGTCCTTGGGCTGGGGAAAACACTGTCAGGCATAGTGTTTTGAGGCTGGGGAGAAATGTGGTCTTCGAAGTAGGGTCCAAGCAAAAGCACCTAAGCACCCCATTACCCATCCTGTGGCATCCTCCCTGTCCTTCTTGGGAAGGCAGTCAGGGCCCCTGTACAGGTACAGGTATGTCTGGTGGAATTCTTCAGCTGAGCTACGTGGAAGGGAATGACTGATGGACTAATTTCCCTGTAAAGTATGCTGGGTCTCTTCTACTACAATAAGTAGCGCCATTATCTACACTTTAGAAACAGGTTCTACCATGACCTCATGTCCTCATCTTGTCCCATTCCAAACTGGGTAAATCACTCTCACTGTTACTTCAGGAAATTGCATTGTGTACATACTAGCTTGAGATATGAATCATGAAAACAGTGACAAAACTTTCACTTCTTGGGTTATCCAAACTAGAAGGCTCGTAGTGTATTTAATTGCTGGATGAAATGAGACGAGATACCATATATACAGTCCTTTCTACTGCTCTCATTATTGAATAGGGTGAAAGCTATTGAATATATATAATCAAAACATGGAAGGACCAGGGTTCTTGCAGTGGGATGTGTGTGGTTTTGATACACCCAGTCAAGGGTTCCCACAATGAGTTCTTTGATATTGATTGCCTTCCCACTGCTTCCCGCAGACCTGTGCTACTTTAATGCTGAGCAGCCTAGATTACCTTTCCAGATGTTGTTCCCATTTCAGGAGGTCCAGCATTTGCTTCCCCACTGGAATCTTTGCCAGGGGTATGCATGGAGATCAACATGAGGCATTGGAAAAGGTAAACTCCAGAGAATAGAACGCGATGTGTCATTCTTGGTAATGTTTACCATTGTCAAGAAGACTCAGTCTTGCTATAAGGGTGCAATATAACAATGGAGATACTCCTGTATGTACTTGTATGTTCACTCTGTTGGTACTCTGGCCTTTGGGGATCCATAGTGATGGCAGTCAACCCCTAACTGAAAAATGTTTATCAATGCCTTTAAGGAAACCAACTGAACCTCTTCTTCATGGAGGGCATGTCTCCAGGAGTATGGCTCTGTAGCAACAAAATCAGGAGGGAGCTCCTGGTTAAAGACCTTCAGCAAGTCCTTGTATTTTGCTGAGAATTCCTTTTCCCTGCTGAAAACCTGCCTGGGTGAAACAAGTCTCAAGTGTCTTCTGAGCAAACTTAGACACCTTGTCAGTGGGGTAGCTCCACACAACACTTGTTTTATGTGGCCATAACCACAGTAGCCCCAGTACTGCCTCAGCTACAGCAGTGTCTATTGCCTGCCAAATCAGGGTGAGTCTTTCCTGATTTCCAGGCCCCTCTCTGAAGATGGTCTTCTTAAAGTAGGCACTTTCTTAGACAGGACCTAGTTTAGAAGAGTTCTCTTCAATTTCTGAAAAAAATTGACAAAAACAGACTTGGAAAATATCCTAACAAAAATCTACCAAATAATGAAACACAGAGGTCAACACTTCTCATTATAAGTACATACTAAACAAGTTTAACATAGAAATATTTGTCAAACACACTTTACTAAGCTATTGTGAAAGTAAGACAACAAAAATGATGCTCACTCCTGGATGTGTCCAATGTACCTGAAAGTTGTCACTGTCTGAGGTAAGCTTATAAAATAGGAAATATCCAAGAGTGGAGTCCAGATACACTCCCTAGTGACAATCCACAGGAATTCATTCAACAATATGTGTACAGAGAACCACGGAGTACATGCTCATCATGCGGGTTTCTTTATAAAAATGGAGGGAGTTTCTGATGGCAATCCCACATCAGGTCATTGTCAACAGAGATTATAGATTGTACTTCAGGAACCAAGATCTAGCAATCAGCACAGACTATGGAAGGAAGTGTGAGAAACTGAGCAACTCTCCACAGCATGTTGTAAAGCATTCATACCTAATTAATACCTTGCAAGACATGAACTGATGACTGAAATTATCTCTCACAAGTGAACAGTTGACCAATGTTCCTGTTACACAAGGAGACCTCAGAATATCCTTGGGAATTCAAAAATAAATTTTACTGGAAATGGAACATTGTCATGAAACAAAACTCTTCCCCATTTCCTAGTTATAGCATTGATCCATAAAAATTCAAGAACGATGTTTTTAATAGCATACCAAGTATTCCTCATCTCTAAGCTGCCTGGATGAAAAACTTGCAACACCTTGGGGAAGACCTGAAAACCATGTAGGAACAGTGTGAGGAAAATGTGATCCCCACAGTCATGTCTCCTCCCAGTATTGTCCTAAAAATGTATTCCTGGAACCTGCAGCAGACAAGTTAACATCCCAATACTTTAATTAAGTTACAAAAGACAGTAATTCTGTGCAATGATCTGAAGAACATTACATAGAAAAGGATAAATAACATGATATGTAAACTCCAACAAAAAGACTGACAGATGAATAAAAATGATAATAATAATAAACCATTCTACATTGTGTCATTATATAAAAACACTTAAAAAACATCTCATTTGGACCTTACAATCATCGTGTTATTTACTTGGCACAGGTACTATTATCACACCATTTGACATATACGAAAATTGAACTTTAGGGAGTTTAATAATAAGTGGCTTGCTTATTATCACACAGTAAGGCAGAACTTCAGTCTAGGTCTTGTGCTTCCATGTCCAGGTCTCCGCACTATGCCAGTTTACTAATGACACAGCAGTTGGTGTTGGAGAGAACAAAACCCCAAATCTGAAATAGTTTTAGAAAGAAATATATTACATCTTGTGGACACTGAGGTAGAAAGGAGGGTGTGGTTGCCTCTTCCCAGTTCTGGAAGGTTTATATGACAGAATTTGGATGGGGTATCCACACTTAAGCAGCGGAGTCAGGAGCACTGCCTCCCTGGGTGCCTCCCTGTCCCACCCAGTCCTGATCGTTTTCTCCTCCAGCCTGGAGAAAGGAGGTTGAGCCTCTCCTCTTCCCTAGCCCCCTCTCCCCTTTTCTTGGCGTTGTGAGAAAACCATATCCCATTCAGGGTCTGCCGGTTTGCAGATGCTGCTGCAACTACTCTCCTCTTTCTTCCCTTTCATGGAGCTCAAGACAGTCCTCCCTCTACCTCCTTTCCCTTCTTTTTTACCCTCTTTTTCTTCCCCCTTTCCGCTCTTGCCCTCCCCATTCCCCTTTTCCTCCTCACCCTTCCCCTCTTTGTCCTTCCCCTCCAAGTTTCCACAAAGCGGTCCACGCTCTACAACCCCAAGTTGAGTTCAGCTGCTGTGCACCACCCCCCCCCCCCAACCCTAGCAGCCTGCCCTCAGGAACCTGGGAGCGTGGTCAGCCTGGAATCCACCTCCCGGGAGGATGCATGTGCAGCCCCCTCCCCTAAATTGTTTGGGTTATGCGGGCTGAGAAATGACTGGGAGGCTCCCCACTGCTCTGAGGCTGATGTTAGAGATGCCTTCCCTCCCTCTTCCCCCTCTGTTTTAGTCCCTCCCTGCAATGCTATCGCATTTCCTGACCCCTCCCACCCTATATTAAGTGAGTCTTCTTTCTCTGGAGGAGAGTGAGTGGGGTGAGCAGGGGGAGGTCTGAGTGACCCTCACCCCCTCCCTCTTTTCTTCCCTTTCCTCTCCACACTCCACCCTCCCCTCCATCCCCCCAGCTTCCCTACATCTTCCAGACTGACCGATCCTGTGGGTGCTGCGAGTGCCTAAGTGGCCATGAGTCAGTTAAGTGCTCCCTCGCAGCTCCTGCGTCAACCTCTCACTTTCTTCTCCTTGTCTTTTCTTCCCTCCCCTCAACTTTTTCAAGAAACTGAGTCCCCCTTCCCCTCCCCAAATGATTTCTCTTAGTGCTCAGGATCATGTGTGTAAGGGGGTGGAAGGTCCTGCAAGTATTAATATCTTTGTTTATGCTTGTATTATGTCTGTTGACAGGATTGTGTGTGTGTGGTTGTGTGTGTATTTGCGAGCTTGTAGATGTGTGTGTTCAGTGGTGAACCTGTGTGTGTCTTCTCCTCTAGGCCTGCACCTGCCTGGGGCTTCCTACCTGCCCAGACCTTTGTCTGGAGATTTGGGGTTTGGGGGAGTCATGGGGTTTGATGGGGTGCGACAGGTGCCAAAAGGGAGAAGCCTTTAGGGACATTTCCTCCCTGCCCTCCTCAGGTGAATATTTTGATCCCTTCTTCTTGCTTTCCTCCCATCCTTGACTTGGCCTCAGGACTGTGAAGAGAGGAGACAATATAGGAACTCTTCCCCTCCCCTTCACCAGATGGTTTCTGTTTGATGTTCTTTAATTTAATCATATATTCATTTTTTGTTCTAGTTTCAACTGGCACCTGGAGAAAGGGGATTTTCCAGGTTTTGTGTTCGTCTTTCATTGCCAAAGAAGATAATGCCATCAGAGAAATGATGACATGACTTGCACATGACTTTGTTTTGAGTGAGGGAAGGCTGTTCATATCACCAGCCTCACTTCTCCTCTAGAGCCATCTGAATCCAGTGACCTGATATTCCTCAGGATGACTGGAGATGACCAAGAATGCACTGGGAGACCTTGTGCCCTTTAGGCAAAGGTCTTTGCAGGTACTCAATTAGGATGAGGCAACACACATTCATTGAATAGGCCTGTTTAAAAAGTAACCATGGCATGGCCCCTTTAATGAGGCCAAGAAAGACATCAGGCTGAGTGGGAACCAGCAACAGTTACTATTGACAATCACTCTAAAACTAGGAGGGTCCAGAGGAGCCCTTAGGCAGGGGCCTATTGGAGTCCCAGTTTCAGAGTGCAGTAGGTTTAAGATTTTGAGACAGGAAAGGAGAGGAGAGAAGAGGAGAGGAGAGGAGAGGAGAGGAGCCAGTAAAACCGAAGTCAACTCGATAGCTTCTGTCCATCCAAATTTACCTTCCTTTGGAGATGAGAAGGAAGCGGAGGGAGAGCTAGAGAGGAGAGGAGGAGTTGAGTTACTCAAATAGCTGGGTCCCCATTCAGCCAGCTGCATCTACTCACAAGATTGTGTTCATCCTTCGTTGCCAAAGAAGAGCATGGTGACATGACTTGGACTTGACTTTGTTTTGAGTGAGAGAGGGCTGTGCAGGTACCTTGCTGTGGAAAAGAAAGAAGAAACTGTGCCTAAATATTAGGGTCTTTATGATTTACAGGCTGAGAGAAAAGAGTTGTTTTAATGTGCACTTCTCTCATTCTGAGGGATTTGGGGCACTTTGTGTCAGTGTTATTGATAGCTTGGATTTCTTCCTTTGTAAACTTCCCCTTGGTATTCTTGGACTATTGGAGAATGGCTTTTAATCTCAAAAAGTGGAATCAGTTCCTTCTATATCTTGCATATGCAACAATCCTTAGAGAACTTTACTGCAGATATTTTTTTCCTCATTTAACTAAATTCGATCTATTTGTACAAAAGTATTTCAACTTTCTAAGAGCATAATTATCCATTTTACTTTCTGTGATTCTCTCCATTGCTTGTTCTGTCATAACCTGTTCTCTTAATATATTTGAAAAGTAACTTCCTCCTTCCTCCTCTAAATTGTTATTGATTCTCCTTTGACACCTAATTCATGTATCTATTCTTTAACTTGAAATATGTGGAATGAGGTGCTTCATGTCCTATCAGATTTCTGGCAAACTTCTTTTCCCTTTATCCCATCAGTTTCATTTTTCAATCAAGTGTGTCCTCCCCTTCCCCCTTAACCTTTGCCTTTGCCTTTGGATTTATTAAATATCATTTTCTTTTATTGGTTTCCTTCTTTAATTTGTATACCTAATCTTTTCCATTGATCACTCTTTCAATTTTTAACAGGTTCTAATTATTTTCTGGAAACCTAGGTATTCTGCAGGACTGGAAGTCAGAAAGATTTAACTTATTGAGTTCAAACCTGACTGCAGACACTTACCAGCTTGTGACCCTGGGAATTCTGTTTCCCAATTCTGTTTCCCTCAGTCACAATTCTGTTTCCCTCAGTTCCTTATCTGTCGAATGAGCTGCAGAAAGAAATATGAAACTACTCCAGTTTCTGGTCAGGAAAAGTCAGGCAGGACTAAACAACAATGACAATTGTTTTCATAATCACTGATCTGTAGCAGAGTTTGAGATCTTCTAATGATAATCACTAACCCCAAATTCCTTTTTCTCCTTCCCCCTTCCATTATTTCTCTTGAGATACCTGACCTCTTATTTTCTTTTAAAAATTTTCTCTGTTTATGTATTTTTAGTTTTCAACATTCGTTTCCACAAAATTTTGAGTTCCAAATTTTCTCCCTGTCGCTCCCCTCCCTCCACCCATAAAGCCTTGCATTCTAATTACCTCTTCCCTCACATGTGCCCTCCTTTCTATCACATCCCTCCTTTCCTTTATACCCCAAACCTTTTCTCTTTTCTTGTAGGGCAAGTTAGGTTTCTAAACTCCATTACCTGTATTTTTTATTTCCCTAATTGTAGGCAAAACCAATTCTCAACATCCATTCTCAATCCTTTGAATTCCAACTTCTCTCCCTTCCTCTCTCCCCACCCATTCCCACTGAGAAGGCAGGCAATTCAATATAGGCTGTATATGCGTAGTTTTGCAAAAGACTTCCATAGTAGTCATGTTGTGTAAGACTAACTATATTTCCCTCCATCCTATCCTGCCTCCCCATTTATTCTCTTCTCTTCTTTTGACCTTGTCCCTCCCCTAAAGTGTTTACTCCTAATTACTCCCTTCTCCCGTTTGTCCTTCCTTCAGTGATCCCCCTTATCCCACTTGTCCTCTTCTCTCCTACCCTTCTGTAGTGCAAGATATACTTTCATACCAAACTGAGTGAGCATGTCATTCCCTCAAGCCAAATGGGAAGAGAGTAAGCTTCCCTTTTCCTCTCTCACACCCTCCTTTTTGTCCTTCCCTGAAGAATCTTTTTCTTTCCTCCTTGATGCATGGTAATTTATCTCATTTCATTTCTCCCTTTCTCCTCCCAGTATATTCCTGTCTCATCCCTCGATTTTATTTTATTTCTTTTAGGTATCATCTCTTCTTATTCAGCTCACCCTGTGTTCTCTCTCTCTCTCTCTCTCTCTCTCTCTCTCTCTCTCTCTCTCTCTCTATATATATATATATATATATATATATATATATATATATATATATATATATATATATATATATATATATATATATATATATATACATATACATATGTGTGTGTTTGTGTGTGTGTGTGTGTGTGTATAATCCCTCCAACTACCCAAATACTAAGAAAAGTCTCAAGAGATACAAATATTATCTTTCCATTCAGGAATGTAAACAGTTCAACTTTAGAAAGTCCTTTATATTTTCTCTTTCCTGTTTACCTTTTCATACTTCTCTTGGCTGTTGTGTTTGAAGGTCAAATTTTCTATTCAGTTCTGGTCTTTTCATCAAGAATGCTTGAAAGTTCTCTATTTCATTGAGTGACTAGTTTTCCCCTTAAATACTACATTCATTATCTCTGGGTAGATGATTCTCGGTTTTAATTCCAGTTCCTTTGACTTCTGGAATATTATATTCCAAGCCCTTCAATCCCTTAATGTAGAAGCTGCCAGATCCTGTGTTATCCTGATTGTATTTCCACAATACTTAAATTGTTTCTTTCTAGCTGCCTGCAATATTTTCTCCTTGACCTGGGAACTCTGAAATTGGGCCACAATGTTCCTAGGAGTTTCTCTTTTTGGATCTCTTTCAGGCGGTGATCTGTGGATTCTTTCAATATTTATTTTGCCCCCTGGTTCTAGAATATCAAAGCAGTTTTCCTTGACAATTTCATGAAAGATGATGTCTAGGCCCTTTTTTTGGTCATGGCTTTCAGGTAGTTACATAATTTTTAAATTGTCTCTCCTGGATCTATTTTACAGGTCAGTTCTTTTTCCAGTGAGATATTTCACATTATCTTCCATTTTTTCATTCCTTTGGTTTTGTTTTGTAATTTCTTGGTTTCTCATAAAGTCATTAGCTTCCATCTGCTCCATCTTAATTTTTAAAGAGCTGTTTTCTTCAGTGAAATTTTGAACCTCTTTTTCCATTGGCTAGTTCTGCTTTTTAAAGCATTCTTCTCCTCATTGGCTTTTTGGACCTCTTTTGCCAATTGAGTTAACCTATTTTTGAAGGTGTCATTTTCTTCAACATTTTTCTGGGTTTTCTTTTTTTTTTTTTTTGATCAATTGATAAGCATTTATTAAGCATATATTATGTGCGAGAGTTTGTACTAGGCACTACGGATACAAAGTCAAAAGTGAAAGAGCTTGCATTCTATTTGGAAAGATACATGTACAAAAATATATGCCATCCTTTGCACACAATATTCCATCTCTGGACTCCAGGCATTTTCACTGACTACTCCTCCATGCCTGGAACTCTCTCCTTCCTCATCTTAACCCCTTGGCTTCCTTAATTTCTTCATTTCTTTTTTTTCCTTAAATTTATTTAATTCATTCATTCATTCATTCATTCATTCATTCATTCATTCATTTATAGCTCCTCCAGTTCCTCCTGCTTCTCTCAGGTTTCCCGGGGGTCCCTTCCACTCCTCTGCTCTGGATGCACTGTGCTGTGCGCTGTGGGCTCAACCCCACAGAACAAATCCTTCCCGTGAACTTTCCAGTCTGTCCTGGGCTCCGAATCCTCCACAGTCTGTCTCCCACTGCATTCTGCACCTCCAAAATTTGGTCAGATTCTCCTTTCAGAAGTATCTGAAGGAGTTTTTCCAAGAGCTTAGGTGAGTCATTGTTCTCACTCCTCCATCTTGGCTCCTCCCTTTTGGGTCTTCTTTAACAAGCTGTTGCCTCACTTTTCATGATTTTCTTGCATGGTTCTCATTTCTCTTCCCAATTTTTTCTCCATCTATCTTACTTGATTTTCAAAATCATTTTTGAGCTCTTCCATGGCCTGAGACCATTGCATATTTATTTTGGTGGTTTTGAATGCAGAGGCTTTGACTTCCTCTGATGTGATTCTTTGTTCTTCCTCATCAAAAAGGATGGAAGAAAATACCTGTTCACCAAGAAAGTAACCTTCTACATACTTATTTTTTCTCCCTTTTTTGGGCATTTTGCCACCCAGTTTACTAGAGTTTTGATACCTTTGTAGAGAGGAGGGTATATTCTGGGGACCTGTAAGCTCTCAGTTCCTCCCAAGTGGCCCAATCATGGTATGTGTGTTTCTTTTATTTAATTCTTTCTGTTTCAATTATTGTAGCTACTATGCATATATACTGTTTTCTTGACTCTGCTTAATTCATTTTGCATCAGCTCACAAAGATCTTTCCATATTTCTCTACATTCTTCAAACACATCATTTCTTACAGAATTGTACTAATATTCCATGGCATTCATCTTCCATGCTTTGTTTCACCATGCATTCCCCAGTTGACAAGCATCTACATTGTTTCCAATTCATAGCTATTGTCAAAAAGTATTGTTATAAACATTTTTGGGGTATATGGACACTTTTTTGTTGATGGTTTCCTCGGGGTATAATGGAATCCTTGTTTTAAAGGCTTTGGACATTTTTGTTACTTTCTTTACATAATCCCAAATTACTTTCTGAAATGAATGAGTCATTTCAGTATTCACCCAACAGTGTATTAGTGTGTGTATATTCCCACAGTCATATTTGATAGAACTCCTTTTCCTGTTTTCTCAAATAGTTTATATAGTACGGGGATGAAATTTTTTTAAATGTTTAGTAGAACCCTCTTTCAAATCCATCCGGTCCTGGGGATTTATTCCTAGGGAATTTATTTGTACCATGTTCAATATTTTCTTTTAAGGGAGGGTTATATAAGCATTCTGTTTCCTCTTTTGTTAACTTGGGAGTTTATATTTTGAAAACACTCATCCATTTGATGTAGATTGTCAGTTTCTTGGCATATGATTAGGCCAAATAACTCCTATGCAGAGCTTTAATTGCATATTCATTGGTTATGCATTTGCTTTTTTGATTTGAGACTTCTAATTTAGTTCTCTTCTTTCTCTTTGTTAATATAGTTAACTAATGGTTTATCTCTTTTTTGCGTATTTTCATGAAACCAGCACCTACTCTCATTTATTATTTTGATTTTCAAAGTATTTTTCTTAATCTCATCTTTTATTTAGGGATTTCCATGTTGATGTTTAACTGGAGACTTTTCATTTGTTCTGTTTCTGCTTTTTAAAATTTCATATCAAATTCCTTCATCTGCTCTTTCTCTGTTTTATTGATTTAGAGATAGAGATAGAAATTATAAAATGTAAGCATTTAGAGAAAGACAATTTTCCTCCTACATACTACTTTGACTGGATTGCACAAATTTTGGTATGTTGCCTCATTGTTTTAATTCTCTTTCACGAAATTGTTAGTTAATTTTATGATTTGTTCTTCACTCCACTCATTATTTAGGATTCAGTTATTTAGTTTCCAATTCCCTTTAATCTGTACTTCCACATCTCTGTAATTTTTACTACATTGTTGCCTATAAAAGCTGCATTTAATGTTTGTGTATTTGTCCATTTGTTTATGAGATTTTTACACGCTTATATATGTTAATTTCTTGTGAGGTTGCCATGTACATCCGAGAAAAAGTTTTTTTTCTTTTTTATTTCTATTCAGTTTTCTCCAGGGTTTTATCATGTCCTACTTTTCCAATATTCTTTTCCTCTCCTTAACTTTTCAAATTTATTTTATGCATAGATTTGCCTAATTATCAGAGGGGAAAGTTGGGGTCACCCCATAATATAGTTTTACTATTTCCTTCCACAAGTCATTTAACTTTACCTTTGAGGATGACGGATGTTCTGCCATTTTGGTACATATGTCTATGGTACCATTTAGCAAGATACACTTTCTATTTTCATCTTCTCTCTTAGTTTTTGCTTTGTCCCATATGGAGAGTTCTACCATTGCCTTTCATACTTCAGCTAAAGCCTAGGTGTGTTTAGCATGAGGCTGCTGCGAGGGGCACAGGAAGTGGATGGTCTCAAGCTTCAGGGCTTTTCACACTGTTCTTTTCAGCCCTAGTTCTCGGGGTTAAAATAATTAAATTTCATTAAAAATAATGGAATATTATCACAGGGTAAGAAATGCCTCAGTGAAGTGTTTAATACAAACTTGGGACATCCAGTATAAAAATCAAAAGCCTGTTACATGGATAAAGGATTAAACTTGCTCTTCTTGACTCTAGAGGTCAGAATGATGAGCAATAGTTGAAAGTTATAAAGAGGCCAATTGAGGCCTGATATCAGGAAAAACTTTCTAAACATGAACATTCTCCAAAAGTATGATGGGATACATTGAAGAGGTGGTGGGTTCCCCCTCCTTGGAAATATTCAGGGAAAAGCTGAATGACCATTTGTCTGTTACACTAGAAATTCCTTTCATGTAGATTGGGTGAGATGGCTGCTGGGGTCTTTTCTAAATCTCAAGTTTTATATAACTTATATGCACCAAGGCTGACAGGGAAATCTGAGGACTACGTATGGAATTTTGAATAATGTTTTATTTTTACCCAGTTACATGTAAAGATAATTTTTAACATTAATTTAAAAAAATTTTGAGTTCCAAATTTTCTCTCTCCTTCTCTCACCTCCTGCCTCCCTGAGAGTATAAGCAATCTGGTGTGGGTTATATATGTTCAGTCATACAAGTCATATTGCCATATTAGTCATGTTATGAAAGAATACATAGAACTAAAGAAAAAAACACGAAAAAATGCAGAAAATGAAAAGGAGTATGCTTTGATCTTCATTTAAACTGCATCAGTTCTTTCACTGGCGGTAGATGGCATTTCTCATCATGAGTCCTTTGGAACTCTCTTGGCTCATTGTGTTGCTGAGAACAGCTAAGTCCTTCATAGTTGACCATCACATAGTATTGCTGTTACTGTGTACAGAGTTCTCTTGCTTCTGCTCAGTTCATTTTGCATGAGTTCATGTAAGTCTTTCCAGGTTGTTCTGAAATCTCGGTCTACACCATTTTTACACCACAGTAATATTCCATTGCAGTCATATGTCATTACTTCTTCAGTCATTCCCCAGTCGACATAAATATCCCCTCAAGACCTAGTTTTTGTCACCATAAAAAGAGCTGTTACAAGTATTATTGTACAAATAGATCCTCTTCCTCTTTTTTGATTTCTTTGTGATATGGACCGAGGTATTGTTGGATCAAAGGGTATACACACTTTTATAGCCCTTAGGACATAGTTCCAGATTGTTCTCCAGAATGGTTGAATCACTTCACAACTCCACCAACAGTGCATTAATGTGCCAGTTTTTCCACATCCCATGAAACGTTTATTATTTTTTCTTTTTTTGTCGTATTAGCCAATCTCCTAGGTGTTAGTTGGCACCTCAGAGTTGTTTTAATTTTCATTTCTCTAATAAACAGTGATTTAGAGCATATTTTTTCCCGTGACTCTAGAGAGCTTTGGATTCTTCATTTGAAAACTGCCTGTTGGGTAATAACTTGCATTTTCACAAATTTAATGAAATTCTCTATGTATTTGAGAAAGGATGTCTTTATCAAAGATGGTTGTTTAAAAAAGATTTTCCAGCTTTCTTCCTTCCTTCTAATGTTGGATGCATTGGTTTTGTTTACCTATTTTCCCAGAGAGGTTATATAGTATTGGAGATGGCCCACACACTTTGGAAGTTTCCTGCACTGAGAATGAGCTCTTTACTTATTCTTCTCTTGCTTCAAGGCAGCCTCCTGGACAGTGGCTTGGCAACATTCTTCTGGGCTCTCTGAATCCCTCCATCTCGGTGGTTCACTGGTTAGAGCACTGGGTCTGGAGTTAGGAAGATCTGAGTTCAAATCCAGCCTCAGGCACTTACATGCTATGTGACCTTCGGCAAGGGCAAGTCCAAGTGTTCCAAGTCTGAAGCACCCTTTCAACATTTCTGTCTCATCAGTAAATTTAGCAACGCATGTGAATGGGCCTGTGATCTTACAGAGTGGTCGGGGGCACTAAGCAGTTAGGTGACTTGACTGTGGTTATGCTGCTAGCAAGGACCTGAGGCAGGACTAGGAACTCTGAGCCCTTTTGCCATTCAGGCAGAAATCATTTGGCCTCAGAATCCCTCTCTGCCATACAGACACAGTTCAAGCATCACCTATTCCATGAAGCCTTTCTTGATCCCAGCTGTTAGTGGTCTGGCTCCCAGACTGCCTTGTACTTTGCTTTTATTTTTCTTTATTCTCTATATATTTGTATGTATTTTCTGTCTCATTAGAACATAAGCTTCTAGTGGTTAGAGACCATGTCTTTAATAGTGTTTGCATCTCCAGAACCTAGCCTTGTGCCTTTTATGCGGGAGGTGCTTAATAAATGCTTTTTGATTACTTAATTATGCCACCTGTCTATGTGCCCAGCGCATGGGAGGAGCTTAATATAAAGCTATATAATGAGTAAATTAGTAAGCTCTAGGCCTAAGCTAGAGTAATTATTAATGATTATATTTGCATCTCTTATTTGTGATTTTCAGTAGTTATTTTATTATTTTGTCTATCATTTCTAATTCGTGTTGATCTATCAATTTTCTGTCAAATTGCTTTCCACTTATTCCATCTGTTATTGTTTTCATCAATTACACACAGGTCTTACTTTGTGTAAGTGGACTGTTGGGAAACCTGTAAGTAGAACAATTTCAAAGTAATTTGAATTTGCCCACAGATCTGGCTACAAAGGAGGGAGGGAGGCAGGAAGGGAGTCATGTGCCTGTGAAAGAAGGGCCCAAGAGACAATTCAAGGACACACAAGGACTGGGGACAGAGAAACAACAGCAGGAAGAGGATTACTTATGTGTCAGGGCCAGTCATTCGATGTCTTAGAACTAAGATGAAGAAAAAGCAGGAGACACACACGTGGAGGCTGGACATGGCCACACAGAGAAGAAGACAGGTGACATGGACCGAGGAAAGACATATGGTACCCAAAAGTGAATGGACAGAGGAGAGAAACTGATATGCCAGACATGCGGATAAAAGGGGGATAGAACAGCCAAAGTCTCTCTCAGCTGTGGAAGTCTTAAGCCAAACCCTGATCCTGAGGATGCAGCGGTGGAAGGAATCACTCTGCACATTAGAAACTCTTTTCTTTTTTGAATTTCCACTAATTTATTAAGTGCCTCTGAGAAACACTTGGTACTAAACTCAGGTAGCATATGACAGTCTTCTGAGATGAATAGTAATTCTTTCTTCTTCATTCTATTTTTTATTTCTTTATTTTTTTAATGTTCTACAATCACTACCAAAAAGCTTATATTTTTACCCCCCCCCGCCTACTCCCGACCACCGCCCTCCATCCCCAAGACGCCATACAATTCTATATATAGTCTACATGTACTTTCCTATTGAATATGTTTCCACTATAGTAATGCTGTATAGACGAACTAAAATAAATGGAAGAAATCATATAACCAACCGAAACATAATACACACACACACACACACACACACACACACACACACACCAAGAAGATCTGTTACATTCTGCAAATGAATTGCATAATTCTTTCTCTGAGTGTGGAAGGTATTTTGCCTTAGAAATCCATTGGGAATTATTATTATTATTATTTTTAAGTTCTTGCATTATTACTAAGTTCCAACTCTACCAGAAAAAACTCTCACACACTGTGATCATTGCTGTGCACAAATTTCTCCTGGTTCTGCTCCTTTCGCTCAGCATCAGATCATATAAGTCCTTCCAGGCCTCTCTGAAGTCTTCCTGATCATCATTTCTAATGGTGCAATAGTATTCCATTACATTCATATACCACAAATTATTCAGCCATTCCCCAGTTGATGGGCATCCCCTTGATTTCTAGTTTTTGGCAACTACAAAGAGTGCTGCTATAAATATTTTTGTAGATGTGGGACCCTTTCCCATTTTTATGATCTCTTGGGGATACAGTCCTAGTAGCGATATTGCTGGGTCAAAGGGTATGCACATTTTTGTAGCCCTTTGGGCATAGTCCCAAATTGCTCTTCAGAATGGTTGGATGAGCTCACAGCTCCACCAACAATGAATTAGTGTTCCAACTCTCCCACATCCTCTCCAACATTTATCATTTCCTTGTTCTGTCATGTTTGTCAGTCTTATAGGTGTGATGTGGTACCTCCGAGTTGTTTTGATTTGCATCTCTCTAATCAATAGTGATCTAGAGAATTTTTTCATATGATTATAGATATCTTTAATTTCTTCCTCTGAAAATTGCTTATTCATATCCTTTGACCATTTAACAGTTGGGGAATGACTCAAAACTCCTTTCTTTCCCCTTCCCACTTCTCCATGAATACCCTTTAGATCCTTGACCTCATTTAAAAAATTTTACTGATTTCTGTATCTTACATCAAAGTATCCCATGTATCCCTCCCTTTCCCTCTCCTCCTTGAGAGCCATGTCATGTGACAAATGATACTTTTTTAGGAGGGAAAAGCAGTCAACATAATTATAGTACACAGAGGAAAAGATAATTAAGACAGAAGACATTCTCTGACAATATTCCAGTTACTACAGGCTTACTCTCTGGGGAAACACATCGAGAAAAAAGCGATATTTAACGAAATAGAAGCCTCTGAAGCATTCCTCATGAAAAGACCAGAGCTGAAGAGAAAATGTGACTTTTAAAATACAAGAATCAGAAGAAGCATTAAAAGGTAAATATGAAAGAGAAATCATAAGCTACTCCATAAGGTTAAACTGTGAACTTTTCTTTAATGGAAGATGAAATGCATATCTTCTAAGAATTTTATCACTGTTCTTTTTAGAAAGAGGGTTTGAAAGTGAGTCAATTAGGTGGGGATGATGTAAAAACAAATAGGGGAGAAATAGGGATGCATTGGGGAAAGGTAGAAGGGAGAGAAAGAATGAGGAAAATGATATCAACATAAAATAAGTGCAAGAAAAACTTTTGCATTGAAGTGAAAAATTGAGGTGGGGACTGGTAGACAGCCAATACTTGGATCTCACTCATCAAAATTCATTCAAAAAAGGAAAATATATATTTACTCAACTGGTCATAAAATTCTATCTTACCCTACAGGTAAGTAGGAGAAGGGGTAAGAGAAAGCAAAAATAATGATAAAAACGTGGGCAGATAAAAGAAGGTAGTGTCATGAAAAACAAACATCAGAAGAATGACAGAATAAAGAGAGAGAGAGAGAGAGAGAGAGAGAGAGAGAGAGAGAGAGAGAGAGAGGAAAAGAAGAAGAAGAAGAAGAAGAAGAAGAAGAAGAAGAAGAAACACAATAGGATGGAGAGAAATGCATGTTTAGTAATCCTAAAAGTGTCAGTGGGATGAACTCATTCGTAAAATGGAAGTAGGTAGCAAAATGGATTAGAAAGCAGAATGGTATGGTAGAAAACTTATCTGTGAAAGGCCTTGGGAGGAAACGCAATAGGAATAGAAAGGAATGCAGACAGATGTTGTTTTATGTAAATTCACATTATTAAAAATGAACATTATGTAAGGGATTCTATAAGAAAATCATCTTTTCCAAAAATCCACCTATGTAAACTTTACCATAGAGCAATGGGATCTCTTTCTGTTCCTGCTGCTGAGATTGGCTCTCTGTCACCTCCTACCTGCCACCTCCCAAAAAGCCTTTAAAAAGTCCTCCAAGTGAAAGTAGAAGAAGAGATGTGCAGAGAGAAAGCCACCACCACTGCTGGATCAGGGCTTGGCTTGAGATCTCCAGAGCTAAAAGAGGAGACCTTGCTTTCAGTTGGCCAACCTGCCATACAGTTTGTTGCGGATTTTTGTTACTTTGTCCATCCCCCTTGGGGTACCGTGTGTCTGAGTCTCTCCTGAATATTCCATGTCCAGCCCCCATCTTTCTGTCTGGCAGCATCTTCCTTTCAGTTCCAGCCAGTCTCTGCAGTGGCTGGCCCAGTTAACCATGTGTTCTTCCTCCTGTTCTTGCTTCTATATGCCAAGCCACATTTTGTCCATGTTCTGGAGCAATGTGCCAGTCCCGCCCCCCCCCCCCCGGGGACATAGCCACTTCCTGCCTCCCTCCTGTTGCTTTAACATGTGTGCGAAAATTCATATTATCTAAAGGGTCTGCAGGATGGATCATTTTAAAAAAAATATTTACTTCATATTTTATTTTCCCCAATAACATGTATAAGTTTTTAACATATGTTTTTAAAATTTTGAGTTCCATGTTCTCTACCTTTCACCCTCCTCAGCATCCTCATTGAGAAGGCAAATAATCTGTTGTAGCTCATAGGTGTATTGTCATTTAAAATGCATTTCTATATGACTTCTTGTAAAAGAAAACATAGACCAAAATAACACTTTGGGAAAAATTAAGAAGGTAAAAAAAATATGGTTTGATCATGTTTTCAGATGCCCTCACTTCTTTCTCTAGTGATGGATGGTAGTTTTCATCCTAAGTGCTTCAGAGTTGTCTTGGATCACTGTATTGTTGAGAACAGTTAAGTTATTCACAGCTGATCATCTTACAATATTGCTCTTACTGTGTACATTGTTCTCCTGGTTCTCATTTCACTTTCCATTAGTTCATGTAAGTCTTTCTAGGTTTTTTGAGAGCATCCTACTCATAATTTTTATAGCATTATAGTATTCCATTATAATCATATATCACAACAGTTTCAGCCATTCCTCAATTGATGACTCTCCACTCAATATCCAATCCTTTGTCACCAGGAAAGAGTTTCTATAGATGTTTTTATACATATGGGCCCTTTCCTTTAAAAAAAACCCTTTTTTGGGATACAGTCCTAGCAGTGGTATTAGCAAGTCAAAGGGCAAGCGTGGTTTTATAGCCCTTTGGTCATAATTCCACATTGCTCCCCAGCATGATTGAATCAGTACACAGCTCTACCAACAATGTATTAATACCTCAATTTTTCAACATCCCCTGCAACATTTGTCATTTTCCTTTTCTGTCTTATTAGGCAAATTAATATGTGTGAGGAAGTAGTTTTCAACTTTTGATTTCTCCTGTCAGTAGTGATTTACAGTATTTTTTCATTTGTCGAGAGATAGCTTTGAATGTTTCATCTGAAAATTGACTGTTCATATCTTTTGATCTTCATCAATTGGGAATGGCTGTTATTTTTTTTTATAAATTTGACCCAGTTCTCTATATATTTGAAATATGAGGCATTTGTCAGAGAAACTTGGCTTCCAGAACTTTTTCACAGTTATGATTGGTAACTGTATTTCTCTTCATCCTATTTGCTTTGATTTATTCTATTCTCTTAGAATTCACCATCTCCCTCCTCAAAATTGTTTTATTCTGAATATCGCTTTCCACAATTTGCCCTCCTTTCTCTCACCCAGCATCCTTGTTTTATGCCATTCCCTTCCAGCTATCTTGTAGGGTAAGATGGATATCTATACCTAATTGTGTGTGTATGTTATTCCCTCTTTGAACGAATTGCAATTAGATTAAATTGCAACATTCCCTGCCATCTCCCCCATCTTCTCCTCCACTGTAAAACCTCTTTTTGTCCCTTTTAGATAATTTATCCCAATTCCACCTCTCCCTTTCTCTTTCTCTCAGTGCATTCCTCTTTCTCATCCCTTAATTTAATGTTTTAGATATCATACCTTAATGTTCAAGGAAGACCTTTGCTCTTTCTCTCCATATACTCCTTCTCAATGCCCCAATAATAAGAAATTTCTTATGAATTAAAAGTATTGTCTTCCCATGTAGGAAAGTAAACAGTTTAACTTTATGACGACCCTTATGATTTTCCTTTCCTGTTTAACTTTCTATTCTTCTCTTGAGTTTTGTATTTGGAAGTCAAATTTTCTATTTAACTCTGTTCTTTTCATCAAGAATATTTGAAAGTCCTCTATTTCAATGAAGTTCATGTTTCCCCGAGAAGAATTATAATCAGTTTTACTAGGTAGGTGATTCTTAGTTGTAACCCTACCTTTGCCCTCCAAAATATATTCCAAACCTTCTGATCTTTTAATGCAGAAGATGCCAAATCTTGTGTTATCCTAACTGTGGCTCTACTGTACTTAAATTATTTCTTTCCGGATGCTTGCAAGATTTTTTTCTTTTACCTGGTTGCCCTGGAAGTTGGCTATAACATTCCTGGGAATGTTCATTTTGGAATTTTTTCCAAGAGGTGATTGGTGGATTCTTTCAATTTCTATTTTATCCTCTATCTCAAAAGGTCAGGACAGTTCTCTTTGATAATTACTTGATAGGTGCTGTCCAGGGTTTTATTTTTGATCATGGGTTTCAGGCAGTCCAATAATTTTAAAATTCACTCTTCTGGATCTACTTTCCACGTCTTTTATTTTTCCAAAGAGATTTCACATTGTCTTCTATTTAATCATTCTTTTGGCTTTGTTTTATTGTTTCTGGATTTGTCCTAAAGTCATTAGCTTCCATTTGCTCATTTCAAATATTAAAGGATTTTTTTCTTTTGTGAACTTTTTTGCCTCCTTTTCCATTTGACCAATTCTCCTTTTAGATGAATTTCTTTTCCTTCAGTGAATTTTTGTGCCTCTTTTTCTGTTATACTAGCTGACGCTAGGGATAGAGTTCAGATCCTGAAATCAGAAAGACTCATTTTCCTGGGTTCAAATTTGTCCTGAGACACTTACTACATGTGTTACTTTGTGGAATTCACTCAAATCACTTAAGGCAAACGGCCTTAATTCGTCATATGTAAAATGAGTTGGAGAAGGAAGTAGCAAATCATTCCTGTGCCTTGGCCAAGAAAACCCCAAATCAGGTCACAAATGGTCAGGCAAAACTGAAAGAACCCCAACACAGCAACAATAGCAATAACAATTTGGTTTTCTTCCCTTTTAAAAAAAAATCAAAATCAAATACATGTTAATAAGAGTCAAATTAAATTAATTATTTTTGGTATGTTATCTCATTGTAATTCTATTTAAAGAAATTATTGACTGTTTCTATGATTTGTTTTTTGCTTGATTTTTCATCATTAAATTATTTACTTTCTAGTTGATTTTTAATCCGTGCTTTCATTGTCATTCATTGAAGATAATTTTTGCTGCATCATGGTCAAAAAAGGAAGCTTCTAATAAATCTGCTTTTTAGCATTTGTTGTGAGGATTTTTTGCCATGGTACATTGTCAGTTTTTATGAAGGTACCATATACAACTCAGAAAATGGTGTGATTCTTTCTGTCCCATTCATTTTTTTTCCAGAAGGATTTCATATCTAATTTTTCTAAAATTATACTCATCTTCTTAATCTCTGACTTGTTTATTTCATGGCTACAATTATATCGTTTTGAGTGGAGAAAATTCCGTCCCCCACTTGCATAGTTTTACTGTCTGTTTCCTCCTACAGCTCCTTTAATATTTCCTTTAAGATTTGGGATGCTATGCCATTTGATTAAAACATGTTTAGTATTAATATTAATTCATTGTCTATGGTTCCTCTGTAGTGAAATGTCATTTCCCTGCTTATCTCTTTTAATGATATCTTTTTGACTTTTGATTTATGTGGGATCATGATTGCTACCCATGTTCTTTTTTCCCCTCAGCTGAGGCGTGATAGTCCCTTAATTATTTTTCTTCTCTGTGTGTGTGTGTGTGTGTGTGTGTGTCTGTTTCAAGTGTGTTGCTTGTAAACAACATATGGGTGGCATTCTTGTTTCTAATCTATTCTATCTGCTTCTGTGTTTATGACTAATTCATTGCATTTGCATTCACAATTAGGATTATTATATGTGTATTTCCTTCCATCTTATTTTTCTCCAGTTTATTTTTATCCTCTCTTTTTACCCTGTCCATCCTCAAAAGTCTGTTTTGCTTCATAACATTACTTCCCTTAAGTCTGTCCTCACTTTTGTTAGTCTCCCTTCTTCTTCACTTATCCCTTTCCCTCTCTACTTCCCTATAAGACTATATAAATCTCACTACCCAACTGAGTGTCGTTGTTTGAGTCAGTTATGATAAAAGTAAGGTTCAAGGCTTACCCACAACCCCGCCCCATATTCCTCACCATTCTTAGAAAAATATTCTCATCTTGTCCTTTTCCCAAAATTTACTACTCCATTTAATTGGGAAACATTAACATTGTATCTTTTATTTTATCACTTTGTCCATTTCTCCCTTCTGGAGGATATAATTCCTATTTTATAATATGACCATAAATAGAGACAAATTCTAAGATGTCTCTTACTTACATCCTACTATGGGAATTCAGATGTGTTCTAGTGTCATTCAATAAATGAATAGATTTTGTATTGTATTTGTACAAAGTCTCCTCATCACCCGCCAGGATTATAGAAATTTGCTATAAAAGGAAAGGAGGACCATAGTCATATCAACAACATAAATAACAACAGCAAGAAAATGCCCTGAGGGGGGCCTGAGCCAAGATGGCAGAGTGAGAGCAACTACTTGCCTAAGCTGTAAGACAAACTCTTTCAGATACCTCTAAAAAGAGAATCTGAACAGATTTTCGAGTGGCAGAGTCCAATAGGAGACAGAGTGTGGCAGAGTTCCAACCTGCGACAGAATGGAAGATCTATGTGTAGGATCTGTTGCATGGGGCTGGAGGAGCCCACAGAGCACAGACTGTACCAGCGCAGACCCTGCCATAGCAAAGCCAATCAGGAAGCCCTGGGAGGCTGGAAGCAGCAGCAGTAGAGTGGAATCTCAAACATATCAGTTCAGGATGAGAGTCCAATGTAAATGAACGAGAGAACTGAAGAACCCCAAGGAACAGAGGCAGCTACTCCTGAGATTATCAGCCTCCAGATTAAATGTCTATAAGTCACCTATGTTAACTTCCAAGAGCCAAGATGGTGGAGGGATCAGTAAATACTCTCCCTCTCCCATTGTTATCCTTGAAAAAGTCAGAAAATATTTCCCCAGGAAAAATCCTGAAACAGTCAGATCAACTAAAGAGGTAAGCAGTCTCTTAACCTATGAGGCTAAGAAAATCGAAAAGGGGGAGTCCTCCTTGCTGTGGCTTAGGGGACCAGTGAAAGACCAGAACTGTTCCAGATAGCCCCACCTCAGTGAACCAGGAGGAAATCTTGAGCCCCAGGGGGGTGGAGCCCATAAAAACCAACACTAGGACACCAGGCCTGCCTCAGGACAGCCAGGGGAACTGGAAAAACACTAGTGTAAACGGAGTTCAACAACCAATGAGCCTGTCTGTGCTCAAGAGAGGAGACCACCTGTGGCCAGACCATCCCTTCCCCACACCTTGAAGAGCAAGTTTCAGAGTAACGTGGGAAAAACCCAGAAAGACTACACCTGGCCTCTGCCTTGGCACACGAGCTAGCTCACCATCAGGTAAGCTACAGCATTCTAGCTTCTAGCTGAAAGAAAAAGAGGAAACAATACACAAAGCCTCAGTTTCTAAGTACAAGAACCACGGGACAAAGCCCCTGTGCCCCAGAAGCAGAGATCCACTTTAAAAGCCAGGAAAAGGGTGATCATCATGAGTGAGAAGTAAACCAGAAAATATAAGACCATAGAATATTTGGTGACAAGGACCAAAACGCTAATACCAAAGAGTTCTGCACTGAGAGTGTACTCTCATCTGGAACTTCAGAAGAGAATATGAACTGGTCTTAAGCTCAAAGAGCATTCTTGGAAGAGATCAAGAAGGATTTTAAAAGGTAAATTAGGGAAGTAGAATAAAAACTGGTCAATGATTTTAAAAATATGAAAAAAGAAATCACGGAAGAATTTAAAAGGAAAATTGGACTAATGGAAAAGGAAGCACAAAACCTAAATGGGAAAACTGGACAAATGGAAAAGGAAGTACTAAAACTAACTGGGGAAAATAAATCCTTAAAAGGAACTATTGGACAGATGGAGAAGGAGATGTAAAAGTTAAATGAAGAAAACAACTAGATAAAAATTAGAGTTAGGCAAGTAGAAGCTAATGACTCTATGGGACATCAATAATCAGTCAAACAGAATCTAAAGAATGACAAGACAGAAGAAAATATAAAATACCTCATTAGAAAAACAATTGACCTGGAAAAGAGATTCAGGAGAGAAAATCTAAGAATTATGGGTCTACAAGAAAGACATGATCAAAAAAGAGGCTGAACAATATCTTCCAAGAAATTATCAAGGAAAACTGCCCAGAGGTCCTAGATCCAGAAAACAAAATTGTCATTAAAAGAATCCATCGCTTACCTCCTGAATGAGATCTCAAACTGGAAACACCAAGGAATATCTTTGGAAATTCCAGAACCATCAAGTGAAGGAGAAAATACTGCAGGAAGTAAGAAAGAAACAATTCAAATATCGAGGAGTAACAGTCAAGATCGCACAGGACCTTGCAGCTCCTACATTAAAAGTTAGAAGGGACTGGAATATTATATTGTGAAATGTAATGGAGCTGGGACTACAATCAAGGATCAATTACCCAGCAAAACTTAGCATAATACTTCAGGCAAGGAGATGGATATTTAATGAAGTAAGGGATTTCAAGACCTTCTTGATGAAAATGTCAGAGCTCAATAAAAAATTAGATCTTCAAACATAAGTCTCAAGAGAGGAATAAAAAGCTAAACAGGAGGAAAAACTTGTTATTCAATAAAGGCAAACTGTTTAGATCCCTATAAGGGAAAATACTTGTGTATCTTGAGAATTGCATATTTATTATGATATATAAAAAGGATATACATAGATAGAGGGAGTGGTTATAAATTAATGATGTGGTGATAAAATGTGATATAAGAGTGCGATGTTATTGCAATGGGAGATGTGAAAATAAGGAGGCAGAAAAAGGTAAATTAAATCACAGGAAGAGAAACAAAAGTATATTACAGTAGAGGGAAAGATGGGAGGGAGATGAGTACTGTTTGAAATTTACTCTCATTTGATTTGATTCAAGGACGGAACAACAAACTCAGCTAAACAGAGAAATTTAACTAGCTCTATATGTAGTAGGAAGAGAAAGGGGAAAGAAAAGGTAGGGAAGGCAAAAAGGAAGGGAAGAAGTAGTAAGGGAAAAGGGGAGTAAATTGGAGGGGGGCTGAAAGAAGTGAGGGAAGACTGAGGGAGGCGGTGGTAAAAAATTAAAACTCTATTTTGGAGAGGGAGGGAGAAGGGAGAACTTAAAGCATAATTGGGGAAAAGAGAATGGAGGGAAAGATATATATATAGTAATCATAACTGTGAATGTGAACGGGGTAAACACTCCCATAAAGTGGAGGCCGTGAGAGGAACAGATTAAGAAACATAATCCAACCATATGCGGTTTAAAAGAAACACAACTGAAATGGGGGGATACACACAGGGTAAAAGTAATAGGTTGGAACAGACTATATTGTGCTTCAGCTGATGTTAAAAAAAACAGGAGTAGCAATCCTAATATCAGACAAAGCAAAAGCAGAAATAGATCTAATCAGTAGAGATAAGGGAGGAAACTATATCCTGCTAAAAAGCACCATAGACTACGAAGCAACGTAGCATTACTAAACATATATGCTCCAAGTGGTATATCATCCAAATTGTTAGAGGAGAATTTAAGAGAGTTAGAGGAAGAAATACACAGCAAAACTGTACTAGGGAGGGATCTCAACTTACCCCTCTCTGAACTTGGCAAATCTAACCTCAAAATAAAAAAGAAAGAAGTTAAGGAAGTGAATAAAACTCTGGATAAAGTAGATATGATAGATCTCTTGAGAAAATTGAATAGGGATAAAAAAGAATATACCTTTTTCTCGGTGATACATGGCACATATACAAAAATTGACCATGTGCTAGGGAATAAAAACCTCACAATCCAGTGCAGAAAGGCAGAGATAGTCAATGCATCCTTCTCTGAAGATAATGCAATAAAAAGTATATGTGATAAAAGCTCATGGCAAGATAAACCAAAAAATTAATTTCAAACAAAATATTGTAACCCTAAAGAATGACTGGGTTAAACAACAAATAATAGAAAACATCAATAACCTCACTCAAAGGAATGACAATAATGAGACAACCTACCAAAACTTATGGGATACTGAAAAAGCACTTGGGGAAATTGTACATGATTTACTGTATACATGAATAAAATAGAGAAAGAGGAAATCAATGAATTGGACATGCAGCTGAGAAAGATAGCAAAAGAACATATTGAAAATACACAAGTAAATACCAAATTGGAAATACTAAAAATGAAAAGAGAGATTAATAAAAATGAACCTAAGAAAACTATTGAATTAATAAATAAAACCAAGATTTGGTTTCATGGAAAAATCAATAAAATTGATAAACTTTTGGTCACTTTAATTAAAAGAAGGAAAGAAGAAAACAAAATTGCCAATATCAAAAAATGGAAAGGGAGAACACTCTTCCAACGAGGAAGAAATTAAAACAATAATTAGAAATTATTTTGCCCAAATGTATGTCCATAAATTTGACAATCTTAATGAGATGGATAAATATTTTAAAAAATATATAAATTGCAGTGGAGCCAAGATGATGGAGTAGAAAGACACACATATGCAGGCTCTCCCCAGAGAGCCCATAAAATGCCTGTAGAGAAGGACTCTCAACAAATTCTGGAAAACTAGAAGTGGAGAAAAACAGAGTGGAGGAGATTTCCAGCCCAGGGTGACTTGAAAGGTTCACAGGAAACGTCTGCTGCACCAGACACAGAACGGAGCCCAGCCCAGCCTTGGCCACACAGCATAGCATGGCTCTGAGAGGAGGACACCTCAGGGCTGGAATCTCCAGTCTCAGTAGCAGCAGGTTCGCAGATCCCTCAACTCAGAGGTACCAAAGTTCAGTGACAGGGTGTTTTCAGCTGGTCAGGAAGGAACAAGGGCCTTCCCATAGCTCCAGTCTTAAGCAGGGGCCACATAGGGCAGATAGCAGGTCCCACAGCAGCCCGCATCCATTGTTGGATAGTAAAACCCCCGGGGGCACTGAGCAGCTCATTCTTACTTCACCCTTGTGTAGAGGCCCTGAGGGAGCTAATCTTTATCTCACACTGAATGGCAGCCCTGCCCCCACAGCTTAACTGAATCTCAGCCCCCCCAGTGCTGGATTGGCACAACTGGAGGTCAGGTGGCTGTGGAGAGAAAACTCTGTTAAGATTCTGGGCACAAAAATCACTCCCTGCTCCCAGACCAGTTCGCTGACTTGATTGTGCCACCTAGGAGGAACTGAGATCTTACAGATTCCCAGAGTATACCCTACTCTTGATGAAGGACCCAAAAGTCAAGTAACTGGTTGGGAAAATGTCCAAAAAAGGGGAAAAAATAAGACTATAGAAGGTTACTTTCTTGGTGAACAGATATCTTCTCTCATCCTTTCAGATGAGGAAGAACAATGCTTACTGTCAGGGGAAGACATAAAATCAAAGCTTCTGTGTCCCAAACATTCAAAATAAATATTCAATGGTCTCAGGCCATTAAAGAGATCAAAAAGGATTTTGAAAATCAAGTTAGAGAGGTGGAGGAAAAACTGGGAAGAGAAATGATAGAGATGCAAGAAAAACATAAAAAAACAGGTCAACACCTTGCTAAAGGAGACCCAAAAAAATGCTGAAGAAAATAACACCTTGATAAATAGACTAACACAATTGGCAAAAGAGGTTCAAAAAGCCAAGGAGGAGAAGAATGCTTTAAAAAGCAGAATTAGCCAAATGGAAAAGGAGGTCCAAAAGCTCACTGAAGAAAATAGTTCTTTCAAAATTAGAATGGAACAGGTGGAGGCTAATGACTTTATGAGAAACCAAGAAATCACAAAACAAAACCAAAAGAATGAAAAAATGGAAGATAATGTGAAATATCTCGTTGGAAAAACAACTGACCTGGAAAAGAGATCCAGGACAGACAATTTAAAAATTGTGAGACTACTTGAAAGCCATGATCAAAGAAACAGCCTAGACATCATCTTTCATGAAATTATCAAGGAAAACTGCCCTGATATTCTAGAACCAGGGGGCAAAATAAATATTGAAAGAATCCACTGATCACCTCCTGAAAGAGATCCAAAAAGAGAAACTCCTAGGAATATTGTGGCCAAATTCCAGAGTTCCCAGGTAAAGAAGAAAATATTGCAAGCAGCTAGAAAGAAACAATTCAAGTACTGTGGAAATACAATCAGGATAACAAAAGGTCTAGCAGGAAGAGTGGAACAGGATATTCCAGAAGTCAAAGGAACTAGGACTAAAACCAAGAATCACCTACCCATCTAAACTGAGAATAGTACTTCAGGGGAAAAAATGATCTTTAAATGAAATAGAGGACTTTAAAGCATTCTTGATAAAAAAAACCAGAGCTGAAAAGAAAATTTGACTTTCAGACAAAGGAGTCAAGAGAAGCATGAAAATGTAAATGTGGAAGAGAAATCATAAGGGACTTACTAAAGTTGAACTGTTTACATTCCTACATGGAAAGACAATATTTGTAACTCTTGAAACTTTTTTCAGTATCTGGGTAGTTGGTGGGATTACACACACACCCACACACACACACACACACAGAGGGAGGGAGGGAGGGATGGAAGGAGGGAGGGAGAGCACAGGGTGAATTGAATAGAATGGGATCATATCTTTAAAAATGAAATTAAGGGGTGAGAGAGAAATATATTGGGAGAAGAAAGGGAGAAATGGAATGGGGCAAATTATCTCTCATAAAAGAGGCAAGTAAAAGACTTTTCAGTGGAGGGAAAAAGAGGGGAGGTGAGAGAAAAAAAACATGAAGCTTACTCTCATCACATTCCACTAAAGAAGGAATAAAATGCACACTCGTTTTTGTATGAAAACCTATCTTACAACACAGGAAAGTGGGAGAGATGGTGATAAGCAGAGTGGGGGGCATGATGGAAGAGAGGGCAACGAGAGGAGGGAGCAATTAGAAGTCAACACTTTTGGGGAGGGGCAGGGTCAAAAGACAGAGCAGAAGAAATGGGAGGCAGGATAGGATGGAGGGAAATATAGTTAGTCTTACACAACATGACTCTTATGGAAGTCATTTGCAAAACTACACAGATATGACCCATATTGAATTGCTTGCCTTCCCAAAGGGGATGGGTGGGGAGGGAGGGAGGAACAGAAGTAAGAGCTCAAAGTTTTAAAGACAGCTGTTGAGTATTGTTCTTGCATACAACTAGGAAATAAGAAATACAGGTAATAGAGTATAGAAAGTTATATTGCCCTACAGGACAAAAGAGAAGATGGGGATAAGGGAAAGGAGGGATGTTAGAAGGGAGGGCGGATTGGTGATAGGGGCAATTAGAATGCTCAACGTTTTGGAGTGGGGGGAGGGGAGAAATGGGGAGAAACTTGGTACCCAAAATTTTGTGGAAATGAATGTTGAAAACTTAAATAAATAAATTTAAATTTATAAAAAGTAATAATAAAAAGAATATATGTATATGTGTATATATATGTATATATTTATATATGTATATATATACACATATATACATACATATATATATATACATATATATATATACATATATATATATACATATATATATATATATATATATATATATATATATATAAAATTGCCCAGATTAACAGAAGAGGAAGTTGAATACTTAATAACTCTGTCTCAGAAAAAGGCATTGAACAAGACATCAATGACATCCCTAAGAAAATATCTCCAGGGCCAGATGAAATTGAAAGTGAATTCTATCACACATTTAAAGAACAGTTATTTCCCATACAGTATAGTAGGGAAAATTGGTGGAGTTCTTCTAAATTCTTTTTAGGATCCAAATATGGTTCCGATATCTGAAACATGAAGAGACAAAACAGAGAAAGAAAATTGTAGACTAATTTCTCTAATGAATACAGACGCAATAATTTTTTAAATTATTTATTTATTTAACTTTTAACATTCATTTTCACAAAATTTTGGGTTTCACATTTTCTCCCCTTTTGTCCCCTCTCCCCACCCCAAAACACCGAGCATTCTAACTGCCCCTATCACCAATCTGCTCTCTCTTCTATCATCCCTTTCTGCCCTTGTCTCCATCTTCTCTTTTGTCCTGTAGGGCCAAATAACTTTCTCTACCCCTTTACCTGTATTTCTTATTTCCTAGCGGCAAGAACAGTACTTGACAGTTGTTCCTAAAACTTTGAGTTCCAACTTCTTTTCCTCCCTCCCTCCCCACTCCCTCCCTTTGGAAGGCAAGCAATTCAATATAGGCCAAATCTGTGTAGTTTTGCAAATAACTTCCATAATAGTCATGTTGTACAAGACTAACTATATTTCCCTCCATCTTATCCTGTCCCCCATTACTGCTATTTTGTCTTATGATCCTGTCCCTCCCCATGAGTGTCGACCTCAGATTGCTCCCTCCTCCCCATGCCCTCCCTTCCATCATCCCCCCCACCCTGCTTATCCCCTTATCCCCCACTTTCCTGTATTGTAAGATAGGTTTTCATACTAAAATGAGTGTGCATTTTATTCCTTCCTTTAGTAGAATGTGATGAGAGTAAACTTCATGTTTTTCTCTCACCTCCCCTCTTTATCCCTCCACTAATAAGTCTTCTGCTTGCCTCTTTTATGAGAGATAAATTTGCCCCATTCCATTTCTCCCTTTCTCCTCCCAATATATTTCTCTCACTGCTTAATTTCATTTTTTTAAGATATGATCCCATCCTCTTCAATTCACGCTGTGCACTGTCTCTATGCGTGTGTGAGTGTGCATGTGTGTGTGTGTTATCCCACACAGTACCCAGATACTGAGTAGCTTCAAGAGTTACAAATATTGTCTTTCCATGTAGGAATGTAAACAGTTCATCTTTTGTAAGTCTCTTATGACTTCTCTTTACTGTTTACCTTTTCATGCTTCTCTTCATTCTTGTGTTTGAAAGTCAAATTTGCTTTTCAGCTCTGGTCTTTTCATCAAGAATGCTTGAAAGTCCTCTATTTCATTGAAAGACCAATTTTTCCCCTGAAGTATTATACTCAGTTTTGCTGGGTAGGTGATTCTTGGTTTTACTCCTAGTTCCTTTGACTTCTGGAATATCCTGTTCCACGCCCTTCGATCCCTTAATGTAGAAGCTGCTAGATCTTGTGTTATCCTGATTGTACTTTCACAATACTTGAATTGTTTCTTTCTAGATGCTTGCAATATTTTCCCCTTGACCTGGGAACTCTCGAATTTGGCCACAATATTCCTAGGAGTTTCTCTTTGGATCTTTTTCAGGTGGTTTTCGGTGGATTCTTTCAATATTTGTTTTGATCTCTGGTTCTAGAATATGAGGGCAGTTTTCCTTGATAATTTCATGAAAGATCATGTCTAGGCTCTTTTTTTGATCATTGCTTTGAGGTAGGCACATAATTTTTAAATTGTCTCTCCTGGATCTCTTTTCCAGGTCAGTTGTTTTTCCAATGAGATATTTCACATTATCTTCCATTTTTTCATTCTCTTGGTTTTGTTTTGTGATTTCTTGGTTTCTCATAAAGTCATTAGCCTCCATCTGTTCCATTCTAATTTTGAAAGAACTATTTTCTTCAGTGAGCTTTTGAATCTCCTTTTCCATTTGGCTAATTCTGCTTTTGGAAGCCTTCTTCTCCTCCTTGGCTTTTTGAACCTCTTTTGCCAATTGAGTTAGCCTATTTTTCAAGGTGTTATTTTCTTCAGCATTTTTTTGGGTCTTCTTTAGCAGGGTGTTTAATTGTTTTTCATACTCTTCTTTCATCTCTCTCATTACTCTTCCCAGTTTTTCCTCCACCTCTCTAACTTGATTTTCATTCTTTTTGAGCTCTTCCATGGCCTGAGCCCATTGGGTGGCCTGGGATACAGAAGCCTTGACTTCTGTGTCTTTCCCTGATGGTAAGCATTGTTCTTCCTCACCAGAAGGAAAGGGGGGAAATACTTGTTCACCAAGAAAGTAACCTTCTATAATATTATTTTTTTCCCCTTTTCTGGGCATTTTCCCAGCCAGTGACTAGATTTCTGAATATTCTCTTCACACCCACTTCACCTCCAGATCAGCCTAGCCAGCACTTAGGGTCTGAGATTCAAATACTGCTTTCCAGCCTCAGGGCTTTTGGCGGAGGCA
Organism: Notamacropus eugenii; assembly: GCF_028372415.1. NCBI lineage: Eukaryota > Metazoa > Chordata > Mammalia > Diprotodontia > Macropodidae > Notamacropus > Notamacropus eugenii. The sequence continues at coordinate 15,256,700 of NC_092879.1, read as the reverse complement.
GGGCTGCAATTCAGTGTGAGATCAAGTTCAGGTGCTCAGGTGGGGACAGGGCTGCCTCACGGGCTCAGTTCCCTCAGGGGGTTTATGCACAGACCTTCAACAATGGATCCGGGCTCCTGCCTGCTTGGGGAGCCCTGGTCTGCCACTGCCTCCCCTGCTGGCTCCCGAGGGGGCCCGAGCTACGGGGGCACTCCACTCCCCTCTCGACCCGCCAAAGAGACCCTCTCACCAACCCCTGTCACTTGTGGGTAGAGGGACCCATGCGGCCGCTGGAGATTCAGTCTCTGAAGCCTGCTCGGATCTGCTTCCTACTCGGATCCACTCCTCTTTGCACCACAAGGCCAAGGCAAGGGTGGCCTTCCCGTCTGCAGCGCGAGGACCTTTTGCCAGAGGTTTTCAGGCTCTCTGGAACAGAAATCTCATCTGCTCCGTTGCCCCGTGGGCTCTGCTGCTCCAGAACTTGTTGGAAGCTCTTTTTCACAAATATTTTATGGGTGGTGGGTTCGGAGCTAGTGTATGTGTGTCTATCTACTCTGCCATCTTGGCTCCACCCCCAGATGCAATAATTTTATATAAAATATTAGCATAAAGAATACAGCACCTTGTCACGAGAATGATGCATTACGATCAGGTAGAATCAACCAGGAATGCAGGGTTGGTTGGTTCAATATTAGGAAAGCTGTCAGCGTTATTGACCATATCAGAAACAAAACTAACAGAAACCATATGATTATCTCAATAGATGCAGAAAAAGGTTTTGTCAAATGCAACACTAATTCCTATTGAAAACCCTGGAGGTCATAGGAACAAACAGAACTTTCCACAAAGCAGTACGCAGTATATACCGAAAACCATCAGCAAACATTATATTTAATGGGGATAAACTGGATGCATTTCGAATAAGATCAGTGGTGAAACAGGGATGTCCATTATCACCTTTCAATATGGAACTAGTAATGTTAGCTTTAGCCATAAGAAAAGAAAATGAAATTAAAAGAATTAGAAGAGGCAAACAAGAAACTAAGTTACCACTCTTTGCAGATGATATGATGATATATTTAGAGAGTCCCAAAATATCAAGTAAATAAACTGCTTGAAATAATATAAAACTTTAATAAAGTTGCAGTTTCTAAAATAAACTCACACAAATCATCTGCATTTCAGTATATTACTAACAAAACCCAAGAACAAGAGATAGAAAGAGAAAATTCAGTGAAAGTTATGGTAGGCATTATAAAATATTTGGGAATCTATCTGTCAAAACAAACACAGCGTCTACATGAACACAATTACAAAACACTTTTCACACAAATAAAGTCAGATCGAAGTAAATGGAAAAACATCAGTTGCTTGTGGGTAGGCTGAGCCAACGTAGCAAAAATGGCAATTCTACCTAAATTAATTTGCTTATCCATTGCCATACTAATCAAACTTCCAGATAATTATTTTCTAGGGCTAGAAAAAGAAATATCAAAATTGATCTGGAAGTACAAAATGTCCAGAATATAATGGAAACTAATGAAAATAAAAGCTAGGGAAGATGGCCTAACCCTAACCGATCTCAGATTGTATTATAAAGCAGCAATCATCAAAACCACTTGATACTGACTGAGAAATAGAAGGGTAGACTAGTGGAATAGTTTAGGTGCTCAAGACACAGTAGTCAATGAATGCAGCAATCTACTCTTTGAAAAAATCAAGGCACAAGCTTCTTGGATAAGAACTCACTCTTTGACAAAAATTCCTGGGAATACTGGATAACAACGTGGCGAACACTGGGCACAGCCCAATGCCTGGCACTGTACACAAGAATAAAGTTCAAATGGATATATGACCTAGGTATAAAGACTGACACTATAAACGAATTAGGGGAGGAAGGAATAGCGCATTTGTCAGGTTTATAGAGAATGGATAAATTGTTGACTAAACAAGGGATAGAGAACATTATGAAGTGCAAAATGGATAATTTTGATTACCTTAAACTGAAAAGTGTTTGCACAAACAAACCCAACTCAAACAAGATTATGAGGGAGGCAGAAAACTGGGCAAGAATATTTACAACTAGTGACTTTGATAAAGATTTCATTTCTTTTAAAAAATTAATTAATTAATTAATGGTTTTTAGCATTCATTTCCACAAGATTTTGAGTTCCAAATGTTCTCCCCATCTCTCCCTTCTGCCACCTGATGACACCGTGCATTTTTATCACCACTTCTTACCATCTGCCCTCCCTTTTTTCACAGTCCTCCGATGCTTTATCCCCATCTTCTCTTTTTTCTTAAGGGACAAGATAAATTCCTACACCCCATTATCTGTACTTCTTATTTCCCTGTTGCATGCAAAAACAGTTCCCAACATTCATTCTTAATCCTTTGAATTCCAACTTCTCTCCTTTCCTCCCTCCCCACCCATCCCCACTGAGAAGGCAAGCAATTCCATATTGGCTATATATTTATAGTGCTGCAAATGACTTCCATAATAGTCATGTTGTGTAAGACTGATTATATTTCCCTCCATCCTATCTTGCCCCTAATTTCTTCTATTTTCTCTTTTGACCTTGTCTCTCCCCAAGAGTGCTTACTTCTAATTGCTCCTTCCTCCCATTTGCCTTCCCTTCCATCATCTCCCCTCTCCCCGCTTATCCCTTTCTCCCCTACTTTCCTGTATTGTAAGATAGGTTTCACACGAAATTGAGCCTCCGTGTTATTCCTTCCTTGAGCCAAATGTGATGAGAGTAAGTTTCACTTTTTCCCTCTTACCTCCCCCGTTCCCCCTCCACTGACAAAACCTTTTCTGGAAGATGGCAGAGTAGAAGAATGACCTGAAAAAACTCTCCCCCCACAACCTAGAAAATACCTGTAAAAATGACGCTAAACAAATTCTAGAGCAGCAGAAGCCACGAAAGGACAGGGTGAAAGAGACTTCCAGCTCAAGGCAGCCTAGAAGCCTGACATGAGAGGTCTACCACATCAAGAATGGGGGGCAACACAGCACAGCATTGTCTGCACTGCGAGTCAGAGAAAAGCAGGAAAATTTGACTTTCAAACACAAGAATCAAGAGAAGCATGAAAAGGTAAGAAAGAGAAATCATAAGGGACTTACTAAAGTTAAACCGTTTACATTCCTGCATGGAAAGATAGTGTTTTTAACTCCTGAGACTTTTCTCATTATTTGGGTAGTTGGAGAGATTATACACGCCCACGTGCGCGTGCGCGCGCGCACACACACACACACACACACACACACACACACACACACAGAGTGTACAGGGTGACTTGAATAGGAAGGGATGATACCCAAAATAAAATTTATGGGTGAGAGAGGAATATATTGGGAAGAGAGAGGGAGAAGTGGAATGGGGCAAATTATCTCACATATAAGAGGCAAGAAAAAGCTTTCTCAATGAAGGTGAAAAGGGGGGAGGTGAGAGGGAAAAAGTGAAGCTTACTCTCTTCACATTTGGCTTGAGAGAATGACATGCTCACTCAGTTCGGTATGAAAGTATATCTTGCACTACAGAAGGGTAGGGGAGAAGGGTATAAGTGAGGTGTGGGGGACGATAGAAGGGAGGGCAAATGAGAGGAGGGAGTAATTAGAAGTAATTAGTTTAGGGGAGGGACAAGGTCTAAATAGAGAATAGAATAAATAGGGGGCAGGATAGGATGGAGGGAAATATAGTTAGTCTTTCATAGCATGAATGCTACGGAAGTCTTTAGCAAAACTACACATACATAGCCTAGATTGAATTGCTTGCCTTCTCAGTGGGGATGGGTGGGGAGGGAGGAATGGAAAGTAGTTAGAACTGAAAGTTTAAGGAAAGAATGTTGAGAATTGTTTTTGTATGTAACTGGGAAATAAGAAATGCAGGTAATGGGGTACAGATATCTATCTTTCCCTCCATGAAAAAGAGAGAAGATAAGGGAAGGGTGGGGTATGATAGAAGGGAGAGCAGATTGGGGAAGGGAGAATCAGAATGCATGGTGTTTTGAGGTGGGGGAGGGGAGGGATGGGGAGAAAATTCTGGAACTCAATATCTTATGGAAATGAATGCTGAAAACTAAGAACTAACAAATGAATTAAAAAATAAAAAGCCTTTTCTTGCCTCTTTTTTGAGTGATAATTTGCCTCATTCCATTTCTCCCTTTCTCCTCTCACTATATTCCTCTTTCATCCCTTAATTCAACTTTTTTAGATGTCATCCCTTCCTATTCAAGTAACTCTGTGCCCCCGTCTATATGTATATAATCCCTCCAACTAGCCAAATGCTGAGAAAAGTCTCAAGAGTTACAAATTTTATCTTCCCTTGCAGGAATGCAAACAGTTAAACTTTAGTAAGTCCCTTACGATTTCTCTTTCCTGTTTACCTTTTCATGATTCTCTTGGTTCTTGTCTTTGAAAGTCAGATTATCAATTCAGCTCTGGTCTTTTCATCAAGAATGCTTGAAAGTCCTCCATTTCATTAAATGATCATTTTTTCCCCTGAGGTATTATTCTCTGTTTGCTGGGTAGGTGATTCTTGGTTTTAATCCTAGTTCCTTTCCCTTCTGGAATATCATATTCCAAGCCTTTTGATCCCTTGTGGAAGCTGCTAGATCTTGTGTTATCCTGATTGTATTTCCACAATACTTGAATTTGTTCTTTCTAATTGCTTGCAATATTTTCTCCTTGACCTGGGAACTCTGGAATTTGGCTACAGTATGCTCAGGAGTTTCTCTTTTTGGATCTCTTTCAGGAGGTGATCAATGTATTCTTTCAATATTTATTTTAACCTCTGGTTCTAGAATATCAGGGGAGTTTTCCTTGATAATTTCGTGAAAGGTGATGTCTAGGCTCCTTTTTTGATCATGGCTTTCAGGTAGTCCCATAATTTTAAATTGTCTCTCCTGGACCTATTTTCCAGGTCAGTTGTTTTTCCAATGAGATATTTCACATTATCTTCCATTTTTTCTTTCTTTTGAGTTATATTGTATAATTTCTTGTTTTCTCATAAAGTCCATCTGTTCCATTCTAATTTTTAAAGAACTATTTTCTTCAGTGAGCATTTGAACCTCATTTTCCATTTGTCTAAATCTACTTTTTAAAGCATTCTTCTCCTCATTGGCTTTTTGGACCTTTTTCTAATTGAGTTAGCCTATTTTTAAAGGTGATATTTTCTTGAGCTTTTTTCGGGTCCCCTTTAGCAAGCTGTTGACTCACTTTTCATGATTTTCTTGCATAATTCTGACTTCTTTTCTCAATTTTTACTCCACCTCTCTTACTTGATTTTCAAAATCCTTTTTGAGCTCTTCCATGGCCTGAGACCATGGCATATTTTTTTTTGTATCATTTGGCTGTAGAAGCCTTGACTTTCATGTTTTCCTCCAATGGTTTGCTTTGTTTTTCCTCCTCCTGATGGATGGAAGAAAATACCTTTTCGACGAGAAAGTTACCTTCTATAGTTATTCTTTTCACATTTTTAGGTATTTTCCCAGCTAATTACTTGAACTTTGAGTCCTTTGTCAAGTAGACGGTATACTTCAGGGACCTGTAAGTTCTCGGTTTTTCCAAGGTGTCACAACAAAGGGAGAAGAGTTTACTCCTCTCCTGTCCTCTGCTTTTGTCTGAGAGCAACCACAAGCTTTCCTGCCCGGGATTGACGAGAACGGATTCCATCTTCAGAGTCTCCACCAACTCCACCAAGCCAATGCTCCTCCTCATCCCAAGGCCTGCACTCAGAACTGAGATCCAGATCAGCTGCTCAATTTTCCCAGAATCTTTTGGTGGAGGGCTCCAAAAATGGACTCTGCTGTTTCAGTGACTGCTGCTGCCCTGATCCTGGGGCTAGCACCTGACCCTGCTCCCTTCTCACCCCGGTGAAAGAGCTTTATCACTGACCTTTGAAGTTGTCTTCAGCATTTGTGGGTTGAGAAATGTGGGAAGCACAAGTGCTACCAGTGATTCCATGCCCGCAAAACAGCTTCAGGCCTGTCCCTGCCATTCTGTGCAGCCAAGGCTGGGCTATGATCCGTTCCAAGCCTGGTGCAATTGACCTTTTTTGTTAGCCTTTCAATCTGTCTTGCACTGGAAATTTCTCACTCTGTCGTTTTGTGACTTCTGTTACTCTAAAATTTGTTTAGAGTCACATTAGCTGTAGCTATTCTATGTACTATGGGAGTAGAAGTAGAGTAGATCCATCCTTCTACTTCGTCATCTTGACTCTGTCTCCATCCTAAACGTCTCATTTCTAAAATATATAAAGAACTGAATCAAATGTATCAGAAAACATATCATTCCCCAATTGATAAATGGTCAAAGGTTATGATCAGGGAGATTTCATATGAAAAAATGGTCTAAATCACTATTGATTCGAGAGATACAAATCAAAACTACTCTGAGTTACCACACCACACCTATCAGATTGGCTAACATGACAAAACAGGTAGATGGTAATGTTGGAGAAGATGTGGGAGAGTTGGGACACTAATTCATTAATGGTGGAGCTGTGAGCTGATGCAACCATTCTGTTGAGTAATTTGGAACTATTCCTAAAGGTCTAAAAAAATGTGCATCCCCTTTGACCCAGCAATATGGCTTCTAGGTCTGTTTCCCAAAGAGATCATAAAAATGGAAAAGGGTCCCACATGTACAAAAATATTTATAGCAGCTCTCTTTGTGGTGGCCAAAAGCTGGAAATTGCAGGGATGCCCATCAATTGGAGAATGACTGAACAACTGGTAGTATATGATTGGAATAATATTGTGCTATAAGAAATGATGAACAGGACGACTTCAGAGAGGCATGGAAGCACCTATATGAACTGATGCTGAGTGAAAGGAGCAGAATCAGGAGAACTTTGTACATAGCAACAACCAGTGTGCAAGGAATATTTCTGGTAGTCTTAGCCCTTCACAGCAATGCAAAGATCTAAAAAAAACTCCCAGTGGACTCTTGAGGTAAAATGCCTTTCACATCCCGAGAAAGAACTATGGAATTGGATCACAAAATGAAGGAGACCATTTTCTCTTGTGTTATGTTTTTGGTTGGTTTTCATGGTTTCTCCCATTCATTTTAATTCTTCTTTGGAACCTGAATAAAGTGTAAATGTTAAGAAGAATGCCTGTGTAGAACCCATATAAGATTGCATGCTGTCTTGGGGAGAGAAGGAGGAGAGAGGGGAAAAGGGTGGGGGAGAGAGGGGGGAAAAATCTACCATATGTGGAAGTGATTGTAGAAAAGTGAGAACAGATAAATTAATTAAAGAAAAGGAAACACCCTGATCTCTGTTTGATCTCAAGCATATGTCATAACTAACAGTCCATTATGTAGTCACAGGGTATGAAAAGCAAGGCTCAGGATTAGCCAGGTAGAAAAAATTTCATTCAGAAAAGAAATAGAAAAATGGGGAAGCTGAATCAAGAGGAAAGTTAGGTTATACATGTAAACATAACATGTAGTTTATACACGCAAAACACTTCCATAACAGTCATGTTGTGAAAGACTAACTACATTTCCCTCTAACCTGTCCTACCCTCCATTTATTCCATTCTCTCCCTTGACCTGTCCCCCCACCATTGTGTTTGCTTTTGATCACTCCTTGCCCCTATCTACTCTCCTTTCTATCTTCTTCCCTCTCTTATCTAATTGAGTTCTGCCTTCCTGCTAGGTAAAACAGATTTCCATATCCAATTGAGTGTATGTTATTCCCTCCTTAAGCCAAATCCCAGAAGAGTGAGGCTCACTTATTTCATTTGACCTCCTTCCTCTTCCCCTCCATTATAAAATCTCTTTCTTTTCTGTTTTATGTGAGATGATTTTCTCCATTATTCTTCTCCCTTTCTTTCCCAGTATATTCCTCTCAACAGTTAATTTTATTTTTTAATATGCAACTCACGCTGTGCCCTCTGGCTATACACATACACACACATATCCCCAGATATACATATATGTGTATACATATTAAGGTATACATATATGTGTATACATATTATACACATACACACACACACACACACACACACACACACACATATATATATATACATACATTTCCCTCTAATTATCCTAATACTGAGAAATCTTCTCATGAATTACAAATATCATCTTTCCATATAAGAATGTAAGTAGCTCAACTTTAAAGAGTCCCTGTATCACAAAGGCAATGTTCACAGCACTGGTGGTGACTATGAATATACTGGTGCAGTTCTCAGAAACAACGTGTAAAAGACTCTCCATATGGAAAGCAGAAGAAAAGCATTTAATGAGGCACTGGAAAGTCAAATCACAGAACCAGAAAGCTAAATCTGTCACAGTGATCAAGAAGTTAATAAATATGATTACTACAGGGGATAAAACCATTCCCAAGCCTCCCTTTTCTGCCAGGGCATCATCACAAGCAAACACTTATGAACCTCAGACTTGCCGTTTCTTCCTGTCTGCCTGTGTCCTCACTCCTCTGCCCCAATCTGTGCTCACATGCTTCCTCCTGTTTCTGCTCCACCCTTCCTATTCTGCCTGTTCAATAAGCTCCTCCCACCATATGTGACTTATGCTTCCAGATGACTTAAGCAGGTCACATAGGACTGTTAATGAATGAGAAAGATCTTTCCATTTAAATTCCTATTACAGTCCCTTATGGCTTCCCTTTCCTATTCATCTTTTCATGTTTCTTTTGATTCTAATATTTGAAAGTCAAATTCTCTATTCACCTCCAGTCTTTTCAGCAAGAAGGCTTGAAAGGGTGGGATCCAAGGTGGCCGAGTGAGAGAAAATATTCACTTAAGCTCTAAGACAAACTCCTTCAGATACCACTAAATAGAGAATCTGAACAAATTTTAGAGTAGGAGAATGCAGTAGGAAAAAGAGTGTGGCAGATTTCCAGCCCAGAACAGACAGGTTGATGAGAAGGAACTGTTGCACAGTGCTGGAGGAACACAAAGCTTGCAGCACACAGTCTGTATTGGTACGAACTTTGCCATAGTTAAGCCAAGCAGGAACCACAGGTAGTCTAAAGCAGAGGCAGCAGTGTGGATTCTCAAACATATCAGCCCAGGATGGGAGTCCAGTGGAACTAGGTGAGAGAGAACTGCAGAACCCCAGGAAAAAGAAGCAGCCACTTCTGAGATTATCAGCCCCCAGAAAAAAATATCTGTAAATCACTTACTTGAACTTTCAGAAGACAAGATGGTGGCGTGGTCTGCAAATCCTCTCCTCCTCCACTTGTTGACCTTGAAAAACCCAGAGAATATTTTCCTAGGAAAAATTCTGGAATAGTGGGATCAGGCAAAGGGGTAACCAGTCTCTTAGCCCATAAGGTTAGCAAAATTGCAAAGGGCCACCCCTCTTGCTCTGGCTGAAGGGGGCCAGTGCAGTACTGGAGCTATCTCAGATAGCCACACTTCAGCCATCTAGGAGGAGATCTAGAGCCCATAAGCACCAACACCAGGACCCCATGGGTGCCTTAGCAAAGCCAGAAGAATTGGGCAGATGCCAGTGCAGATGGGGGTTCAGCAGTCACTGAGCCTGCCTCTGCTCTAGCTCAGGAGAAGAGATCTGATTCAGCCAAACCAGCCCTCCCCTTCACATTGAAGAGCAAGGTCCAGAGTAACTCAGGGGAAACTCAGAAAGAATACAACTGAGCTCCACTTTGGCACACCAGCCAGTTCAGCATCAGGTAAGCTACATCATTCTAGCTTCTAGCTGAAAGAACCACAGACCACAATACACAAAGCCTCAAGTTCTAAGAACCGTGGGACATGGCCCACAGTGCCACAGAAGCAGAGATCCACACGAAAAGCCAGGAAAAAGGCAAACATCACGAGCAAGAAGCAAATTCCAGAACTGCCAAGTTAAGGAGCAAACAATGCAAGCAGTCAGAAAGAAACAATTCCAATATCGAGGAACTATAGTCAACATCACATAGGACCTTGCAGCATCTACATTAAAAAATCGGAGAGTTTGGAATACAATATTCCATAAGAAAAAGCAAAGGAACTTGGACTACAACTCTATCCGGCTAAAATACACCATAGACAATTTCATTTATAATCAATTTCATTACTAAACAGATATGCTCCAAGTGGTATAGCATCCACATTCTCAGAGGAGAAATTAAGGGAGTTACAGGAAGATATAGACAGCAAAACTATACTAGTGGGGAACCTCAATGTCCCCCTCTCTGAACTTGATAAATGTAACCTCAGAATAAACAATAAAGAAGTGAAGGAGTTGAATAGAACTCTGGCTAAGGTAGATGTGAAAGATCTCTGGAGAAAATCAAATGGGAATGGAAAGGAATATATTTTTTTTCTCAGCAGTACATGGCACATATACAAAAACTGACCATTTACTAGGGCATAAAAACCTCATGATCCAGTGCAGAAAGGCAGAGATAGCCAATGGACATTTCTCTCCATAGTTCTTTTTCTGGATGTGGAAGGTAGTTTGCCTTAAGAAACCTCTGGGATTTTTTTAAGCCTTTGCATTCCAACGAAGTTCTAAGTCCACCAGAAAAATTGGTCGCACATTGTGGTTATTGGTTCTCCTGGTTCTGCTACTTTCACTTAGCATCAGTTCAGATAAACTTTTCCAGGTCTCTCTGAAGGATTCCTCCTCCTCATTTTTTTATAGCACAATAGTATTCCATTACATTCATATACCACAATTTATTCAGTCATTCCCCAAATGATAGGCATCCCCTTTATTTCCAAGTTTTGGCCACCACAAAGAGTGCTGCTATAAATATTTTTGTACATGTGGGATCCGTTCCCATTTTTATGATCTCTTGGGGATACAGTCCTAGAAGCTGTATTGCCAAGGGTATGCACACTTTTGTAGCCCTTTGGGCATAGTTCCAAATTGCTCTCCAGAATGGTTGGATCAGCTCACATTTCCACCAGCAATGAATTAGTGTTCCAACTCTCCCCTACCTTCTCCAATATTTATCATCTTCCTATTTTGTCATGTAAGCCAATCTGATAGGTGTGATGTGGTATCTTAGAATTGTTTTGATTTACATCTCTCCAATCAATAGTGATGTAGAGCATTTTTTCATATGACTATAGATAGCTTTAATTTCTTCCTCTGGTAACTCCCTGTTGGTACCATTTGACCATTTGTCAATTGGGGAATGACTTGTGTTCTTGTACATTTGACTCAGTTCCCTAGATATTTTAGAAATGAGGCCTTTATCACAGACATTAGTTGCAAAAATTCATTCCCAGTTTTCTGCTTCCCTCCAAATCTTGCTTGCATTAGATTTGTTTCTGAAAAAACTTTTTAAATTAATGCATTCAAATTTAACCATTTCGCACTTCATAACGTTTTGTATTTCTTGTCTAGTAAAAAATTCTTCCCTTCTCCATAAATCTGATAAATACACTCTTCCTTGATCCACTAGTTTATTTATAGTATCATTCTTTATACCCACATCATGAACCCATTTTGATTTTATTATTCTGCGTGGAGTCAACCATTCGTCTATGCCTAGTTTCCACCACACTGTTATCCAGGTTTCCCAAGAATTTTTGTCGAACAGTGAGTTCTTATCCCAGGGTAGGGTCTTTTGTTTATCAAATAGTAGATTGCTATATTCGTTGACTATTACGTCCTGGGTACCCAACATATTCTGCTTGTCTACCCTTCTGTTTCTTAGCCAGTACCAGGAAGAGCCAAAACAGAGAAAGAAAACTATAGCCAAGTCTCTCTAATGAATATCGATGTCAAAAGTTAAAATAATATTTTAGAAAAAAATACAACAACTTCTCACGAGAATAATACATTATGATCTGCTAGAATTTATGCCATGAATGCAGGGCTGGTTCAATATTAGAAAAACTATTAACCTTGTTGTACATATCAACAACAAAACTAACAGAACCCACATGACTGTCTCAATAGATGTAGAAAAAAAAAACTTTTGACAAAATACAACACCCATTCCTAATTAAAACACTGGAGAGCATAGAAATAAATATAACTTTCCATAAAATAATAAGTAGTATTTACCTAAAACGTCCAGCAAGCATCATATGCAATGGAGATAAGCTAGATGCATTTCCAATAAGATCAGGGATAAAACAAGGATGTCCATTATCATCATTGTTATTCAATACGATACTAAAAATGCTAGCTGTAGCAATAAGAAGAAAAATAAATAGATGGAATTAGAATAGGCAAAGAAGAAACTAATTTATCACTCTTTGTAGATAATATGATTATGGACTTAGAAAATCCCAGAGATTCAAGTAAAAAACTACTTGAAATAACAAACAACTTTGGCAAAGTTACAGGTTACAAAATAAACCCACAAAAATCTTCTGCATTTCTATAGATTACTAACAGCCCAACAGCAAGAGATAGAAAGAGAAATTCCATTTAAGGCTAGGGTAGAAGCTATAAAATATTTGGGAGTCTACCTGCCAAAACAAATCCAGGGACTATATGAACACAATTACAAAACAATTTTCAAACAAATAAAGTCAGATCTAAGTAAGTGGAAAAACATCTGTTGCTTGTGGGTAAACCAAGCCACTCTAACAAAAATGACAATTCTGCCTAAACTGATTTACATATTCAGTGCCATACCAATCAAACTAACAGATAAATATTTTCTAGAGCTAGAAAAAATAATATCAAAATTCATCTGGGAGAACAGAAGGTCCAGAATAACAAGGGAAGTAATAAAAGAAATGCTAGGGAAGGTGGCCTAGCTCCACCAGATCCCAAATTGTATTTTAAAGCAGCAGTTATCAAAACTATCTGTTACCGGCTAAGAAACAGAAGGGTAGACCAATGGAATAGTTTAGGTATTCAAGACACAGTAGTCGATGGACGAATATTTAAATATATACATATATATATATATATACATATATATATATATATACATACATATATATATATACATATATATATATACATACATATATATATACATATATATATATACATATATATATATATATACATATATACATATATATATATATATATATATATATATATATATATATATATATATATATATATATATATATATATATATATATATATATATATATATATATATATATATGAATTGTCCAGATTAACAGAAGAGGAAGTTGAATACTTAATAACTCCATCTCAGAAAAAGAAATTGAGCAAGCCATCTATGAACTCCCTAGGGAAAAAAGATCCAGGGCCAGTAGGGTTTACCAGTGAATTCTATCAGGCATTTGAAGGACAGTTAATTCCAACACTATACAGATTATTTGGGTAAATTGGTGAAAGAGTCCTACCAAATTCTTTTTATGATACAAATATGCTTCTGATACCTAAACCAGGAAGAGCCAAAACAGAGAAAGAAAATTATAGACCAATTTCTCTAATGAATATAGATGCAAAATTTTAAATAAAATATTAGCAAAAAGAATACAGCAACTTATCACAAGAATAATACATTATGATCAGGTAGGATTTATACTAGGAATGCAGTGCCTGTTGGTTCAATATTAGGAAAACTATCAGTGTTATGATCATATAAAAAGCAAAACTAACAGAAATTATATGATTACATCAATAGATGAAGAAAAATCATTTGTCAAAATACAACACCCATTCCTGTTGAAAACATTGGAGAGAATAAGAATAAATGGAGCTTTTCACAAAATAATAAACAATATTTACCTAAAACCATCAAGCATTATATGTAATGGGCTAAGCTGGATGCATTTCCATTAAGATCAGTGGTTCAACAAGGATGTCCACTATCACCACTGTTATTCAATATGGAACTTGTAATGTTAGCTTTAGCAAGAAGAGAAGAAAAATAAATTGAAGGTATTAGAATATGCAAAGAAGAAACTAAGTTATCACTCTTTGTAGATGATATGATGACATACTTAGCGAATCTTAGGGAAACAATTAAAAAATTACTTGAAATAATAAGCAACTTTGGTAAAGTTGCAGGTTACAAAACAAACTCGCATAAATCATCTGCATTTCTGTATATTACTAACAAAGCCCAGCAGAAAGAGATAGAAAGAAAAATCCCATTTAAAACTATGGTAGACACTATAAAATATTTGAGAGTCTACCTGCCAAAACAAATCTAGAGATTACATGAATACAATTGCAAAACACTTTTCAAACAAATAAAGTCAGATCTAAGTAAATGGAAAAACATCAGTTGTTCATGAGTAGACCAAGCTAATATAATAAAAATGATCATTCTACAGAAATTAATTTTCTTATTCAGTGACATATCAAACTACCAAAAATATTTTCTAGAACTAGAAAAAGTAATATCAAAATTCGTCCAGAAGGACAATATGTCCAGAATATCAAGGAAATTAATGAAAAGAAATGCTGGGGAAGGTGTCCTATCCCTGTGAAATCTCAAATTGTGTTACAAAGCAGCAATCATCAAAACCAAGTGGTACTGGCTAAGAAATAGACGGGTCGATTAGTGGAACAGGTTAGGTACTCAAGTCACAGTAGTCAATGAATATAACAATCTACTGTTTGATAAACCAAAGGACCCCAGCTTCTGGCATAAGAACTTACTGTTTGACAAAAATTACTGGGAAAACTGGATAACAGTGTGACAGAAACTGGGCATAAAACAATGCCCGACACTGTACACAAGAATGAAGCCCAAATTGATACATGACCTAGGTATAAAGACTGATAGTATAAACAAATTAAGGGAGCAGGGAATAGTGTATTTGTCAGACTTACATAAATTGGAGAAAATTATGATGAAACAAGAGATAGAGAACATTATAATGTGAAAAATCGGTCATTTTGATTACACTAAATTGAAAATTTTTGCACAAACAAACCCAATGTAACCAAGATTAGAAGGGAAACATAAAACTGAGAATTTTTACAACTAGTGTCTGTGATAAAAGCCTCATTTCTAAAGTATATATACAACTGATTCAAATTTAAAACAACACAAGTCATTCCACAATTGATAAATTGTAAAATTATATGAACAAGGAGTTTTCAGAGTAAAAAATTAAAGCTATCTACACTCATATCAAAAAAATGCTCTACATCACTATTGATTAGAGAGATGCAAATCAAAACAAAACAACTCTGACAACACACCTATCGGATTTGGCTAACATGACAAAACAGGAAGATGGTTAATGCTGGAGAAGATGTGGGAGAGTTGGAACTTTATTTCATTGTTGGTGCATCTGTGACCTAATCCAAGCATTCTGGAGAGTAATTTAGAGCTATGCCCAAAGGGATACAAAAATGTGCATACCCTTTGACCAACCAATATTGTTTCTAGGATTGTATCCTAAGAATTCATAAAAAATGGAAATGTATCCCACATGTACAAAAATATTTATAGCTGCCCTCTTTGTCGTGAACAAGGGATGAAAGTTGCAGGGATTCCCATCAATTGGGAATGTCTGAACAAGCTGTGGTATATGAATGTCATGAAATTCTATTGCACTATAAGAAAGGATGAACAGGAAGACTTGAGAGAGGCCTGGAAGGACTTATGTGAACTGATGCTGGGTGAAAGGAGCAGAATCATGGGATCACTGTACACAGTAACAATCACAGTGTGTGAGGTAGTTTTCTTCACAGCAATGCAAGTACCTAAAACATCCCCAGAGGCTCCTTGAGGCAAAATACCTTCCACATCCAGAGAAAGAACTACAGAAATGAAATTCAGAATGAAGCATAAAATTTTCTCTTTTGCTATGTTTTGTTTTCTTTGCGTTTTTCTCATTATCCCATTCATTTTAATTATTCCATGCAACATGACTAATGTGAAAATATGTTTAATAAGAGTTTATGTGCATAACCTTTATAAAATTCCATCCGTCTCAGAGAGGAAGTGCCGAGTGAGGGGGAGAGAATGTAAGACTTATGGAAGTGATTGTGGAAAACGGAAAACAAATAAATTAACAAAAAAAGAAATCTTGGAAGTCCTCTATTTCATTGAAATTCTCTTGTTTTCAAATTGAAATTTGTTTCAATTTTGCTGCGCAGGTGATTCTTGGTTTTAATCCTACCTACTTTGCTTTTGGAATATCATATTCCAAGCCCTCTGAACCCTTAGTGTAGAATCTGCTAAATACTGTGTTATCCTGATCGTATTCACACAATACTTGAATGGTATTTTTCTGGCTGCTTGTAATATTTTCTCCTTGCCCTGGGAACTCTGGAATTTGGCAGCAACATTCCCAGGAGTTTTCCTTTTGAGGTATCTTTCAGGAGGTGATTGGTGGATTCTTTTAATTTCTTTTTTACCCTCTGGTTCTAGAATGTCAGGGCAGTTTTCCTTGATAATTTCTTGAAAGATGATGGCTAGGCTCTTTTTTTGATTATGATTTTCGGGTAGACCAATAACTTTTAAATTATTTCTCCTCATCTGTTTTCCAGGTCAGTTGTTTTTCCAAGGAAATATTTCACGTTGTCTTCTATTTTTTAGTTCTTTCTGTTTTGTTTTATAATTTCTTTATTTCTCATGAAGTCATTAGCTTCTATCTGCTCCACTCTAATTTTTAAAGAAAAATCTTCTTCAGTGAGTTTTTGACCTCCTTTTTCATGTGGCCAGTTCTGCTTTGTAATTCATTTTTCTCCTCATTGGCTTTTTCCACCCCTTTTGCCATTTGGGTTAGTCTATTTTTAGTTGTTATTTTGTTCAACATTTTTGGGGGTCTCCTTTAGCAGGCTGTTGACTCCTTTTCGTGATTTTCTTGCATCGCTCTTATTTCTCTTCCCAGTTTTTCCTTCATCTCTCTTATGTATTTTCAAACTCTGTTTTCAGCTCTTCCGTGGCCTGAGACCATTGCATATTTTTCTTTGAAGCTTTGGACATAATAGTTTTGACCTTGCTGTCTTCCTCCAGTTATATGCTTTGATCTTCTTCCATGTGCTTGCTTTGATCTTCCTCATCCAAACAGATGGAAGAAAAATACTTTTTCACCAAAAAATTAACCTTCAATAGTTTTCTTTTCCCCCCTTTTCCAACATTTCCTCAGCCAAATATTTGACTTTTGCGCTGTTTGTTAAGTGGAGGCTGTACTTCCCCAAGTTTTAGTGATTTGGGGCAGCTATTTCCAGAGATGTCTCTAGGAACCTGTAAGTTTTTCGTTCCTCCAAAGTGTTCTAATCAAGGGAGAAGTGTTGAGTCCTCTCTTGTCCTTGTCAGTGAGCAACCACAAGCACTCTTTTCTTCCTTGGAACTATGAATAGTTTTCCTTCTCCACAGCTGCCACCATCTCTGCCATGCCATCACTGCTCCTCACACAGAGATCACCACTCAGGACTGCGACCCAGATCAGCTGCTCAATTCCCCCACCATCTGTAGATCTAGAGCTTCAGAAACATCTGCCACTGCAGCAGTGGCTATCTCCACCCCAGGGCAGGGGCCAGACCATGCTCCCCTCTCACTCAGTTGAGAGAGAGACAGAGCTTTTTTCACTGATCTTTCAAGCTGCTTTTGGTATTTTGGGGTTTAGAAGTATGGAAATAACAGCAGCTGCCAGTGATTCAGTGTCCTGAGGCCTAGTCCAGTCCTTTCTGTGTCATTGCAATGTGGGCCACGCGACCTTCCAGATTGTTTTGAACTAGAAATCTGTTTCACTGTGTTATTTTGTGGCTTCTGCTGCTCTAGAATTTGTTTAGAGTCATTCTTTACAGATATTTTCGGGGGTTTGGCTGCAGAGGGCTCCACCAAGTCCCTGCTTCTACTCCACCATCTTGGCTCTTCCTCTTAAAACATTTAGGAAATTTAATTATTATTTTTCATTAAAACACATAATTAGTAAAATTTTATTTCAGCATATGTAAATGAACCAGATTACTCTCCAAACTCCTTAATGAATAATCTCCTTCCTTTAATCTCCAAATCTCCAAAACCTACTAAAATGCCTTTAGCAGTTCTTTTTAAGCTTAATCTTTTACTGAAAACCCAAATTGCAGGTTGGTCCTAATTATAGGGACAACTCCTTCAACTTCCTCACAGTTTTTCTGTCCGCCTGCGTTTTTTTTTTTGAAGAGAGATTCAGAGATATAGAGATAGATTTAATATTTCCTTTCTTCCTAATGCCATATACTAACAATTTTAACATTTGTGTTTCAAAATTTTGAGTTTCAAATTCTCTCCTTCCTACCTCTTCCCTCTCATTGAGCAGGCAAGTAATTTGATACAGGTTATACATACGCAAAGCATATTTCATATTAGTCACATTGTGAAAGAAAACAGAGAAAAACCCAAGGAAAATTAAAAAGTCAAAAGAAATTTGCTTTGATCTTCATTCAGTGTCCATCAGTTAATTCTCAGGAGATGGATAGTATTTTTCATTATAAGTCCTTCAGAATTTTCTTTTATCTTTGTTTTGCTAAGAACAGATAAGTCATTCAAATTGGATCATCATCTGTTATTTCTGTTAATGTGAACAATATTCTCTTCATTCTGCTTTCTTCACTTTCTTCAGTTCATGTAAGTCTTTACAAGTTTTGTTTTTGGCTGAGAGCATCCTATTTGTCATTTCTTAGAGTACAATAGTACTCCATCACCATCATGGACCTTAAATTATTCAACTATTCCCCAGTTAATAGGCAATCCCTCAATTTCCAGTTCTTTGCCATCACAAAAAGAGGTGTCAGAAATATTTTCTGACAATATATAGTAATATAATTCTTTTTGCTTTTTATCTCTTTTGGATACAATTCTAGTAGTGATACTGTTGGATCGAAGGGTATGCATGATTTTATAGACCTTTGGTCTCCAGAATAGTCACATCACTTTAGAACTACAACAACAGTGTATTCGTGTCTCAATTTCCCACAATTCCTTCCAAAATTTGTCATTTTCTTTTCTTGTCATATCTTCCAATCTGATAGCTGGAAGGTATTACATCAGAGTTGTTTTTATTTTCATTTCCCTAATCAATATTGAGTTAGAACATTTTCTATGAGTGTAGATAGTTTTGATAATGTCATCTGAAAACTGATATGACCATTTATCAGTTGGAGAATGGCGCTTATTTTTATAAAATTGACTCAGTTCTCTATATATTTTAGAAATGAGTCCTTTATCAAAGAAACTTTCTTTTCAAGATTTTTGAGCCTTATATTTCAAATTCCAATTTTCTATTCAGCTCTGGTATTTTCATCAGGAATGCTTGAAAGGCCTATATTTTACTGAATGTTCATTTTCTCTGTGAAGGAGTACACTCTGTTTTGCTAGGTAGATGATTCTAGGTTGTAATTTCATGTTCATTCCCCTCAAAAATATCATATTCTAAGTCCTCTGAGCCTTTAATATAGAAGCTGCTAAGTCGTATGTTATTCTAACTGTGTTTTCAAAATACTTGAATTGTTTCCTTTCTGGTGGCTTGCAGGATTTTCTCCTTAACCTGGTTGCTCCAGCATTTGACTATAATATTCTTAAGAGGTTTCTTTTTGGGATCCCTTTCAGGAGGTGATAATCGAATTTTTTTCAATTTTTATTTCACCCTCTGGTTCAAGAATATTACTGCAGGTTTCCTTCATAATTTCTTGAAAGATGATGTCTAGGCTCTTTTTTGACCATGGCTTTCAGGAAGTCAAATAATTTTTAAATTCTCTCTTCTGGATCTGTTTTTAAGGTCAGTTATTTTTCCAATGGGATATTCTCTTGGAGTTTTGAATTCTCTGAATTTTGTTGTTATTATTTCTTGATGTCTTGGAGAGCCATCAGCTTCCAATTGCTCAATTCTAATTATTAAGGTATTATTTTCCTCAGGAGTAGAAGGACGCACCTCTAGAAGCTCTCCTGTAAAAAATTACTCTAAAAGAATTCTAGAGCAATAGAAGCCACAAAACTACAGAGTGAAAGAGATTTCCAGCCCAAAGCAGCCTGGAAGGCAGGCAGGAAAAGTATAATGCGCCAGGCACATAGTGAAGTGCAGCTGAACGTGGGCAGCATAGCAGCAAGGACAGGACTGGAGTGATCCTCAAGGCATGACCAGCAGCAGCTGCAGATTCCAGATTCTTCAACTCACAAATGCCAAAGACAACTTTAAATGTCAGTGAGAAAGCTCTTTCACTTGAGTGATAAGGGAACTCAACAGTTTAGCCCCAGCCTCAGGCAGCAACAGCTTCCATTGTTGGAGCCCTGGCCTAAAGCCAATGAGGGAATTGAGCAGCTGATCTGTACCTCAGCCCTAAGTGGCATCCTTGGGGTGACGAGGAGGACTGGCTGGCTGGCTGCAAGAGCTGATGGAGGCTCTGGAGAGGGAATCCTGCTCACATACTAGAGTGAAAGCCAGGAGAGGAGTAAACTTCTGTCCCTTGATTGTGCCACCTTGGAGGAACTGCGAACTTACAGGTCCCCAGAGTATAACCTCCCCTTGACAAAGAACTCAAAAGTTAAGTAACTGGCTGGAAAAATGCCCCCAAAGGGGAAAAAGAATAAGACAACAGAAGGTTACTTTCTTGGTGAGCAGGTATTTTCTTCCATCTTTTCAGATGAAGAAGAACAATTTAGGTTTTCAGAGGAAGAACTCAAAGTCAAGGCTTCTGCATACAAACTTCCAAAATAAATATGCAATGGTCTAATGCCATGGAAGAACTCAAAAAGAATTTTGAAAATCAGGTAAAAGAGGTGGAGGAAAAAGTGGGAAGAGAAATTAGAGCAATGCAAGAAAATCATGAAAAGCAAGTCAACCGCTTGCTAAATGAGACCCAAAAATGCTGAAGAAATTATCACCTTTAAAAATAGACTAACTCAAACGATAAAAGAGATCCAAAAAGCCAATGAGGAGAAGAATGTTTTAAAAAGTAGAATTACTCAAATGGAAAAACAGGTTCAAAAGCTCACTGAAGAAAAGAGTTCTTTAAAAATTACAATTGAGCAGGTGGAAGATAATGACTTCACGAAAAAACAAGAAATTAAAAAAGAAAACAAAAGAATGAAAAAATAGAAGATAATGTGAAACATCTCATTGGAAATACAACTGACCTGGAAAATAAGTCCAGGAGAGACAATTTAAAAATTACGGGACTACCTGAAAGTCATGATCAAAAAAAGAGTCTAGACATCATCTTTCATGAAATTATCAAGGAAAATTGCCTTGGTATTCTGGAATCAGAGGGTAAAATAAATATTGAAAGAGTTCACCGATCACTTCCTGAAAGCAAGTGAGTTGTAGAAAAAAAATCTACTTCTTGACTATACTAAATTATCCATTGACTCTGTGTATTAAAACAAAATATGGCAAGTCCTCAAAGAGATGGGAGTACCACATCATCTTACTTGTCTACTAAGGAACCTGTATGCAGGTGAAGAACCTGCAGTTAGAATCAAAGATAGAATGGGTGATTGCCTTAAGATTGGAAAAGGAGTACAACGAGTATTGTCACCTTATTATTAAAATTTATATGTAGAGTACATTATTTGAAATGCCAGATTAGATGAATCAAAACCTAGAATTATGGTTACCAGGAGAGATATCCACTATTTCACATATGCCAATCATAAAAATGGGGCACAATGGAAAATTCCCCAGATGTGGGGAAAGATTAAAGTCAAAAGAAAAAGTAAATGGCAGAGGATGACATGGATAGATAAGGTCATAGAAAACAATGAATATGAACATGGACAGACTTTGAGAAATAGTGGAGAGAAGAAGGTCATGGCATACTATGGTCCAAGGCATTGTAAAGAGTGACACATAATTAAATGACTGAACAACTACAAAAATGGAGAATGGTATTGACGAGGGATAGGTTAAACCTACGAAACTGCCATGGAAGAAAAGAAGTCTCTATTTTACCCTATTAGCACATACTGGGTGCAGGGATAGGACTTTCACCATTGAGGGGATGGAGGTTGGGTAGCTAGATGATTCAACAATACACTTATCCAGTCCTAACCCCTCTGCCTACATCCAGTCTCACCTCTCCAACTGTCTATTCTACATACTTGCTTTGATATTCTGTAGACATACTGAACTAAACATGTCCAACATTTAACTCATTATTTTACCTCCCCCTCCCACAAAACCATCCCTCCTCTCTACCTTGCCCATTACTGTAAAGGGCAGCCCAGTACTGTCAACGTTCTGACATCTTCAATTGGACATTCTGTAGACATCTTGAACTTAATATGTCCAATACTGAACTCATTATCGTGCTTCCCACCTCCCATAACCATCCCTCCTTCCTACCTTCCTTCATTACTATAAAGGGCAGCCCAGTAGAATGGGCATTCCAGCACTGTCAACCTCCTCTGAGTCACCCTGGATTATAAATCAGAGATCATCCCAGATTTGTGACACTCTCACCTACTTATATCCAATCTGTTTCCAAGAACTGTCCATTACCTTCTCTTCACATCTTTTGAACATGGCCACTTTTGTCCTCTGGCACTGACAACATCATGGTGCAGCCTCTCATCACTTAATACCTGGGCTACTTGAGGCCTCCCTGCCTCAAATCTCTCTCCAATTCTACCTGCTCTAAGGGTCTTTCCTAAAGCAAACATCTAATGATGTCACCTTCCTCTTTATTCAATAACTCTGATGACTCCCACTCACCTACCAGATTAGATGTAAAATCATTTGATCTTCAAATCCCTTCATAAACAGGTTTTAACTTTCAGGTCTTGTAAGACCTGACACTCACCTCCCACACGCTATGAGATCCATCTACATTTACCTCCTTCCTGATTCCCACATGTGACATTAAAATCTCCAAATTCTCTTCTTTTTCCAATGACTGAACTCCAGGACTGGGATACATCTGCTTCTCCTGGATGCCCTGGCTTTCTTTAATTCCCAAACACAATTTCATTTTCTATAGGAAGACTTTCCTAATCTCTCTTAATTTTATTGCATCCCATCTTCTGACCATTTCTAATTCATGCAGCCTTAAGATTTCTTGTGCATAGATGTTTCTATGCTGTGTCCCAAAATAGACTTGTGGGCTCCTTGAGAGAAAAGATTGTCTTTTCCCTTTATTTTTATCTTCAGCATTAAGAATTAATTTTCTGTGATTTAGCACAGAACCTAGAGGAAGTAGAATTCTCTAGTAGGAACTTATTCTAGGTAAATTAAAATTGCAAGAATCTTTGCTACTTTGTATCTGTTATATATTTATATATCTGTATATACATATTTATATGTATGTACACATATATGTATATGTATGTATAGACATACACACATTGCACTTTAAGTGAGTGAACCCAACAGGCAAGTTAGACTAAAGCAATTTGACATTGTTAAGAAATTATGTCTTATTGATAAAATTATACAAGCACTGAATCATAAATTATTGATTAAAATATAAAAGCATCTCTCTCTATGTGTGTGTATGCATACAATTCCTCCAACTACCTAGATACTGAGAAAAGTTTCAAGAATTACAAATATTATCTTTCCATGTAAGAATGTAAACAGTTCAACTTCAGTAAGTCCCTTGTGATTTCTCTTTCCTGTTTACCTTTTCATGCTTCTCTTGATTCCTGTGTTTGAAAGTCAAATTTGCTATTCAGTTCTGGTCTTTTCATCAAGAATGCTTGAAAGTCCTCTATATCATTGAATGGCCATTTCCCCCCTTGAAGTATTATACTCAGTGTTGCTGGTAGGTGATTCTCAGTTTTAATCCCAGTTCCTTTGACTTTTGGAATATTTTGTTTCATACTCTTCAGT
Source organism: Notamacropus eugenii (assembly GCF_028372415.1). NCBI lineage: Eukaryota > Metazoa > Chordata > Mammalia > Diprotodontia > Macropodidae > Notamacropus > Notamacropus eugenii. Next base: position 15,233,069 of record NC_092879.1, on the reverse strand, counting down.
CGCTTAATGTAGAAGCTGCTAGATTTTGTGTTATCTTGATTGTATTTCCACAATACTTCAATTTTTTCTTTCTAGCTCCTTCTAATATTTTCTCCTTGACGTGGGAACTCTGGAATTTGGCTACAATATTCCTAGGATTTTCTCTTTTTGGATCTCTTTCAGGAGGTGATCTGTGGATTCTTCTAATATTCATTTTGCCCTCAAGTTTTAGAGTATCAGGGCAGTATTCCTTGATAATTTCATGAAAGATGATATCTAGGCTCTTTTTTGATCATGGTTTTCAGATAGTCCCATAATTTTTGAATTGTCTCTCTTGGATCTATTTTCCAGGTCAGTTGTTTTTCCAATGAGATATTTCACATTATCTTCCATTTTTTCTTTTTTTCGGTTTTGTTTTGTAATTTCTTGGTTTCTCATAAAGTCATTAGCTTCCGTCTGTTCCATTCTAATTTTTTTTATTATTTTTTAATGCTTAACAATCACTGCCATTATCCCCCCCACACCTAACCCCCACTACCCCCCTCCGTCCCCACGACTGCATACAATTCTGTATAGGTCCTACATATACTTTCCTATTGAGTACATTTTCACTATAGTCATGCTACGTAGTCGGACTAAAATAAACGGAAGAAATCATAAAACAAATCAAAACATGATACACAAAAACATACACATACACAAACATGATCTGCTATATTCTGCGAATGACTTCCATATTTCTTTCTCTGAGTGTGGAAGGCATTGTGGCTTAGAGAACCACCATTGGGATTTTATTTTTTTTTAAGAAGTTCTTGCGTTATTACAAAATTCCAAGTCTACCAGAAAAACCTCTCGCACACTGTGGTCGTTGCTGTGCACAAAGTTCTCCTGGTTCTGCTCCTTTCACTCAGCATCAGGTCATATAAGTCCTTCCAGGCCTCTCTGAAGTCTTCTTCTTCATCATTTCTTATGGCACAATAGTACTCCATTACATTCATATACCATAATTTATTCAGCCATTCCCCTATTGATGGACATCCCCTTGACTTCCAGTTTTTGGCAACTACAAAGAGTGCTGCTATAAATATTTTTGTAGGTGTGGGACCCTTTCCCATTTTTATGATCTCTTGGGGATACAGTCCTAGTAGCGATATTGCTGGGCCAAAGGGTATGCACATTTTTGTAGCCCTTTGGGCATAGTTTCAAATTGCTCTCCAGAATGGTTGGATGCGCTCGCAGCTCCACCAACAATGAATTAGTGTTCTAACTCTCCCACATCCTCTCCAGCATTTATCATTTTCTTGTTCTGTCATGTTTACCAATCTTATAGGTGAGATGTGGTACCTCAGAGTTGTTTTGATTTGCATCTCTCTAATCAACAGTGATTTAGAGCATTTTTTCATATGATTACAGATATCTTTAATTTCTTCTTCCGAAAATTGCCTGTTCATATCCTTTGACCATTTATCAATTGCAGAATGACTTGTATAATTATACATTTGAGTCAGTTCTCTATATATTCTAGAAATGAGGCCTTTTTCCCCGAGCTTAGCTGTAAAAATTCTTTCCCAATTTACTACACACCTCCGGATTTTGGTTGCATTGGGTTGGGTTGTGCAAAAACTTCTCAGTTTAATGTAATCAAAATTATCCATTTTGCATTTCATAATGCTTTCTATCTCTTCTTTAGTAATAAATTCTTCCCTTCTCCATAAATCTGATAAATACACTATTCCTTACTTCTCTAGTTTATTCATTGTATCAATCTTTATACTTAAATCATGTACCCATTTGGACTTTATTCTTGTGTATGGTGTCAGGTATGGGTCTATGCCTAATTTCCGCCACACTGTTATCCAGTTTTCCCAGCAATTTTTGTCAAACAGTGAGTTCTTATCCAAGAAGCTGGGGTCCTTGGGTATATCAAACAGAAGGTTGCTATATTCCTTGCCTACTGTGTCTTGAGTGCCAAGTGTATTCCACTTGTCTACCTCTCTGTTTCTTAGCCAATACCAAGTGGTTTTGATAATTGCTGCTTTGTAGTTCAATTTGAGGTCCTGGTAGTGCTAGGCCACCTTCCCATGCATTTCTTTTCATTAGTCCCTTTGATATTCTGGACCTTTTGTTTTTCCAAATGAATTTTGATATTATTTTATCCAGCTCTAGAAAATAATTGTCTGATAGTTTAAGTGGTATGGCACTAAATAAGTAAATTAATTTAGGTAGAATTCTCATTTTTATTATATTAGCACGGCCTACCCATGAGCAACTAATGTTTTTCCACTTACTTAAATCTGACTTTATTTGTGCAAAAAGTGTCTTGTGATTTTGTTCGTATAATCCCTGAGTTTGTTTTGGCAGGTAGACTCCTAAGTATTTTATACTGTCTGCCCTAGCTTTAAATGGGATTTCTCTTTCTATCTCTTGCTGTTGGACTGTGTTGCTAATATATAGGAATGCAGAAGATTTGTGTGGGTTTATTTTGTAACCTGCAACTTTGCCAAAGTTGTTTATTATTTCAAGTAATTTTTTACTTGAATCTCTGGGATTCTCTAAGTAAATCATCATATCATCTGCAAAGAGTGATAACTTAGTTTCTTCTTTGGCTATTTTAATTCCTTGGATATCTTTATCTTGTCTAATTGCTACAGCTAACATTTCTAGTACCATATTGAATAATAGTGGTGATAATGGACATCCTTGTTTCACCCCTGATCTTATTGGGAATGCATCTAGCTTATCCCCATTGCATATAATGCTTGCTGAAGGTTTTAGATAGATACTGCTTATTATTTTGTGGAAAGTTCCCTTTATTCCTACATTCTCCAGTGTTTTTACTAGGAATGGGTGTTGTATTTTGTCAAAAGCTTTTTCTGCATCTATTGAGATAATCATGTGGTTTTTGTTAGCTTTATTGTTGATGTGATCGATAATGCTAATAATTTTCCTAATATTGAACCAACCCTGTAATCCTGGTATGAATCCTACCTGATCATAATGTATTAATCTCGTGATAAGATGCTGTATTCGTTTTGCTAAAATCTTATTTAAAATTTTTGCATCTATCTTCATTAGGGAAATTGGTCTATACATTTCTTGCTCTGTTTTGTCTCTTCCTGGTTTGGGTATCAAAACCATACTTGTATCATACAAAGAATTTGGGAGGACTCCTTCTTCCCCAATTTTCAAAAATAGTCTATATAGTATTGGAATTAACTGTTCTTTAAATGTTTGATAGAATTCACTTGTGAATCCATCTGGCCCTGGAGATTTTTTCCTAGGGAGTTCATTGATGGCTTGTTCAATTTCTTTTTCTGAGATGGGGTTGTTTAAGTATTCCACTTCCTCTTCTGTTAATCTGGGCAATTTGTATTTTTTAAAATATTCATCCATCTCGTTTAGATTATCGAATTTGTGGGCATAAAGTTGGGCAAAGTAGTTTCTAATTGTTGTTTTAACTTCCTCCTCATTGGAGGTGTGTTCACCCCTTTCATTTTTCCTATTAGTAATTTGATTTTCTTCTTTCTTTTTTTTAAAATCAGATTGACCAAAGGTTTATCAATTTTATTAGTTTTTTCATAAAACCAACTATTGGTTTTATTTATGAATTCAATAGTTTTCTTAATTTCAATTTTATTAATCTCTCCTTTGGTTTTCAGTATTTCTAATTTGGTATTTACTTGGGGATTTTCAATTTGTTCTTTTTCTAGCTTTTTCAACTGCAAGCCCAAGTCATTGATCTCCTCTTTCTCTATTTTATTTATGTAAGCATTCAAAGATATAAAACTTCCCCTAATATCTGCTTTTGCAGTATCCCATAAGATTTGGTATGTTGTCTCACTATTGTCATTCTCTTGAATGAAATTGTTGATTGTTTCTATGATTTCTTCTTTAACCCACTCCTTCTTTAGGATTAGATTATTTAGTTTCCAATTGATTTTTGGTTTATCTTTCTATGGCCTTTTATTACATGTAATTTTTAATGCATTATGATCTGAGAAGGATGCATTGATTATCTCTACCTTTCTGCACTGGATTGTGAGCTTTTTATATCCTAGTACATGATCAATTTTTGTAAATGTTGCATGTACCGCTGAGAAAAAGGTATATTCCTTTCTATTCCCATTCAATTTTCTCTAAAGATCTATCATATCTACCTTATCCAGAGTTTTATTTACCTCCTTAACCTCTTTCTTGTTTATTTTGAGGTTAGATTTATAGAGTTTAGAGACGGGGAGGTTGAGGTCCCCCACTAGTATAGTTTTGCTGTCAATTTCTTCCTTCAACTCTCTCAACCTCTCCTCTAAGAATTTGGATGCTATACCACTTGGAGCATACATGTTTAGTAATGATATTGCTTCATTGTCTATGGTGCCTTTTAGCAGGATATAGTTTCCATCCTTATCCCTTTTGATTAGATCTATTTCTGCTTTTGCTTTGTCTGAGATTAGGATTGCTACTCCTGCCTTTCTTACATGAGCTGAAGCACAATATATTCTGCTCCATCCTTTGACCTTTATCCTATGTGTATCCCCCCGTTTCAAATGTGTTTCTCGTAAGCAGCATATTGTTGGATTATGGCTTTTAACCCCTTCTGCTATCCGTCTCCGTTTTATGGGAGAATTCATTCCATTCAAATTCACAGTTATGATTACAATCTATGTATTTCCCTCCATCCTCTTTCCCACCATTTGTGCTTTTAGCTCTCCCATCTCCCTTCCCCTCCTCAATAGTATTCACTTTTCTCCCCCTCCTCCTGCAGCCTTCCCCTCCTTCTTTTAGCCCCCCTCCCTTTTACTCCCCTTGACTCTTATTGCTTCTTCCCTCCCTTTTAGCCTCCCTCCCCTTTCTTCCCCCTTCCCCTCCTACTACCTATAGAGCTAGTTAGGATTATCTACTTAAGATTATTGTTCCCTCCTTTAAACAAATCAGATGAGAGTACCTCTCAAACAATGCTCATCTCCCTCCCCTCCTTCCCTCTACTATAGTTTTGTACTTCTTCCTGTGATGTAATTTGCCATTTTCTGCTTCCTCCTCTTCACACCTCCTATTACAATCCCTTCTCATACTTAAATCATATTTTTGACATGACATCATTTACTTTATACCCATTCCCTCTATGTATATTCCTTTTATCATAATACCTGCACAGTTCTCAAAATTAACAGGTATCATCTTCCCTTATAGGGAGGTAAACAGTTTGCCCTAATTGAGTAACAAGTTTTTGTTTTTGTTTTTTCCCTCCTGTTTACCTTTTTATGATTCTCTTGAGACCTGCATTTGAAGATCAAATTGTGTATTGAGTTCTGGCGTTTTGGTCAGGAAGCTTTGGAAATCTCTTATTTCGTTGAATGACTTTCTCCTTGCCTGAAATGTTATGCTGAACTTTGCTGGGTAGTTGATCCTTGGTTGAAGTCCCAACTCCTTTACCTTACGGAATATTGGGTTCCAGTTCTTTCGATCTTTTAATGTAGAAGCTGCAAAGTCCTGTGTGATCCTGACTGTATGTCCTTGATATTTGAATTGTTTCTTTCTGGCTGCTTGTAGTATTTTCTCCTTCGCTTGATAACTCTGGAATTTGGCAACAATATTTCTTGGGGTTTTGAGTTTGGGATCCCTTTCGGGAGGGGGACCGTAGATTCTTTCGATGACTATTTTGCCCTCTGAGTCTAGTACTTCTGGGCAGTTTTCCTTGATGATTTCCTGGAAGATATTGTCCAGACTCTTTTCTTCATCATGGGTTTCTGGCAGGCCAATAATTCTTAAATTTCCTCTCCAGGATTTATTTTCCAGGTCAGTTGTTTTTCCAATTAAATATTTTACATTTTCTTCTATCTTTTCATTCTTTAGATTTTGTTTGACTGACTTTTGCTGCCTCATTGAGTCATTAGTTTCTACTTGCCCAATTCTAATCTTCATCGTATTGTTTTCTTCAGTTAACTTTTGCATCTCATTTTCCATCTGACCATTTTTTCCCTTAAAGGAGCTATTTTCTCCGTTTAATTTTTGTACTTCCTTTTCCATTCGACCCATTTTCCCAGTTAGGTTTTGTGTTTCCTTTTCCATTTGATCAATTTTCCCAGTTAGGTTTTGGGTTTCCTTTTCCGTGTGATTAACTCTTCCTTTTGGGTAATTATTTTCTCCAGTTAAATTTTGAACTTCCTTTTCTATTTATTCAATTTTCCTTTTCAAAGTGATGTTCTCATCAATGAATTCTTTTTTTATAATTTTAAAATCATTGGCCAGTTTTTCTTCTATTTCCTTCTTCAGCTGTTCCAGGAAAGCTAGTTGTGCTTGCCAGAGGTTCATAGTCCCTTCTGACGTTTCAGATGGAAGTACAGTCTCAGCTCTGACCTCTTTGGTGTTTGTGTTTTGGTCCTTATCCCCATAGAAAGATTCTATGGTTTTTTTCACTTTTCGTCTGCCTTTTCCTATTCATGATGTTGGCTGAGTGTTGTAGCTTCTGGTTCTTTCAGTCAGAAGCTACAGAACTTTGTGTTGAGCTGATGTGTGAAAAAGCTAAAAGCAGGTTTTTGTTTTTTGTTTCCCAGATCAACCCTGGGGTTAGCTTGTTAAGTGTGTGGGAGGAGTGGTCTGGTCACAGGAGATCTCCTCAGCTGAACTGAGGCAAAGGCAAGCTCAGGGGGTGGTGATCCCAGCTTGCCTATTGTCTTCCCTATTCCCCTGGAGGGCTGAGGCATGCCTAGATGCTAATGCGTGTTCCCACCCCTCCTGGGGCTCCTCTCCTGGGGCTGAGGCTTGCCTGGGTCTCAGTGAGAATTTTCTCTGCCCTGGGTCCTCTGTCCTTCCAGATCGCCTCCGCCACAGTAGGAAGAATCCCCCTTTGCTATTTTCCTAGCCTCTGGTGTTATGAGACTATTTTCCCCCTTCTGCTGTTCCCGCTGATCCAGGATTTTTCTGGGGAAACATTTTATGGTTCTTTCACGGTCATCGGGGGGGGGGGGGGGGAGGAGAGAGCATTTACTGATCACTCCGCCATCCTGGCTCCCGGAAGTTCAAGTAGGTGACTTACCGAAGTTTAGTCTTCAGGCTGAAGGTTTCAAGGGCTGCTGCACTGATATCTGGCACTCAGTGGCTCTCACCGGCTCGGTTTGGCTGATCTCCTGCTCCGCTGGTTCCGCCCGCCGCTCTCAGGCTTCTCTCCATTCTAGTTTTTAAAGAACTGTTTTCTTCAGTGAGCTTTTGAACCTGCTTTTCCATTTGGCTAATTCTGCTTTTTAAAACATTCTTCTCCTCATTGGCTTTTTGGATCTCTTTTTCCAATTGAGTTAGCCCATTTTTAAGGGTGTTATTTTCTTCAGCATTTTTTTTTTTGGAGCTCATTTAGCAATCTGTTGACTTGCTTTTAATGAATCTCTTACATCTCTCTTATTTCTCTTCCCATTTTTTCCTCCACTTCTCTTACTTGATGTTCAAAATCCTTTTTGAGCTCTTCCGTGGCGTGGGACCGTTGTGTATTTATTTTGCAAGTTTTGGATACAGAAGCCTTGACTTTTATGTCTTCCCCTGAGGGTAAACACTGTTCTTCCTCATCTGAAAGGATGGGAGAGAATACCTGTTCACCAAGAAAGTAAACTTCTATAGTCTTATTTTTTTCCATTTTCTGGGCATTTTTCCCAACCAGTTATTTTGACTTTTGGGTCCTTTGTCAAGAATGGGTTATACTCTGGAGATCTGTAAGATCTCAGTTCCTCCAAGGTGGCACAATCAAGGGAGAGGAGTTTGTTCCTGACCTGGCTCCCAGCTGAGATTCAGATCAGCTGCTCAATTGCCCCAGGGGCTTTAGGTGGGGGCAGAGCTGCCACTCAGGGCTGAGGTTCAGATCAGCTGCTCAGTTCCTCCAGGGACTTTAAGTTGAGGCTCAAACAATGGAAGTTGGTTGCTGCCTCCCTAGACTGCCTCCACAGCAGCTGCCACTGCCTGGGGCTGGGGCTAAGGGAGGACCCTGCTCCCTTCTCAGGGAGGTGAAAAAGCCCTCTCACTGACCTTTGAATCTGTCTTTGGAGCCTGTGAATTGAGGGACTTGGGAACCTCCACTGCTGCTGGGTATTCCTCCCCCGAGGCCTGCTCCTCCCAGTGCTGTGCATCCCAGAGTGGGCTGTGCTCTGCTCTGCATCCAGGTGCTACAGATCTTTCCTGTTGACCTTCCAGGTCACCCTGGCCTGGAAATCTCCTCCACTCCATCGTTCTGTGGCTTCTGCTGCTCTAGAATTTGTTGAGAATCTTTCTTTACAAGTATTTTATGGGCTGTGGGGGAAGAGCTAGAGTATGCACATCTTTACTCTGCCATCCTAGCTCCATCTCCCTCTACTGGAAATTTCTAAGTTATGATATGATTGATGTTAGGAAGTATTTTGATGGGCTTCTGAGGTACCAGCAAACTTTGTAAATTTTAGCAAAAGCAATATTAGTAGATTAGTTACTCCATTAAAGAAGAAATTTAAAATGACTAGAAACTGATTTTAAAGCAACATTTGGAAATTCAGCATCTGTTTTATTAATAATGGAATCTGTTCAGGACAGATGCAGTGAAATAGAGATTCAGTAAAATTAAGAGGAGCATAAAAAAAAAGAAAAATGCTTAGGAAAATAGAACAGAGAAATTGGAATAAAATTCTTGTGCGTTTCAATAATTCCTTAACTGAAAATTGAAAAGAAGAAACACTGTCTGAAGATTTTTGATTGTCATTCTGTGAAATTTGTTTTAACTGTAGTGTAGATTAAATGTATACTTAAAAGCTTTATTTAAGGTTGAGACAAATTTATTACAGGAAGTGTGAATTTTCCTAAATTAGAAGGCAGAACAAGAAAGTTTGAGATCATCTTCAGATTCCAAAAGAAAAAAAGTAGAGTAGGAATATTTGGCCTTCTGTTGCTTACTTCTTTTTTTTTTTTGACATTTTTTTTTATTTAGCTTTTAACATTCATTTTCACAAAATTTTGGGTTACAAATTTTCTCCCCTTTTCTCCCCTCCCCCCCCAAACGCCAAGCATTCTAATTGCCCCTATGACCAATCTGCTCTCTCTTCTATCATCCCTCTCTGCCCTTGTCTCTGTCTTCTCTTTTGTCCTGTAGGGCCAGATAGCTTTCTATATCCCTTTATCTGTATTTCTTATTTCCTAGTGGTAAGAACATTACAGTTGATCCTAACACTTTGAGTTCCAACTTCTTTAGCTCCCTCCCTCTCCACCCCTTCCCTTTGGAAGGCAAGCAATTCAATATAGGTCAAATCTGTGTAGTTTTGCAAATGACTTCCATAATGGTTGTGTTGTATAGGACTAACTATATTTCCCTCCATCCTATCCTGTCCCCCATTACTTCTATTCTCTTTTGATCCTATCCCTCCCCATGAGTGTTGACCTCAAATTGCACTCTCCTCCCCATGCCCTCCCTTCTATCATCCCCCCCCACTCTGCTTATCCCCTTATCCTCCACTTTCCTGTATTGTAAGATAGGTTTTCATACCAAAATGAGTAGGCATTTTATTCTTTCCTTTAGTGGAATGCGATGAGAGTAGACTTCATGTTTTTCTCTCACCTCCCCTCTTTATCCCTCCACTAATGAGTCTTTTGTTTGCCTCTTTTATGAGAGATAATTGCCCCATTCAATTTCTCCCTTTCTCCTCCCAATATATTTCTCTCTCACTGCTTGATTTCATTTTTTTTAAGATATGATCCCATCCTCTTCAATTCACTCTGTGCACTCTGTCTCTATGTGTGTGTGCGTGTGTGCATGTGTGTGTGTGTAATCCCACCCAGTACCCAGATACTGAAATGTTTCAAGAGTTACAAATATTGTCTTTCCGTGTAGGAATGTAAACAGTTCAACTTTAGTAAGTCCCTTATGACTTCTCTTTGCTGTTCACCTTTTCATGGTTCTCTTCATTCTTGTGTTTGGAAGTCAAATTTTCTTTTCAGCTCTGGTCTTTTCATCAAGAATGCTTGAAAATCCTCTATTTCATTGAAAGACCAATTTTTCCCCTGAAGTATTATACTCAGTTTTGCTGGGTAGGTGATTCTTGGTTTTAGTCCTAGTTCCTTTGACTTCTGGAATATCCTATTCCATGCCCTTCGATCCCTTAATGTAGAAGCTGCTAGATCTTGTGTTATCCTGATTGTATTTCCACAATACTTGAATTGTTTCTTTCTAGCTGCTTGCAATATTTTCTCTTTCACCTGGGAGTTCTGGAATTTGGCCACAATGTTCCTAGGAGTTTCTCTTTTTGGATCTCTTTCATGCGGTGTTCTGTGGATTCCTTGAATATTTATTTTGCCCTCTGGTTCTAGAATCTCAGGGCAGTTTTCCTTGATAATTTCATGAAAGATGATGTCTAGGCTCTTCTTTTGATCATGGCTTTCAGGTAGGACCATAATTTTTAAATTGTCTCTCCTGGATCTCTTTTCCAGGTCAGTTGTTTTTCCAATGAGATATTTCACATTATCTTCCATTTTTCCATTCCTCTGGCTTTGTTCTGTGATTTCTTGCTTTCTCATAAAGTCCTTAGCCTCCATCTGTGCCATTCTAATTTTGAAAGAACTATTTTCTTCAGTGAGCTTTTGAATCTCCTTTTCCATTTGGCTAATTCTGCTTTTGAAAACATTCTTCTCCTCATTGGCTTTTTGAACCTCTTTTGCCAATTGAGTTAGGCTAGTTTTCAAGGTGTTATTTTCTTCAACATTTTTTTGGGTCTCCTTTAGCAGGGAGCTGATTTGCTGTTCATGCTTTGACTTCATGTCTCTCATTTCTCTCCCCAGCTTTTCCTCCACCTCTCTAACTTGATTTTCAAAATTCTTTTTGAGCTCTTCCATGGCCTGAGCCCATTGAGTGGGCTGAGATACAGAAGCCTTGATTTCTGTGTCTTTGCCTGATGGTAAGCATTGCTCTTCCTCATCAGAAAGGAAGGGAGGAAATGCCTGTTCACCAAGAAAGTAACCTTCTATAGTCTTATTTCTTTTCCCTTTTCTGGGCATTTTCCCAGCCAGTGACTTGACCTCTGAATATTTTCCTCACACCCACCTCACCTCCTGATCCTCCCAGCCAGTGTTTGGGGTCTGAGATTCAAATGCTGCTTCCCAGCCTCAGGGCTTTGGGCGGGGGCAGGGCTGCTATTCAGTGTGAGATTAAATTCAGATGCTCAGGTGAGGGCAGGGCTGCCTCTCAGGCTCAGTTCCCTCAGGGAGTTTATGCACAGACCTTCAACAATGGATCCAGGCTCCTGCCTGCTTGGGGAGCCCTGGTCTGCCGCTGCCCCTCAGCTTCTGTCTCCCGAGGGGGCCCGAGCCATGGGGGCACCCCACTCCCCCCTCGACCCACCAAAGGGACTCTCTCACCGACCCCCGTCACCTGTGGGTGGAGGTACTTGTGCGGCCGCTGGAGATCCCGTCCCTGAAGCCCGCTCGGATCTGTTCCTCTCGGTGCCGCGGCCACGGCAGGGCTGTACTCAGCTCCCAGTCCCGGCGCCCAGTCCGCAGCACGAAGGACCTTTTACGAGAGGTTTGCAGGTCTCTCCGGAACAGAAATCTCCCTCGCTCCAATGTTCTGTGGCCTCTGGGTGCAGAATTTGCCGTGAGTTACTTCTTTGTAGTTGTTCTATGGGTTGTGGGTTCGGAGCTATGTGTATGTGCGTCTTTCTACTACGCCATCTTGGCTCCACCCCCCTGCTTACTTCTTTTAAAAAAATCACCTTGAAGACACTGAACAAATCTTGTTATCTGTCCTTGACTCCCAGATTAATGGTGATTCCCAAAGTGCTTCCAGAGAGAGAAAAGGTTGTTTTGAAATCAGGAAGCAACTGAAAGGAATTAAAATTCAATGATATCTCTGTAGTTTAAATCAATTCTCGGTGTAAATTAAAAACACAATAAGAACTGTGCTGAAATCAGTGGAACTGAACATAGTATTTTGGTAGAGCTATAGTAAATAAGGCAATGATAAATTATGTTAAGAGTTATTGAAGATAGAATGAAACAAGTATATTGAATTATAGAAAAGTATAGGAATGAATTAAGTGCATGCAAACCTAGCAGACGTTACTCAGACTGAAAAAGATCAAATTAAAAGGCGTATATGGCTTATAAATCTTAGTATAAAAACCAGGAATTGTGAGAAAGAAAAAGTAAACTATTTCAGGATGTTTCTTGCCTCATTGTCAAACATAAATTCAAGCAATAAGCACACTGATGATATGCTGCCCTAAAATTTGAAATCTTGGCGACCAATGGTAGAGAAATTAAGCTAATAAAAGAAAGGGAGAGAAGTGTTGGATTAGGTAACAATAAAGGTCTAGTTTTTAGGAATTTTTTTTATAAAATGAAACAGAAGATGACCATTTCAGCAAGTAGGGATTAGAAGAATGGGTAGACAGGTTAAAGAAATTTGAAGTCTGCATTGACACATAGTTCAGACACATAACTTAAAATAAGAGACTGAAGCTTTGAAAAATGAAATTTGAGGAATTGTTTTGATCTAGTTAAGAAAAAAACTGCTTTTGCTCTTTGGTTGATCAAAAGGAATAAAGAAGCAGTCGTGGGTGCTGGGAGAATCACTATGAATTTTTTTTTAATGTAAGCCAGCTAAAAATAATAGACCCATGTGAAAAGTGAGATTTACTTATTGTAACTAAAAATTACAAGTGAAGAACTTCTACTGTTGAAAACGATTGCAATTGTAGTATATTAGAGAATTTGATCAGTATTTTTATGCATAAGAATAATAACAGTAACAACAGTACTCATTTCCCAGGTTTGTTGGAGGAATTAAACAATCTTGAAATACTTAAGCATAATGAGCAAAGTTTAAATTTCCACTATTGTTGAGTTTTGGACTAAAGGAATGAGATTACGTTAAGATTTTATCTAATATAATAAATGAAATCCTACTTGAGAAGAACTTGAGAAATTTGGCATTATATTTTAGAATTTATATGATATATAACTAATGTAATGTATTTTAGGTTATATTTTAGAACTCTAAATTTAGATGTTTTGTGGAATTTGGAGGAACATGAGACATTTGGTTATAAAGGTGTAATCTCTTTTAATTAGGAAAAAATGTTGTCGAAAATATACGCCTGCATGAAATTTTTCTAAAGTATTTCAAAATGCTGCTCAGGTACTTCTCTATTGTATTATTCAAATGAATGTGATTTAAGCTTTAGAGAGGAAAAGAAAAACAAAGCATTGTAATTATGAAGTGCTTTTTGTTTTAAAAAAGGTGCTTTTTAAAATTCTTATGATTTAATAAGAGGTTCAAGGATATGTGACACACATTTTTCAAAAGCAGATTTCAAAAAGTAGGTTAAGAATTTTATATGTAAAGTTTCACTGATGATTGTGAAGAGGGTAAAATTATTTTCCCATTTGAAGCATCAATCTGATAATCTTAAAAGAAAACAAGACTCATTTCCCAGTTTACACCCTCAGGATGTAACAATAGAAATCTTCTGAAGATTCAGGTGAATTATGTGTTCTCTATTTGTTGTTCCTCTTACAGCTCTATTTTTTATTGAGTTTGTATGAAGTCTTTCTACATGCTCCTGGGTCCTGAGAAGATATGGAAGGAAGAAGCCCCTTCAGAGTTGTCAGAAGAACGTGACTTACTCCAGAAATGTGCTTCTCTTACTTCTCACAGTCATAAAGCATGCTGAAAGAACTCCACAGCATGAGGCTGTGGTACAGAATAGACCTTTGAATTTTTTTATCTGTAGTAAGGATTTCCAGTGAACTAGGTGAAATCAATAAAGGACTCTGTTCTCTTTTCTCCATGTGCAATTACTTCTGTACCAAAGGGGACTGGCCGTGAAAAATTCTGTCAATATGCCAGCCATTGGTAATAAGGCTTTAATATGTAGAATCACCCACTCACCTCTGAAAATGTATAACTGCCATCAATCCTAGTGCTATTGCCCATGGTCTTTTCATATGATAACTGGGTAATGAGTAATGCTGTCCCTAAACTTCATGATCAGGTATGACAAAAATTATTCATTGGGTCTCATACATGTTGGGCTGTCACCAGATCCACTAAGCATCTGAAATCATGAGTGCTTATTCTTGTCCACATAATTTTGTGCTTAAAAATTGATAAACATGTTATCATCAAAGGTAAGAAGACAAATTGCCCCTCACGTCACCTGAAAAAAATATCTCACAATGGGGATGGACATAGCAAACAGAGTTAAACTGGGGGTGACATTTGTTTTCCCTAGCAATAATTTACCCCAAATAGAAAATGCCTTATAGCAATCCAGCACACAAATGATAGAAACTGGCCAACTGTTTTAAACTTTATATTCTTAAGTAGATTTACTGAGCAAGAGTGAAGTGAGCAGACCTAAGAGAACATTGTACGCACTAACAGCAACATCGTGTGATGACCAACGTTGTTAGACTTAGTTCTTCTCAGCAATATAATTATCTAAGGCAATTCCAAAAGACTCATGGTGGAAAATGCCATCCACATCTAGAGAAAGAACTAGGGAGCTTGAATGCAGGTCCAAGAACACTATTTCCTCTTTATTTTTATTGCTTAGTGTTTTCTCCCTTTTGTTCTGATTCTTCTTGCACAACATGACTAATGTGTAAATATGTTTAATATGACTGTACATGTATAGCCTATATCAGATTGCATGACATCCTGGGAGTGGGGGAGGGGAGAGGGAGAGATGCGCTAGGTAAGTACAATGGGCCTATTTTTCAGTGGGATCTATAATGAAGTTAAAATATTGGGATTGGGGACAGCTTTATTAGTATTCCACCATTCCCCCCTCAGATAACTGGGACCCAAAATCATTTGAGAAAAGGGCTGAGGGTCTCTGTTTCTGTAGCTTCTTCAGGCTGGCAAAGGGTGTAGAGCTGTCCCTGCATTGGTGGTCCCAGAGGAGAGGGGGAGGATGGAATTGTGCATGAGGTGCTTCCAGGGAATCAACAATCACAACTGGGTGCTCAGGTTTCTGTTGGCATTTTTCCTGTAGGATCATCTGGAAATTGACTGAGGCCAGTATAGAGGAGACAAAGTGAGCCAAGAGATTTAATGTACAAGGCCCAAATAGCAAGAGTAGAAAAATAATGATAAGGGAGTGGTTAGAATGGGAGGAAGACTTAAGGGCAACCAAGAGTCTCAGGAGAAGATGGAGCCATTAGAGATTAGGTCATGGTGTAATTCCTTTGTCTATCCTTTATTCTCCCATATTTTCTGTACTCTAAGTTCAACCTAAACTTAGAGGTTCAGGTGTGTTTGTCCTTCATTGCCGAAGAAGACCATGCCATTAGAGAAATGATGACATGACTTGCACTTGACTTTGCTTTTTTTTGAATGAGGGAGGGCTGTACAGGTCACCAGCCTCACTTCCCTTCCAGAGTCATCTGAATGCAGTGACCAGATATTCATTAGGATGACTGGAGATGAGTCAGGATGAGGCAATTGAGGTTAAGTGACTTGCCCAAGGTCACACAGCTAGTGAGTGTCAAATGTCTGAGGTGAGATTTGAACTCAGATCCTCCTGACTCCTGTACTGGTGCTATATCGACTGCACCACCTAGCTGCCCTCAACCTTATGTGAATTATTGATGTACATACAGCAAGATGTATTGGTAATAGCACAGACTCCTCCTTCAGGGAGTAAGAGATAATCTAAAGCCATTGGATTGTTCAGGACCACATTGGCTAGAGAATTGAGAGATTCCTGGAGTTCAGAGAGTGGCTGAGAGGCTTCCTGAAGGTATCCTAAAGTGCACTCTCCATACAGAATATAAGCTGCTAGGTATGGGAAGTATGGACAGTATAACTTGGTGTGGCCTATAGGGTATTTTTCATTCCACAGAGGAAAGTGAAATCGGAAGGGCACAGACAGTCCTAGGGTTGCTAAGGTCAGCTTGGACTGCCTTACCCAAGAGGTGTGTCTGATCACATTTTGGTAAGGTACCTGGCCTGTTGGTTGTCTGAAGGAGGTTACTGAGGAAGGGGGATTGGTCAGGTGGATTTTTCAACAAAAAGTCAGAGAATTTAAAAAGGCAGGTGGTTAGAGCACTACATATCTCATGTTGCATGATAATCAGGTATTTCTGAGACTGAACTCCAGTTGTCTTCTCATGAGACACAAGTTTGTACACCATGAAGTGTATTCGAGACATTATCGATGAAGGAGGTCACATCAGCTGAGGACAGAAATCTCATGTCCTGATGTAAAAATAGGGAGAGGTTCCTATGGACAATACCTTTGCGGGGGTACACCAAGACAAAATGCAGTAACTTCTCCGGTGTAAGTACTGTGACTTGTGGGAAAGGGGGTTGTGCGGGTACTGCAATTGGTCCTCTTTTACATCTCCTATGGAGGTGTTGGTGGCAGACCCAGTCATCTTGAATACCCCCACATCCTGCAGCCTCACTGTTAGAAGTGAGCCCATCTAATAAGCCCCCAAAAGTGAGAAACATGCTCACCTTAAACAAAGGACAATATTTGTTGTGAAATCAGGAAGGCTTTTATTAATCTTTATGTCCACACCTACGAATGGTTGGATAGCCTCCCCAGGAAGGTTCTAGGATGACTACAACATGTGCAAAAAGATGGGGTTTATTACACTGTTTTCTTAACTTTGGATCTCCCTCCATATTATCTCCCAGCCATGTGACTCCATGTTCTCCTCTCTGGTAGGTCCTTCCTCACCTGAACCTTCCTTGAACCTGAACATTAGCTTCTGACCTTTAACTTATCCATTCTAGATCACAACTCTTATCACTTAGGACTGTGGAAAACAGAACTTTCTTGCTTCGCATCACCTATTCGGATCAGAGAGTTCCTTGCTCATGGTTCACTTTCTTCAGGGGGATTGGTGCCAGACCAACTCTGGGCAAAAGGCCAGTAGAACGGGTGAAAAAACAAAGAGTCATAAGAGGATGGAGTAGGAGAATTAGCATTTTCAAGGACAGAGAGACTGATTTGAGGTGGCATGTGAGAGCAAGTTAAGAAAAAATAAAACAAAACAAGATACTAAAGAGAGGCAGGATCAACCAGAGGGTGTCACCCTTTTCCTTTTGCAGTACTCTTGGGTGGCTCCTTCTGGAACAAAAATTTCAGGTCTTCAAGGACTCACAGGTATATCCAGGGCTATCTGGAATGTCTGAAATGCCTGGGGAAGTAAAGGTGGTACAGGTTTAACACAGGACACACGGGTCCAGCTGTGGAGGCCCGTTTTTGGCAGTGGGAGTAGTGAGAATAACCCAATAGGGGCCCTTCCACTTTGTATCCAGCTGTTCCCTCCTATGGGCCTTCCAGGACTTTAAGTAAACTTGTCCCTGGGTGCACAGAGATGGAAACTTTACAGCAATGCTCGGCTGGTTTGGGGAGGTGGTTATTAGCATATTCAATCAGGGCCAAAGGAATTTCTCCAAGCTGAGTTGCAAATTGCATGATTAAATGTTGATCTGGGTCTACAAGAATGTCAGATGCTAAGAAAGGCCTCCCATACAGGAGTTCAAAGGGGTTAAATTTAATATTATCCTGGGGAGTGATGCGAAATCCTACCATCCCCTGATGATATTTATTTACTTATTTACTTATTCATTTACTTATTTATTTATTTATTTATTTATTCATTCATTCATTCATTCATTTATTCATTCATTTATTTATTTATTTATTTATTTATTTATTTATTTATTTATTTATTTATTTATTTAACTTTTAACATTCATTTTCACAAAATTTTGGGTTCCACATTTTCTCCCCTTTTGTCCCCTCCCCCCACCCCAAAACACTGAACGTTCTAACTGCCCCTGTCTGCCAATCTGCCCTCCCTCCCTCCCCACCCCTTCCCTTTGGAAGGCAAGCAATTCAATATAGGCCAGATCTGTGTAGTTTGGCAAATGACTTCCATAATAGTCGTGTTGTACAAGACTAACTATATTTCCCTCCATCCCATCCTGTCCCCCATTACTTCTATTCTCTCTTTTGATCCTGTCCCTCCCTATGAGTGTCGACCTCAAATTGCTCCCTCCTCCCCATGCCCTCCCTTCCATCATACCCCCCACCCTGCTTATCCCCTTCTCCCCCACTTTCCTGTATTGTAACATAGGTTTTCATACCAAAATGAGTGTACATTTTATTCCTTCCTTTAGTGGAATGTGATGAGAGTAAACTTCATGTTTTTCTCTCACCTCCCCTCTTTATCCCTCCACTAAAAAGTCTTTTGCTTACCTCTTTTATGAGAGATAATTTGCCCCATTCCATTTCTCCCTTTCTCCTATATATTTCTCTCTCACTGCTTGACTTCATTTTTTTAAGATATGATCCCCTCCTCTTCAATTCACTCTGTGCACTCTGTCTCTATGTGTGTGTGCGTGTGCGTGTGCATGTGTGTGTGTGTTATCCCACCCTGTACCCAGATGCTGAATAGTTTCAAGAGTTACAAATATTGTCTTTCCATGTAGGAATATAAACAGTTCAACTTTTGTAAAGTCCCTTATGACTTCTCTTTGCTATTTACTTTTTCATGCTTCTCTTCATTCTTGTGTTTGAAAGTCAAATTTTCTTTTCAGCTCTGGTCTTTTCATCAAGAATTCTTGAAAGTCCTCTATTTCATTGAAAGACCACTTTTTCCCCTGAAGTATTATATTCAGTTTTGCTGGGTAGGTGATTCTTGGTTTTAGTCCTAGTTCCTTTGACTTCTGGAATATCCTATTCCACGCCCTTCGATCCCTTAATGTGGAAGCTGCTAGATCTTGTGTTATCCTGATTGTATTTCCACAATACTTGAATTGTTTCTTTCTAGCTGCTTGCAATATTTTCTACTTGATCTGGGAACTCTGGAATTTGGCCACAATATTCCTAGGAGTTTCTCTTTTTGGATCTCTTTCAGGAGATGATCTGTGGATTCCTTGAATACTTATTTTGTCCTCTGGTTCTAGAATCTCAGGGCAGTTTTCCTTGACAATTTCATGAAAGATGATGTCTAGGCTCTTTTTTTGATCCTGGCTTTCAGGTAGGCCCATAATTTTTAAATTGTGTCTCCTGGATCTATTTTCCAGGTCAGTTGTTTTTCCAATGAGATATTTCACATTATCTTCCATTTTTTCATTCTTTTGGTTTTGTTTTGTGATTTCTTGGTTTCTCATAAAGTCATTGGCCTCCATCTGTTCCATTCTAATTTTGAAAGAACTACTTTCTTCAGTGAGCTTTTGACTCTCCTCTTCCATTTGGCTAATTCTGCTTTTGAAAGCATTCTTCTCCTCATTGGCTTTTTGAACCTCTTTTGCCAGTTGAGTTAGTCTATTTTTCAAGGTGTTATTTTCTTCAGCATTTTTTTGGGTCTCCTTTAGCAAGGTGTTGACCTGTTTTTCATGCTTTTTTTTCATCTCTCTCATTTCTCTTCGCAGTTTTTCCTTCACCTCTCTAACTTGATTTTCAAAATCCTTTTTGAGCTCTTCCATGGCCTGAGCCCATGGAATATTTATTCTGGATGTGTGGGATACATAAGCCTTGACTTCTGCGTCTTTGCCTGATGGTAATCATTGTTCTTCCTCATCCGAAAGGAAGGGAGGAAAGAGCCGTTCACCAAGAAATTCACCAATATCCTTCTATGGCCTTATTTTTTTTCCCTTTTCTGGGCATTTTGCCAGCCAGTGACTTGACTTCAGAGTGTCCTATCCACCCCCACCTCGCCTCCACATCGGCCCAGCCAGCGCTTGGGGTCTGAGATTCAAGTGCTGCTTCCCAGCCTCAGGGCTTTGGGTGGGGGAGGGGCTGCTATTCAGTGTGAGATTAAGTTTAGGTGCTCAGGTGGGGGCAGGGCCTCCACAAGGGGCTCAGTTCCCTCAGGGTGTTTGTGTGGAGACCTTCAACAATGGATCTGAGCTCCTGCCTGCCTGGGAGCCCCTGTCTCCCGCAGCCTCTGCTGCTGCCTCTTCTGCTGCTTCCCGAGGGGGCCTCAGTTATGGAGACACCCCACTTCCCTCTCGACCAGCCAAAGAGACCCTCTCACCGACCTTCGGCACCTGTGGGTGGAGAGATCTGCGCGGCCACTGGAGATTCCATCCCTGAAGCCTGTTCGGATCTGCTCCTCTAGGTGCCCCAGACAAAGGCAAGGCTGGGCTCCGCTCCGTGTCCTGGGCGTGACGGACTTTTGGTGTCTGTTTTCAGGGCTCTCTGGAACAGAAATCTCGTCTGCTCTGTTGTTCTGTGGCTCCTGCTGCTCCAGAATTTGTTGGCAGTTCTTCTTTACAGGTACTATATGGGCCGTGGGTTTTGGAGCTAGCATATGTGTGTCTTTCTATTCCGCCATCTTGGCTCCTCCTTGGGTGGTAATTTCAATTGATACTTTGTCAACTCTCTTATCTTATTGTATTTACAACTTATCCAATTAAGAAATTCCTTTCTCATGGTGTAGCTAAACACATATGGAGACCATAAATCTGAGGGATACAGACACCCTTGGATTAGTCCTAAAACAGATTTCAGCCTGGTCATTCTTTTAATATTCAGTCAGAAGTATTTCTGGTTCCATGATCATGCAATCCCTAGCTTTAAGGGAGTAAATAATATGTATTTAGCCTGTTTGCCCTTTTTAACCAAACTTTCAGGTGGACCCCTACAGGGAGGACTTTTTCTCTTGTGTTTCCTGACATAATTTCACCAATGCACATTTGAGAGTGTGAGTCATCTTTTCTACTTTACCCGATGATTGTGTGCAAATGGTAAGTGATTTGAAGAAACTCAGCTACTTCTCAGATTACTTGGGAGGTGAAGCCCAGTCTGCTGTCACTTGGCAGTGTGGCAAATCAAAGCAGGGAATGACTTCCTTTAGCAGGACTTTTGATATCTCCGGAGATTTTTCAGTTCTGCATGGAAAAGCATGTGTCTGCTAGGTAAATGTGTCTGCTAGGACCAATGGAAGCTTAAATCCTCTGCAAAGTAACATATGAGTAAGATCTATCTGCCAGTCTTCACCTGGACACATGGCCTTCTCCTGAATGGGTTTTAGAAGGGGAGAGGGCTTGACAGCTCCTTCATGATTGACTTGGGCACATATGACGCACGCATAGCAGGCTTGCTAGATGGTTTCTTCCAGTTTGTGGACAGTGAAAATAGTTCTCACTAGGGACTGAAGGGCCTTCTTCCCTAAGTAAGTGACCTGGTGCAAGCCAAAAAGGATCTTCCATTGGTTCTCTCCTGGTATGAGAAATTCTCCTGAGGGTGTCTGGAACCACCCTGAGGGGGAGACTGTGTACCGGTGTTCCTTATCAAGAGCCTGTCTTGGGGGCTGTAGCAAGGTGTAGAGGAATCAGAGAGGTGAGGGATTAAGGGAACCAGTATAATGGCTTGGTGGCCAGCCTCTTTTGCAGGTATGTCTGCAGGTCTGTTTCCCATAGCTTGTTCTCCCTAACCCTAGCCTTTTCTGTTAGCCTTTACAAAAAAAAATGACACACACCTCTTGTGACTTGTCATTTGCCTGAAGGAGGTGGAAGATTTCCTGTTCATGCTTAATAGGGGAGTTTTTTGCTGCTAAAAATCCTCTTTCTTTCAAATAGACCCATGAGTATGTAAAACATGAAAGGCATATTTGGAGTCAGTAAAGATATTCACTCTCTTATTTTCCCTTAATTCTAGGGCCATAGTAAGGGCTATAAACCCAGCCTTCTCAGCAGAGGTCCCAGGAGGTACAGGTTTGCCTCAAAGGTACAGTGGAAACTGACAATTTCATACCTTGCTTTCTTCACCCCTTCTTTGACAAAGCTTCACCCATGAATGTAGAATTCTTCACCAGGAATGGCTAAAAGTAGATCTTTGAAATCTTGCAAGCTAGAGTAGACCAGGTCCATGGTCTCCTCACAGTCATGGGTCAAACCTTCAGAATTTGTATTACCTGGGAGCAGGGTTGGGTTAAGGGTGTGACATACCCGGAGAGTCAAGTCAGGAGGAGAGCTTGGTATTTAGTAAGCCTTCCACTGGAAAGCCAGCATTGATGCTTGGCTTCTAAAATGCTCTCAGGGCTGTGAGGAGTTAGAACTTCTAGAGATTGGCCCAGGATGAGTTTATTTTTATTTTTTTTATTCATGTCTAAATTTTTATTAAAACTTTTGAAAATATATCACTTTTAAAAATATAGCACCTAGTTAATTACATCAGACCACATTATCTTTCCCTGGTGATTAATTTTTTTTTTAATTTTTTTTATTTATTTCACTTTTAACATTCATTTTCACAGAATTTTTGGGCTCCAAATTTTCTCCCCCCTTGTCCCCTCCCCCCACCCCAAAACACCGAGCATTCCAGTTGCCCCCATCACCACTCCGCTCTCTCCTCCATCATTCCTCTCTGCCCTTGTCTCCATCTTCTCCTCTGTCCTGTTGGGCCAAATAACTTTCTATACCACTTTAGCTGTATTTCTTATTTCCTAGCGGCAAGAACAGTACATGACAGTTATTCCTAAAACTTTGAGTTGCAACTTTTTTTCCTCCCTCCCTCCCCTCCCCCTCCCTTTGGAAGGCAAGCAATTCAATATAGGCCAAATCTGTGTAGTTTTGCAAATGGATTCCATAATAGTCGTGTTGTATAAGACTGACTATATTTCCCTCCATCCTATTCTGCTTCCAATTACTTCTATTCTCTCTTTTGATCCTGTCCCTCCCTATGAGTGTCGACCTCAAATTGTACCCTTCTCCCCATGCCCTCCCTTCCATCGTCCCCCCCACCCTGTTTATCCCCTTGTCCCCCACCTTCCTGTATTGGAAGATAGGTTTTCATACCAAAATGAGTGTGCATTTTATTCCTTCCTTTAGTGGAATGTGATGAGAGTAAACTTCATGTTTTTCTCTCACCTCCCCTCTTTTTCCCCAAACTGAAAAAAAATCTTTTGCTTGCCTCTTTTATGAGAGATAATTTTCCCCATTCCATTTCTCCCTTTCTCCTCCCATATATTTCTCTCTCACTCTTGATTTCATTTTTTTTTAAAGATATGATCCCATCCTATTCAATTCACTCTGTGCACTCTGTCTCTATGGGTGTGTGCGTGTGCATGTGTGTGTGTGTAATCCCACCAAGTACCCAGATACTGAATAGTTTCAAGAGTTACTAATATTGTCTTTCCATGTACGGATGCAAACAGTTCAACTTTTATAAGTCCCTTATGACTTCTCTTTGCTGTTTACCTTTTCATGCTTCTCTTCATTCTTGTGTTTGAAAGTCAAATTTTCTTTTTAGCTCTGGTCTTTTCATCAAGAATGCTTGAAAGTCCTCTATTTAATTGAAAGACCATTTTTTCCCCCTGAAGTATTATACTCAGTTTTGCTGGGTAGGTAATTCTTGGTTTTAGTCCTAGTTCCTTTGACTTCTGGAATATCCTATTCCATGCCCTTCGATCCCTTAATGTAGAAGCTGCTAGATCTTGTGTTATCCTGATTGTACTTCCACAGTACTTGAATTGTTTCTTTCTAGCTGCTTGCAATATTTTCTCCTTGACCTGGGAACTCTGGAATTTGGCCACAATATTCCTAGGAGTTTCTCTTTTTGGATCTTTTTCAGGTGGTGATCAGTAGATTCTTTCAATATTTATTTTGCCCTCTGGTTCTAGAATATCAGGGCAGTTTTCCTTGATAATTTCATGAAAGATGATGTCTAGGCTCTTTGTTTGATCATGGCTTTCAGGTAGGCCCATAATTTTTAAATTGTCTCTCCTGGATCTCTTTTCCAGGTCAGTTGTTTTTCCAATGAGATATTTCACATTATCTTCCATTTTTTCATTCTTTTGATTTTGTTTTGTGATTTCTTGGTTTCTCATAAAGTCATTAGCCTCCATCTGCTCCATTCTAATTTTGAAAGAACTATTTTCTTCAGGGAGCTTTTGAATCTCCTTTTCCATTTGGCTAATTCTGCTTTTGAAAGCATTCTTCTCCTCATTGGCTTCTTGAACCTCCTTTGCCAATTGAGTTAGGCTAGTTTTCAGGGTGTTATTTTCCTCAGCATTTTTTGGGGTCTCCTTTAGCAGGGTGCTGATCTGTTGTTCATACTTTGCTTGGAAGTCTTTTATTGCTCTTTCCAGTTTTTCTCCACCTCTCTAACATAATTTTGAAAATTTTTTGAGCTCTTTATGACCTTTTCCCAGAACTGATCCCATTAAGTGGGCTGGGATGTAGAAGCACTGACTTCCTTGTCTTCCCCTGATGGTGAGCACTGCTCTTCCTCATCAGAAGGGAGGGGAGGAGAAACCTGCTCACCAAGAAAGTAACCCTCTATAGTCTTGGTTTTTTTCCCTTTTCTGAGCATTTTCCCAGCCAGTGACTTGAGCTCTGAATATTCTCCTCACGCCCACTTCGCCTCCAGATCCTCCCAGCCAGCGCTTGGGGTCTGAGGCTCAAATGTTGCTTCCCAGCCTCAGGGCTTTGGGCAGGGGCAGGGCTACTATTCAGTGTGAAATTATGTTCAGGTGCTCAGGTGGAGGCAGGGCCGCCTCACGGGCTCAGTTCCCTCAGGGGGTTTATGAGGAGACCTTCAATAATGGATCCAGGCTCCTGCCTGCTTGGGGAGCCCCGGTCTGCTCCCGCCTCTGCTGTTGCCTTCCGAGGGGGCCTGAGTGTGGGGGCACCCCACTCCCCTCTCAACCCGCCAAAGAGACCTTCTCACCGACCCCCGTCACCTGTGGGTGGAGGGACCCGAGTGGCTGCTGGAGATCCCGTCCCTGAAGTCCGCTCAGATCTTCTCCTCTCGGTGCCGGTGCCGGGGCAGGGCTGGGCTGGGCTCTGGGTCCACAGTGAGACGGACCTTTTGCGAGAGGTTTGCAGGTCCCTCTGGAACAGAAATCTTATCCGCTCCTCTGTTATGTGTCTTCTCCTGCTCCCGAATTTATTGGCAGCTCTTTACTACAGATATTTCATGGGCTGTGGGTTTGGAGCTAGCATATTTGTGTGTTTGTACTCCGCCATCTTGGCTCTGCCCCCCCCCCCCCAGGGTGAGTTTAGAGGCTTCCTCAATTAAGAGGGCAGTAGCTGCTACCATCTTAAGACACGAGGGCCACTCAGGGGCAACTGAATCAAGGTGCTTAGAGAAATAAGTTACTGGGCAGGGATCAGGTTCTAAGGAATGTATTAAAACTCCTAAAACTTGGCCCCATCTTTTGTCAGCATACAGAGTGGAACGCTCTTTCAGATTCAGTAGGGACAGTGTTGGAGTGCTGGTTATTTTGGCTTCAAAGACTTTGATTTGATCATGTCTTCATTCTAAGTGAAGTGAGTAGGGGACCTGAGTAAAGTTATACAGAGCTTTGCAGTAATGCCAAAATTAGGGATCCAGATTCTGCAAAATCCAGCCATGCCTAAAGCTGTACAGAGCTGACTTTTTGTGGCTAGAACAGGGATAGATAGAATTGCCTTTTTCCTTTCTGGGGTTAGAGATCGAGAAGTAAGAGCCAGCTCATGACCTAGATACTTCAGTTTGGCAGGCAATATGAGCTTTAGTTTTAGAGACTCTATAGCCCAGGTTCCCAGGAAGTTAAAGGTCTGTGTGGTGGCAGCTTCTCTGGTGGGACCACAGATAAGTATATCTTCTACACACTGGATTAGACTCCTATTATTCAACTGTAGATCTCTCAGGTCATTTCCTAAAGCTTGTCAAAATAGGTGGGACCAGTCTGTGAAGCCCTGGGGCAGGACCGTCCAAGTTAGGTGATGTGAGTTTGATTATCCTGGGAGTGTCTATTCAAAGGCAAAAATAGACTGAGAGTCTTTGTCAAGTGGAAAACCAGTGAACTTTCCATAAGATCTGAGTAAGGGTGGTGTAGGGATAAGGCACCATGGGGTGGATTGGTATTACAGCTTCATTTATAACCATAAGATCTTGCACCATGCAGTACTTCCCATTTGATATCTTTACTGGAAGAAGGGTTGAGCTGCACCTGGACTGCCATGGAACCAAAAGTTTGTGTTCAAGCAATTTCTTGATCAATGGTTGTAGTCCCTTCCTGGACTTGAACTTAATTGTATATTGGAACCAGTAGGGGAATGCATTAGGATCTCTGAGACGAATAATGACAAGAGTTCCATTAGGAGTTGCACTAGGCTGGGGATTCCTTGGTTCCCAGCTGATGTGTTCACCACCTCCCAGATGTCAGGAGGAATATAAAGCATCCTTAAGAAGAGTAGCATTAGTGGTGCCCATGACTTGAGGAGGGAGAAATGGGACCCCAATTTTACTATAAAGTCCTGCACCAGTAAAGCTGTAGGGCAGGAAGAGAGAAGAGGAAGGAATGGTCAAAGAGCAAGTCTCCGAGATGGCAGGGCAGAGGGAAGGTTCTAAGGAATTTTCTAAATTTATCCTCCAGTCCCACAACCTGCTGGTATGCAGGGTGCGTGGGACCAGAGTGCTGGGGCAGTACTGAATATGATGCTCCTGTGTCTATCAATAAATTGATAGTTTTTTTCCAGCCACTTGTAAACAAACCCCAAGCTCAGTCACTGATGGAGAGTGAGGGAGCCTTCTTGATCCCTGTTCCAGTCACGCTTCACTCTGAGAAGGCTGGAATGTGGGGTAGTGGGAGGAGGCAGTTCGACCCTTTTCAGGGAAGTTCCTCTTTCAATGCCGCTCCTGTTAACAGACAAGGCATGGACCTGGCGGTTTTCCCTTAGGCAGGAGACAGTTAGGAGACCATTGACCCTGCTTGTGACAGTGAAAGTATGAGACTTCTCCAGGAGTTTTAGGGGCAGGTCCTTCTGGCACTCAGACATAGAGACAGCTAGGGTTTGAACCTGTTCTCTGTTCCTTGCCCTGACCTTGTGGTCCCTTTCCTCTAATGCAGCTTGCGGGTGAATTGACTGTGTTTTCCCACACAAGGTATCCCCTAGGAGCCACTGATGTTCCAGTTTCAGACCCCAGATGGGATTGCCAAGAGGAGAGCAGAGATAGGACAAAAGAGGGACCATAGGCTAACTTGCCTCATTGAAGGCATGGTGAAAGGCTTTAAAAAACAGGTCAATCATGACAAGGTCAAGGAAATCACCCAGGGGCCAAAGAAGAACCCTACCCTCTTTCAACACAGGCTGATGGAGGCTCTCAGAAAATTCGTCAATCTACGCCCCATTTCACCTGAAGTGATTGTAATCCTTGATACCCCAGAAATCCAGAGAAAACTGAAAATGTCAGCTTTGAGTCCCCAGACACTGCAAAACCAACTTTTAGAAAGATCTTTCAGGTTATTCAACAATAGGGACTGAGCTGCAGTAGAGAAAGGGACCATAATACTAGGGCAAAGGATAGAGAACAGGCTCAAATCCTGGCTGCCACCGTATCTGAGTCTCAGAAGGACCTGCCTCTAAAACTCCGGGACAAGCTTCACTTTTCCTATGTCACAAGCAGGGCCATTGGTCTCCTAACTGACCCATGGCTAAACAAAAACTTCCAGGTCTATTCCCTGTCGGCTAACAAGAGGGACACTGGAGTTGGAAAAACCCTGAAAAAAGAAGGCAAAAGCTAGATGACCATTTGTCTGGTATGTTGCTCTGTGAATTCCCTTCACGTATAGATTGGACATGATGGCAGCTTTGGTCTCTTGTAATGATCAAGTTTGAGACAAATTGTGGGAACCAAGGCTGACAAGGATGTCTGAGGACAACATAAGGTTGTATTTTTTTATTTAATTAATTTATTGGTATTCGGTTTTCAACAACCACTTCCACAAGTCTTAAATTTTCTGCCTCCCTCCTCTTTCCCTTCCTCTGCTCTCCCTCCTTGAGACATCTTGCAATCTTATATGGGTATTTCACATACATTCTTATTAAACGCATTTTCACACTAGTCATGTTGCATAGAAGAAGAAAGAATGGGAGAAAAAGTGAGTAAAAACAAAATAAAATGTTTCACAAGAGAAAATAGTCTGCTTCATTCAGCATTCTGATTCCACAGTTCTTTCTTAGGATGTGGGTGGTATTTTGGCACAAGGGATCTTTGGGAATGTTTTAGGTCCATCCATTCCTGGGAAGGGCTTAGTCTCTCAGAAGCATCCCCCACAAACTGTGGTTGTTACTGTGTATAATGTTCTTCTGGTTCTGCTCATTTCACTCAGCATCAGTTCATATAAGTCTTTGCAGGTTTTTCTGGAGGTCTCCTGTTCGCGGTTCTGATAGCACAATAGCGTTCCATTATGATCAGATACCACAACTTGTTGAGCCATTCCCCAGTTGATGGACATCCCCTCAATGAACAATTCTTGGTAACCACAAGAAGGGCTGTTATAAATAATTTTGTACATGTGGGACCTTTTCCCATTTTCAAGATCTCTTTGGGATACAGCCCTAGAAGGAATATTGCTGATTCAAAGAATATATACTTTTTGGAGTCCTTTGGTCATAGTTCCAGATTGCTCTCAAGAAAGACTGGATCAGCTCACAGTTCCACCAACAATAAATTAGCGGTCCAACTCTCCCACATCTTCTCCAACATTGGTCATCTTCCTGTTTTGTCATGTTAGTCAATCTGATAGCTGTGATGTGATACCTCAAAGGTGTTTAAATTTGCATCTCTCTAATCAATAGGGACTGATAGATAGCATCTTTCATATGACTACAGAGAGCTTTAATTTTTTCCTCTGAAAACTGCCTGTTCATATCCTTTGATCATCTGTCAAGTGGCAAATGAGTTGACTCAGTTCTCTACATATTTTACAAATAAGGCCATTATCACAGGTAGAAGGTGTGAAAATTCTTTACTAGTTGTCTGCTTCCCTCCTAAACTTAGTTGCCCTGAATGTGTTTGAAAAAAAAATTCAATGTAAAGTAATTAAAAGTATTCATTTTGAACTTCGTAAAGTTATCTACCTGTTGTTTAGTCATAAAATATTCCATTCTCCATATATCTGACACATACATTAGCCCTTGCCCCACTAATGTGTTTATACTATCACCCTTTGTACCTAGATCGTTGACCCATTTGGACTGTATTCTTGTGTAAGGTGTCAGGCATTGGTCTATGCCCAGTTTCTCTCACACCGTTTTACAGTTTTCCCAGCAGTTTTTGTCAAACAGTGAGTTCTTATCTCAGAAGCTGGGGTTTTTGGGTTTATCAAAAGGAATAATTCTATATTCATTGTCTACTCTGTCTTGAGTACATAATCTATTCCACTGATCTACCCCACTAGCTCTTAGCGAATACCAAGTGGTTTTGCTGATTGCTGCCTTAGAATACAATTTGTGATCTGGTATGACTAGGCCACCTACCCTAGCATCAACATAAGCTACTTCTTGGGCGGCAGCAGACCTTAAACCTGGACACATCTGATTAATCCACAAACCTTAGTACCAGTTATAACCCCAAGAGGAGTCCAGCGACCAGCCACCTCTAATCTTTCCCTCCAGGTGCTTCACTGCCTTAGTTAGGCTGGCTCGCCTGGCCCAAAGGGAGCAGTTGGTGGGGATGGTTGACTTGCCTCTTCTTCACAGGAAGTGCTTCGCCCAGGGATGACGACACTGGATGCTGAGCCTGAAGCATGATAAGTGTTCTGGGAGAGACAAATGTATTTCGGAGTCTCTTGGGTTCCAGGTGCTAAGCTCTTTCCATCATGGTCATGGTAGGTGAGATGGTGGGGATAGTGTGACTTACCTGGTACTAGCTGCCTCCTGACTCTCCCTCAGTGACACTGGCTGCTTCAGGGAAGAATACATGAGGGTTGGAGAATGTAAAACATCCTAATTTCCAAAAACGGAAAGGGAAAGAAACCTGCAAACTATGCATCAATGAACTTCATGCCCGATTTCTGGGAGCTATTCTAGAATGTGATTGTAGGTAAACTCTGGTGTTCAGTGGCCTAAACATAGCACCAAAGCAGCTTTGCTGCTGGCCCATATGCATTGGGTGTGAGTTGGGGGAGAACACTGACTTTAATTGCTCAGAATACTTCTTGTGGTTTAAATTCATTGCCAGTTAGTCCAGGATCTTGTAGGTGAGTCAGGCTGTCTGAAATTTAATTTAGATAATTAACTGTAAAAACCTTCAGATGAATGTAATGCTACCTGGGGACACTCTTCCTATATTTTTTCTGGGAGGGGGGATATAGTAGTTGTGTCTCAAGAACGATCAGCCTTACCGGAACCTGGAGAGATTCTAGTCACCCCACCCTTGGCTTTGGTGACTTAGATGGCTATGTGATGAGGGCGGCCAGCTCCCCCTTGTGGTTCCGTGAAGCAGTGACGAAGAAAGAAAGTCAGAAGAGGAGTGTAAAGAACAGCTCCCATTTGTTAATCTGAGGGTAGGGGTTTATATAGACTTTTCACAGGCAAGCAAGCAAGAAAGGTTATTCCCATGAGAAGATTTTTAATTTACTTTTGGCAGTGTAAATCTAGTCACGGTTTCTCACAATAGTTATCTTCAAGAATATCTGTTTCTTCACTCAAGGTCCTTGTACTCTTCACGTTCTCTGGGTTCCCAAGGATACAACAAAGCAAGAGGTCATGGAGAGCCATAACAAATGTTTATGAGCACAGGTTGTAAAACAGGCTACAGAGAAACTGTGCCCTGGATTTTACCTGCACTCCGTCTTGGCCCTCAACCTCTATGGGGAAATATAGACAAGAGAGGAAAAAAGAGTGTCAGTACCACTCCCAGAAGAGCCCTGTGTGGTGAGTCCAGTGGAGAAACGTGCCAAGTGTCAGGCCTAGTGAGAGCGGTGTGGCACCATCACCAGAAGCATCATTGGAGGTCATAGTTTTCCCTATGTGGGCCCTTCTTGTGTGATTAGCAGGGGTTCTCATTCCCCACTCCTATCCCCACCAGTGGGGATCTATGTATGGGAGAGTGTGCGCTGTGCATATTATGGGGGAATGGTCTATTGCAGATTTTACTCTGCTA
This sequence comes from Notamacropus eugenii, assembly GCF_028372415.1. Lineage (NCBI taxonomy): Eukaryota > Metazoa > Chordata > Mammalia > Diprotodontia > Macropodidae > Notamacropus > Notamacropus eugenii. Next base: position 15,202,248 of record NC_092879.1, on the reverse strand, counting down.
TTTCAGTAAATGCCTTTGGTTTGAACAATTTCTGTCCTTTGATTGACTAGAGAAGAACGGGGGCTCCTGAGCTCTCATTTTGTGTCTGTGGACACACTGAGCATCTTGAAGGTAGGGCAGGTATTCCAGGGACCCTAAATGGAAGAAGAGATGTCGCAGATCCCCCATGCTGTTAAATAGATGTTCAGTGAACATCTAGCAAGGAGAATGGTGAAGAGAAAAATCAGTATACCTTCATGGAAAACAGGGCAAGCCAGAGTAATTTCATTTCCATTTTTTGACAGAATTGCTAAAATGGCTTTACCCAGATATCTACAAAATATTTGACTGATGATTATGGCTCTTTTATTAGAATGGTTTGGAGATGTGGCCCAGGTGATAGTGAAATTAGACATACAATTGGCTGAGGCATTGCAGTGTAAGGATTCCAGGTCATCTGGAGCGGTGGACTGTAGTGGAAAGCCTGAAAGGCTTGTCATTGACCAATTTCTGCTTCTCGTCAAGCACATTGTGAGGCAGAAGGATGATACAACAAAAACCACCAAATGAAACCTTCTCAGCCAGAGTTCAAAGAAAAACGAAGTAATAGGCCATTCATGATCAAGACAAGGACTTTTCTTTCCCTCTCCAGCTGCTAGTGCCTTTTCCCTGAATTTTTTTCATTTTAAATTTCTATGTAATTTGCATATACAAAATTAATATGTTTTGTACATACCAAGACAGAAAGACACACAGATAACCACAATCTCACAAATACAATACATATGTGTATATGTATGCACACACATAATATATATACATATGTATGTGTATGTATATACACATGTGTATATGTACATATGTATATATGTGTATATATATACATATTCCATTATAGAATATATTTTCCACACAGGATGAGACTGGTTGTTTATTTTTGTTATTTTTTTGGTATCCCTAGGGTCGAGCACAATGTCTGGTAAATACTAGGAAATCGATCAATAACTGTTGCTTAGCTGCTTCACCTTTCAGGGCAGGAAGTCTTTTCAGTCTTGATCAAATAATATCACAGACATGACTGTCTCCCTTTCCTTATGTTCCTTCTCGGCAGGGAAAATGTTATAACTGACATATAAATTGGCCGTGATATTAGATGGCATTTCTCATATGTTGGTGGTAGAGTGACACCTAATAATCTTGAGGTCACAGATCTACTACCCAACAGAGTCTCCCACTTTCTCCACTGTCCCTCTCAAGCCACCCTCTCCTCTCAGTCATAGTCCCAAATATATTGCTCTGGTTCCCAAGGTCCCTGCTCTGTCACATTCACCTGTCTCTATTGTTCTATGTTCCCTTGGAAACAGGCACCTGGATTATATCTCATTGCCATCCTTGACTCTTCTGTGCGACTCCGTGCACAACACCAAAGCCATCCCCTCAAGGATATTATTGACATCGGTCTTGAGGAACTTCCTCAACCCAGCTCCATTGCCCGACCCCGAAGCAAATGCTTCCCCTAACACTTCCTGCCCTGGACTGGAGATGTGGAGGAAATCTTCTTGTTCATTCCAGTGCTCAAGAAATATTCCCCTAGAAGGAAATTTGTGCTGGGTCACAAGAGCTCAGCTGCGTGGAGCTGTCCCTTCCAAAGTGCTGATCTGGCTTTGGGTTCTTATCCTCCCCATTCCTCTAATTCACCTTACTGAAAATATCCCCCTGATGTGGTTTGAGAGGTTCAGCGACCCGTCAAGGACCGAAGGGCAGGAAAGGGTCATCTGGAATGTATTCACAGATTTAAGCGTTCTTTAAGTCAAGTTGACAAAGGTTTCTTTTAATGCCAATATGGCATGCAGAGCTCCTTAAGCAACTTGAAACTTCACAGGAATGATGCGGAATCTTATATAGGAAAAGGGGTGGATTTTCTGGCAGATATGCCAACTAGGTGATAGCATGCCACCTGGATCACAGGCATCATTCACCACTAGAAACAGAGGGGAGGAGGTGTTTCCTAAGGTCCCTTATTTCTGTAACAAGATAGCTTTGGGAGCTGATGTGTATAGCAAGCTGGATTGTATACAGTAACTGTGGGAATCAGTTCATGATAGTTCTGCATAATACAAGATACTTCTGTACGTACAAGGGAAATTCTACAGACTTCCACTGGGTCTTGTGACAGGGAGAGATAGTTTCCCTCACTGGGGCCCACTCATGAGCTATTGCTAGGCACATGGTGTCCTTGGGCTGGGGAGAAATCCGTCAGGGACAGTGTTTTGAGGTTGGGGAGAAATGTAATCTTCGAAGTGGGGCCCAAGCAAAAGCACCTAAGCTTACCCCCTTACCCCTGCTATGGAACCTTCTCTGTTCTTCGAGGGAAGGCAGTCAGGGCCCCTCTACAAGTACAGGTGTTTCTAGTGGAAATCCTCAACTGACCTGGATGGAAAGGAATGACTAATGGACCAATCTCTCTGTACGTTAAAAATGCTTGGTGCCTTCTACTACAACAAATAGACTATTATCCCCACTTTGGCAATCAGGTTCTACCATTTCCTCATACTCCTATCTAATCCCATTTCACACTGCGTAGATCATTGTTACTGTCACTGCAAGAATTGCATTGTGTATACACTGGCTTGAAGTATGAATCAAGAAAAATGTGACAAAACTTTCAGTTCTGGTATGATCCTAACTGGAAGGGGGAGAGTGTGTTTAGTTGCTGAATGAAATGAAATGTGATGCCATATGTAAAGCCCTTCCTACTGCTCTCATTGAATAGGGTGAAAGCTCTTGGATATGTATGATCTAAGCCTGGAAGGACCAGGGTGCTTGCAGTGGGATGTGTGTGGTTTTCATAGATCCAGTCAAAGGTTCCCACAATGAAGTCCCTGATATTGCTGGCCTTCCCACTGCTTCCCCTAGACCTGTGCTGCCTAGGTGCAGAGCAGCCCAGATTCCTTTTTCCACATGTTGCTCCCATTCCAGTAGGGCTGCCATCTGCTGCACCTCTGGGATCTTTGCCATGTGTATGCATGGAGACAAAGATGAAGCATTGAACAGGGTGCTTCGGTCATCGCAATCTCCGACATTACCAAGAAGCCCCAGTCCCGCTAGAATGGCGCAGTACAACAATGTTATGTTATGTTCACACATATACAGAGTAGGTTTAATCTGTGTGTACTTTGGCCTTTGGGGATACATAATGTTAGCAGTCACCTAAACCCTGACTGAAAAAATATTTATTGATGCCCTCAAGCAAACCAACTAAACCCTTTCTTGATGGAGAGGATGTTGACAGGAGAATGCTTGGGGGTAACAAAATTAGGAGGGAACTCCTGGTTAAAGACGTTCAGCAAGTCCTTCTGTTTTGGTGAGAATCCTCTCTGCTCCTGAAGGAAGTCTGCCTGGGTGAACAAGAAGTCTCTGGTGTCTCCTGAGCATGCTTAGGGAGTTTTTCCATGGGGAAGACTACCTTGGCTGGAGCTGCACACAGCACTTGTTTTATGTGGCCATAACCACAGTAGCCCCAATACCAACTCAGATACATCCATGCCTGTAAATCTCAGTCATCCACCCTCCCTTCGAATCCTCAGCCTGCCAAATCAGGGGGAGCCTTTCCGGCTTCCCAGATCCCCTTCCAGAATATGGCCTTCTTCAATTAGCCACCCTCTTATACAGAGATGAATGTAGAAAGGCCCTCTCCTGTTTCTGTGAAAATGGACAACAGACTTAGAATGTACTCTTAAAAACTGATAAGGAAACACAGTGATCAACACTTCCCTTTAAAAGCACATACGAATCAAGGTGAAAATGGACAGAAATACTTGTGGAACTGAGAGATGTAACATTTCACTAAACTGGAGTTAAAGTAAGTCAACAGAAATTAAACAGATCCTCACACCTGGATTTCTGCAGTGTAGCTGAAAGTGGTCAATCCATGGGGGAAGTCTGTAAAACAGCAAAGACCCAAGAGTGGAGTACCGATAAACTCCATGATGATGTTCCACAGAATTCATCCAACAATGTGTGTACGGAGAACCACAAAGCACACGCTCGTTATCCGGGTTTGTTTATAGAAATGCTGGGGGGTTTCTGATGGCAGTCCCACATCAGGTCGTTGTCAGCAGAAACGATAGACTGTGTTTCAGGAGCGCAGATCTAGTAATCAGCACAGAGTATGGAAGGAAGGAGTAGAAACTGAACAACTCTGCACTGAAGGTGGTAAAACATTAGTACCTAATGAATACTTAGCAAGTCATGACATGAACTGGTGTCTGGAATCATGCATCTGAAGCTCAATATCTTTTAAAAGTGAACAGATGAGACAGGTTCCTATTACACATGGAGACCTCAGGAAATCCTTGGGAATTAAAAAATCAGTTGCACTGGAACTGGAACTGGAACATCGTCATGGAACAAAACTGTGCTTCCCATCTCCTAGTCATAACATTGATCCATCAGCATTCAAAAACTATGTTTTTAACAGCATAGTTAGTGTTCCTAATCTCTAAACTGCCTGGATGAAAAGTTTGTAACACATAGAGACCTAGGGGAACACCTGAAAACTGTGTGGAAACAGCATGAAGAACATGTGATCTCCTAAATCCTTTCACCTCCCAGCATTGTCCTAAAGACGTATTCATGCAGCCCGCAGCAGATGAGTTAACATCCTAATAATCTGATTGAGTTACAAAAGACAGTAATTTTGTGCAACGATCTGAAGAACATTACACAGTAAAGAATCAATAGCGCAATAGGTAAACTCCATCTAAAAGACTGACAGATGATTGATAACGACCATAGTAATAAATCCTTCTATGGTGCTTTATGACATAAACAAGCCCTTTGCAAACATCTCATTTGTACCTTACCACCACCTTGCTACGTGTTTGCCACAGGTATTATCACCCGGTTTTACAGATATTAAAATTGAGGTGTAGAAAGTTTAAGTGGCTTGCCCATGGTCACACACTGAGTAAAGCAGAACGTCAGTCTGGGGCTTGTGCATCCAATTCCAGGTGTCTCCCCACTATGCCAGTTTACTAGTGGCAGGGCAACTGGTGTTGGAGAGAACAAAGCACCCAATCCGATATACTATTGGAAAGAAATTGACTAAGTCACCTGGTAGAGACTGAGGCAGAAAAGCAGGTGTGGCCCCTTCTTGTCCAGACTCTGGAAGGTTTATATGACATAAAGATTTAGACCAGAGTACCCACACATAAATGGCAGGGGCAGACGTGCTGCCTCCCTGAGCGCCCACTGTCCCTCCCCAACCTGCCGGATCTTTGTCCCCTCCTGCCTAGTGAAAGGAAGCTGAGCCCCGCCCCTTCCCTCCTCTGGGGCTTGTGAGGAATTCAAGTCCCATTCCAGGCTGCTGGTTTGTAGATGCTGCTATATGTCCCGTGCTCTTTCTTCCCTTTTGTGGAGCCCAGAACAGGCTCCCTCGACCTCCTCCTTCCCCTCTTTGACTTCCCCCTTCCGCTCTTTGTCCCCCCGTTCCTCTCTTTGTCGTTGTCCTCCCAGTTTCTGTAAAGGGGCTGACCTTCCACAACCCCAAGCTGAGTTCAGCTGCACCCCCCACCCGCCTCAGCCACATCACCTCCCCACGAAAGCCTGGGAGCCTAGGAAGCCCTGGGCCCACCTCCAAATGGAGAATGCACCTGCGGCCCCCTCCTCTAGATAGATTGGGTCAACGGGGACTGAGAGAAAGGACTGGGGTGAGGGGGCTCGGCACTGCTCTGGGCCTGATGTCAGAGACTCCCCTCCCTCTCCGTTCTCGGAGGAGACTACCCCCTCCCCGCACTGACGTCATCGTGCCCGCCCCCTCCCACCCTCTATAAAGTGTAAGTCTTCTTTGTCTGGAGGAGGATGTGAGTGGGGCGAACAAGAGCAGGTCTCCGTACCCCTCACCTACGTCCCTTCCCTTTATCCTCCACACCCCACCCTCCCCTGCCTTACCCCCATCTGCCCAGCATCTTACAGACTGACTGATCGTGAGGGTCCTGCTAGCGCCTGACTGACTCTAAGTAGGTAAGTGGCCCCTCCCTGCCCGTGCCTCAGCCTCTCCCTTTCTTCTCTTTGTCTTCTCTTCCCTCTGCCCTCCCCCCACCCCAATCATTTCTTGATTGGGATCTCGCTCCCCAATTGCTTTCCCTTGCTGCCCAGAAGGATGCGGGTAAGGTTGGGTGGAAGGGCCTGACATTATCAATTAATTTGTTTATGCGTGTGTTGTGTATGGATGTAGGATAATCCGTGTGTGTGTGTGTGTGTGTGTGTGTGTGTGTGTGTGTGTGTGTGTGTGTGTGTGTGTGTGTCCGTGTGCGTGTTGAGGGCTGAACTTGTATGTGCTTTCTCCTCCAGGCCTGCTCCTACCTGGAGCTTCCTGCCTTCCCAGGCCTTTGTCTGCAGGTGGGGGCTTGGGCTTGGTTGGTTGCAATAGAGGACAGCAAGGGAGAAGCCGTTGGGGACACGCCCTCCCCTCCTCAAGTGGAGTTTCTCATCCTTTCTTCCTCCCATCCTTGCCTTGATCTCAGGCCTGGGCAAAGAGGAGACAGAATAGGAATTCTTCTCCTCCCCTTCTCCTGGTCATCTCTTTTGTTTAGTGTTGTTTCATTGAATCCTGGATTTATTTTTGTTCTGGTTTGAAGTAGAATCTGGTGAAAGGGGTTTTTCCAGGCACTTTGTGGTTGAACAGAGAGAGGGGACTGTCCCTGATCCTGGAGATCTCTATGATTTATGGAAAGAGAAAGAGAGATGTTTTAATGTGCACTTCTCTCATCGTGAGGAATTTGGCCCGTTTTGTCACAGGGTTATTGATAGCTTGAATTTCTTCCTTTGAAAGCTTCTTGTTCCTTTGACTACTGGAGAATGCCTCTTAATCTTAAAAAATGGAATCAGTTTCTTCTATGTCTTGCCTATGCAGCAGACCTCAGAGAACGTTATTGAAAGGATGTTTTTCCTCATTTAACTGTATCCCATGTTTGTACAAAAACATTTCAACCTTATAGAAGCAGAATCATCCGTTTAACTTTCTGTGTTTCTCTCTGCTGCTGTTCTGTCATAACCTCTTCCCTTAATAGATGTGACAAGCAATTTGCTCCTTGTTCCTCTGAGTTGTAGTTGATTCCTCTTTTACACCTAATCCATGTACCTTTTATTAGTTTAATTTGAATGGCTAACTGCTTTTCCCTTATCCCATGTGGTTTTTTACATATTGAATAATGTGTCCTCCCCTGGCCATCCTCCCTTTAACTTTTAACTCTGGATTTGTTAAGCATGATTTGATTTGATTTGATTGGCTTGCTTCTGTACTTTGCATAGCTAATCTTTTCTATTGACCACCCTTTCAATTTTTAACAAGTTCTAAATGTTTTCCGGATTGCTAGGTATTCTGCAGGGCCTGAAGACAGGAAGATACATCTCCTTCAGTTCAATCCTGGCTGCAGAAACTTACCACCTTCATGACCCTGGGCGAGTCACAATCCTGTTTCCCTCAGTTCCTCATCTGTGCAATGAGATGCAGAAGGAAATGGAAACCACTCCAGTATCTGGTCAGGGAAAGCCAGGCAGGACTGAACAACAGTGAAAATTGGTTTCATAATCACTGATCTATAGCAGAGTTTGAGATCTCCTTCTGATAATCTCTAACCTCACATCCCATTTTCTCCTTCCTCCCTCCAAATATCTCCCTTGAGATATTTGACCTCTTTCTAAACATTTTTTGATGATTGCATTTTCTTCTATCACCTGGGTATCCCTGTCTTCCTGCCTCTCTTCATCCTCCAGAGTCATGTCAAGTAACAAATTGTCTTTTTGTTGCAGGGACGAAAAGGAAAACAAGCCCAACTGATCAATGCATTCAGGTAAAGGTGTGCAATGGGTAACACCTGTGGACCTCTCACCTCCTGGATGGGGTAGGGTGATGCTGTCTCCTCATCTTTCCTTTTCAAGCCCACTTGATCTAGAACATTTTGTTATGGGTACTTTTGCACGTGTGGCTGAAGCCCATTATTGGGGGGGGGGGAGCAGTGAGTGGGGGAGGAATATCTGAAGCTTCAGAGATTTTCACACTTTTCACACTGCTGTTTTCAGTCCTAGTTCTGGAGGTGAAAAAATAATTAAATTCCGTTAAAATAATGGAATATTATCACACAGTAAGAAATACCTTAATGAAGTGTTTCAGACAAACTGGAGACATGCAGTATCAAGAATCATAAGTCTGTTATATGGATAAAGGTTTAGACTTGCTCTTCTCGGCTCTAGAGGTCATAACCATGAGCAATAGCTGGAAATTACGAAGGGGCCAATTTAGGCCTAATATCAGGAAAACCTTCCTAAACATGAGCATTCTCCAAAAGTGTAATGGGCTCACTTGAAGAGGTGGTGGTTCCCTCTCCTTGGAAGGATTCAAGGAAAAGCTGAATGACCTTTTGTCTCTTAGACTGGAAATTCCTTTGCTATGTAGTTTGGATGTGATGCCTGCTGTGATCCCTTCTAGCTCTCAAGTTTTATGCAACTTATGTGAACCAAGGCTGTCAGGGAAATCTGAGGACAACATTTCGATTTTATAGTAATATGTTATTTTCTCCCAGTTGCCTGTAAAGGTGATTTTTAATATTCATTTAAAAAGTTTTGAGTTCCAAATTTTCTCTCTCCTTCCCTCACCTTCCCCATAAGTGAGGAAGCAATCTGGTATGACTCCTATATGTTCAATGATAAAAGTCCTATTTCTCGATTAGTTATGTTGTAAAAGAATGTATAGAACCAAAGGCAAAAATACAGGAAAAAATACAGAAAGAGTAAAAGGGTATGCTTTGATCTTCATTTAGACTTCATCAGTTCTTTCACTGGAGGTACACACCACTTTTCCTCATGAATACTTTGGCACTGTCTTGAAGAATTGTCTTGTGGAGAACAGCTAAGTCCTTCACAGTTGATTAGCGTATAGTATTGCTGTTACTGTGTACACTGTTCTCCTGCTTCAACTCCATTCATTTTCATCAACTCAGATAACACTTCCAGGTCAATCTGAAATCTGGGTGCTCATCATTTCTGATGCAACTGTAATATTGCATTCCAATGATACGTCACAACTTCTTCAGCCATTCCCCAGACGATGTCCATCCCCTCAATTTCCAGTATTTTCCACCAAAGAAAAAGCTGTTACAAGTATTTTTGTACAAATAGTTCCTTTCCCCCTTTTTAATCTCTTTAGGATGTAGACTGAGGGATGGTATTGAGGGATGAAGGGTATACACCATTTCAGAGCCCTTTAGGCATATTTCCGAAATGCTCTCCAGAACAGTTGCATCAGTTCCCAACTCCACCAATAATGCAGTAATGTGCCAATTTTTGACATCGCCTCCAACATTTATAATTCTCTTCTTTTGTCATATTAAGCAATCTCCTAGGCGTGAGCTAGCAACTCCACCTGTTTAAATTTGCATTTCTCTAATCAGTACTGATGCAGAGCATTCTTTTTCCTGTGAAGACAGATAGCTTTGTTGGCTTTCATCTGAAAACTGCCATTTCATACTCTTTAACAATTAATTAATTGGGGAATAACTTGTATTCTTATCAATATAATGCAGTTCCCTGCATATTTGAAGGAGTCTTTATCAAGGATAGTTTTGTGTAAAAATGGCTTCCAGCTTTCTGCTTTCTTGCTTATGGTGGTTGCATTGGTTTTATTTCTGCAAAACCTTTTTAAGTTAATGCAATTAAAATTATACATTTCTCTCTCATAATTTCGTATATCTCTTGTGGGATAACAAAATCTACCCTTCTGTTTAGATCTGACAGGTGAAACTTATTCCTGGCTCTCCCCATTAACTTACAGTATCACTCCTAAATCATCTGCTCATTTTGATCTTGCCTTATTGTTGTAGAGTTATGCATCCACGCTCCTGGAAGAGGACCAATGACATCAGTACGGTGATGCCTTGACTTGCAAGAGAATTGAATGTGAGGCAGGGGTGTGTAAAGTCATCTTCTCCTCCAGAGTCATGTGAGGCCCGTGAGAAGACACAGGCCAGCACAACGAGATGGCCCTAAATACAATGGGAGGTCTTTCCCTTTTAAAGCTAAGGTCTTTCCAAGTCTCAGTTTGCTGACGCAACTCCAATTTAGTGATTGAAGCAGTAGCAAAAAAGAGGCAAAGATGTTCTAGTTTGCCTGAACACACAAAAAAAATCAATCTGGGAGGGGAAGACCCTTAGGGTTTGTGGTCAGAACAGAATCAATTGCTATCTCCATTCACTTTTCTCCAGAACTCTATCATATAAACTTTTCCAAATTTCTAATCTCTGCTTAAACCCTTTCTTCATCTTGTGGCTACATTTGACTTGTTCTGAGAGGCAAGAATTGAGGTCCTCCACTGGTAATTTTCTGTCAGTTTTCTCCAATATCTCATTAACTAAATAATGGACGTTATCCTATTTGTGTATACATGTTTAGTATTGATATTACTTCTTTATCTGTGGTACCTTTTAGCAAGTATTTTTCATTAGATCTCTTTGTGCTTTTGCTTTGTCTGAGATGTAGATTGTTATCTCTGCTTTGCTTTTTCTTACTTCAGCTGAAGCATAATATGTTCTGCTCTGACCTTTACCTTTACTTTGCATATATCTCTGCTTCAAATATGCTTCTTGTAAACGATCTAGTATGGGATTATGCCTTGTAATCCACTCTGCTATCTGTTTCTTTTCTACGGGGACTTCATCCCATTCACCTCTAGAGTAATGATGACTTACTGTATTTACCCTGTTTATACTTTTCTTTCACTCTCCTAGCACCCTGTTCCTCCTCACTAGTGTTTTGATTCTGTCTATCCACTCCCTTCAATCTACCCTCCCTTCTATCAAGCCCCCATGTTTTATTATCCCCTCCTTTCCTATTTCCCTACATTGTGAGATAGAACTCTATGCTCAACTGAATGTGGATGTCATTTCCTCTCTAAGTCAAGGCTGTTGAGAGGATTCAAGCAATGCCCACCTCCTCCCTTCTTTCCTTCCCCTGCAATAGGTTTTTTGCATCTTTAAATGTGATATTAGCTACTCCATTCTTCCTCTCCCTCCTAACTTCTCTCAGTGCAGTCCAACTTCTCACCCTTCGCATTTTTTGTATACTGCGTTAACGTCAATTTATACCCACAGGAGTAGAGATTCACTTCTTAAGAGTTGGAAATGTCGACTGGGGCCCAGCCAAGATGGCAGAATTAAAAGCAGGGCCTCATTTGAGCTTTCCCACAAAACCCTTCAAATACCTGTCAAAAAGGGCTCTAATCAAATTCTAGAGAAGAAGAACACACAAAACGAAGGAGTGAAAGAAATTTCCAGCCCAAGACCACTTGGATGGTTGAGAGGAAAGGTCTGTTTCATCAGCCTAGGAGACAACAGCACTCCAGCATGAGCCAAGTTAGCGGAGAATGAGGGCTCCAGCAAATTCAGACCAAGACACAGGGGACTGAATCACTACCAGCTGTACTGGTTTGTGCAGTGCTCACAGTGAGGAAGAAGTGGGTTCAGATCCGGATTCTAATACTAACAAATTTAGTTGACTCTGGGCAAGTCTTTTAACCTCTCTCCACCATTTTGGTACGGTTCTGGGAAAATTAAACTCAGTGTTGAGAGGGTTTCCCTTAGGCTCTCCTGTTTCAGTTCCAGAGGGAACAAACTTGTTAGGACACGCACCATCCAAGCAATGGAATTCCTTAGGGTATACGCTAACGGGAACGTGTTCGATTCCAAAGAAAGAAACAGGCTAGAATCCCAGCGATGATTATATATGTTAGGCTTAGTGGGTCTCATTGTGTTGTGTAAGGGAATTTACTCATGAGACCAGCCCTATGGTGGCAAAGGAACAGAGAGTTGCATCCTGCACTGCCCATGGGTCAGGCCAGGCATTGTGGGAGAAGAACAAAAAAGGCCACAAGCCAGGGATGACTGGTGGTTGTTTTTATTTGTTCCAAGTTTTCCCATGGGACAGTTGAAGCTTCTATTGCTGCTTACTTTAAAGGTAGTGTACATTCTCTATCTCCCAGACCCTTGCAAACACTGTACATAAAGTTACTTGGGGAGTTCCTAATTCAGGAAGAGCTTTTCCACAGGATGCTTGGTGAATGTAGGATGGACTGAGCCCTTGTGGAACTTCCCTGCAATAAGAATTAGCTCTTTTCTTATCTTTCCCAGGCCTCAAGGCAGCCTCCTGGACAATGGCTTGGCAGTAGTCTTCTAGGATCTCTGACTCTTTCCATCTCAGTGGTTCACTGGTTAGAGCACTGGGCTTGGAGTTAGGAAGATATGAGTTCAAATCCAGCTTTGGGCACCTATATGTTACGGCACATTGGGCAAGGGGAAGTCCAAGTGTTCCAAGTCAAGCACTCTTTCATCTTTCTGTCTCCTCAGTAAATTTCGCAACCCATCTTAAATCTGTCTGTGACCTTACTGAGTGGTCTGGGGTACTGAGAGGTGAAGTGACTTGACTGTGGTCATGGTGCTAGCATGGAAGTGAGGGAGGACTTGAACTCTGAGCCCTTCTGACTCTGCAGCAGAGATTCTGGGGCCTCAGGGAATCCCTCTTTTCCATGCACACACAATTCAAGCATCATCTCATCCATGAAACCTTTCTTCATTCCAGCTTCTAGTGGCCTGGCTCCCAGACTGCCTTGCACTTTGCCTTTATTTTCTCTTCTTTCCCCATATACTTCTATGTGTGTTTTTGTCTCTTTACAACCTAAGCTTCTAGTGGTTAATGACTGCACGTCTTCAGAACCTAGGCCTGTGCCTTTTTTGCAGGAAGTACTTAAGAAATGCTTCTTGATTGCTATATTAAACCAACTCTCTCTTTTGTGCCCAACGTATGAGAGGAGCTGAATCTATAACTAAGGACTGAATAAATTCCTGAGTTGTGGATCTAAGCTAGAGTAAATGATAATGAATATAATCACATATTTTATAGAGTGTCATTTGTATTTTCATCACTCATCATTTTATTATTTCAATGATCGTATTTACTTCATGTTTTCCCTTATAGTTTAATTAGATATGTGTTGTGAGGTGTTGATCGCCTGTCAAATTCCCGTCAAACTACTTTACACTTATGCCATCTGTTTTTTGTTGTTGTTCTGAGTACGGAGTTCTTGCATTGTTTAAATGGACGGTTGGGCAAGAGAGGGTGGCAGGAAGGGGATTACACACATGTAATGGGAGGGGGCCAGGAGATGGTTGAAGGACACACGGTGGCCAGGAACCAAGAAGCCAGAGCAGGAGGATCAGACAATGGCGGGGCCAGGCACATGGTGGCCTGGGTAGAATCTAGAAGAAGAAAAAGCAGGGGGTAGACACATCGAGTCTGGACATGGCCACACACAGGAAAGGACAAGCTCTTATGCATGCTCAGAAGAAAGACACCCATTACCCAAGGATGAATGCACAGAAGACAGCCCTGCAGATGCCAGATACACAGATAAATTGACAGAGCAGCCAAAACTCTCCTCTCTCAGCACTGGCAGTCCCAAGTCAAGCACTTATCCTGAGGCTGCAGAGCTTGAAGGAATCACTCTGCACTTCCAAAGCTCCTTTCTTTCCCCTTCTCACCTCTCTATGAATGGCCCTTTAGAACCTTCACCTCACAGAAAACTTTTTATTGCTGTTTCCTCTATCTGATATCACAGTATACCGCGTATCCCCCCTCCCTCTCCTTTTCCCTGAGAGTCATGTCGTGTGACAAATGATACTTTTTGTTGTAGGAGGGAAAAGCAGTCAACTAGACTACACAGAGGAAAAGATAATTGAGGTAGAAGACACACTCTCTGACAACATTCCAGTTACTACACTTACTCTCTGTGGAAACACATCTACCCTCCCAACACTCAGAGGAAAAGATAATTGTGCCAGGAAACGCACTCTGAGAACATTCCATTTACTATTGGCTTACTCTCTGGGGAAGCACATCTGAACTCAGAATATTCAGTGGATGAGATGATTATGGGTGAAGACACAAACTCTGAGAACATTCAACTTACTACAGGCTTGCTCTCTGGGGAAGCACATCTACTCTCTGAACATTCAGAGGAAAAGATACTTGTGGCAGGAGACGGTCTCTCTGAGAACATGCCAGTTACTATAGGCTTACTCTCTGGGGAAGCACATCTAACATCAGAATATTCAGTGGATGAGATGCTTATGGGTGGAGACACAAACTCTGAGAACATTCAACTTACTACAGGCTTGCTCTCTGGGGAAGCACATCTACTCTCTGAACTTTCAGAGGAAAAGATACTTGTGGCAGGGGACAGTCTCTCTGGGAACATTCCAGTGACTACAGGCTTAGTCTTTGGGGAAGCACATCTAGCCTCTGAACACTCAGCAGACAAGACATTTGGGGCTGAAGACACAATCTGAGAACATTCTGCTTACTACAGGCTTGCTTTCTGGGGAACCACCTCTACTCTCTGAACATTCAGAGGAAAAGATACTTGTGGCAGAAGATGCTCTCGTTAACAACATTCCACTTACTATGGATTTGCTTTCTGGGGAAACACATCTAGAAAAACATAACGAACATTTAATGAAATAGAGGCCTCTGAAGCATTCCTGATGAAAAGACCAGAGCTGAAGAGAAAATGTGACTTTCAAGTACAAGACTCAAAAGAAGCATTGAAAGGTAAATATGAAAGAGAAATCTTAAGTGGCTCAATAAGGTTAAGCAGTGTACGTTACTTGAAAGGAAGATGAAATGCATATCTTCTAAGAATGCAATCATTATTCAAGTAGGTAGAAGGATTCTCTCTGGAAAGAGCGTTTGAGAGTGAGCCAATTAGGTAGGGATGATGCAAAACAAATAGGGGAGAAATATGGCCACTCTGGGACAGGTTAGAAAGAAGAGAAAGAATGGGAAAAATGACCTCACATGAGTATGCATGCAAGGTAGACGTTTTACATTGGGTTGAAAAATGATGGGGTGTTAGGAGATGTCAGGCAGACAATGCTTGGGCCTGAGTCATCTAAATTCATTCTATAAGGGAAAATACATATTGATTCAACTGGTTCTCAAATTCTATCTTACTCCACTGTTAAGTAGGGAGAGAGGGTAAAAGAAAGAAAAAGTAGCAATAAAAAGTGGTCAGATAAAATAAGGCAGTGTCAATATGCAAAACAGACATTTAGAGGAAGTACAGGAGACAGAGATATATATATATATATATATATATATATATATATATATATATATATATATATATATATATATATATATATATATATATATAGAGAGAGAGAGAGAGAGAGAGAGAGAGAGAGAGAGAGAGAGAGAGAGAGAGACAGAGAGAGACAGAGAGAGAGAGAGAAGAAAATAGGATGGAGGGAAATGCATAATTAGTAATCCTAACAGTGTCAACGGGATTAACTCACTCATGAAATGGAAGTAGGTAGCAAAATGGATTAGAAGGCAGAATAGAATTCTAGAAAACCTATTTATGAAAGGCCTCTGGAGAAAACTGAATGAGAATAGAAAGGAGTGCAGACAGACGTTGCTTTATGTAAATTCACATTATTAAAATTGAACTTTATGTAAGGAATTCTATAAGATGTCTGCATTCCCAAAAAACCACCCATGTAAATTTTGCCAGATAGCAATGGGATCTCTTTCTGCTCCTGTCCCTGGGCTTGGCGCTCTGTCAACTCCTACCTGCCACCTCTCAAAAAGCCTTTACAAAGTCTCCCACATGAAAGCAGAAGAAGAGACTTGCAGAGAGAATGTCCCCACCACTGCTGGATCAAGGCTTGGCTTGAGACCTTCAGCGCTAAGAGAGGAGGCCTTGCTTTCAGTTGGCCTGCCATAGCGTTTGGTTGCTGATTTTTTGGTAATTTGTCCATTCGCCTTGGAGTACTATGTATCCAGGCCTCTTCTGAATATTCCATGTCCGGCCCCCATTTGTCTGCCTGCCAGTGTATTCTTCCTTTCAGTTCCAGCCAGGCCCTGGAGTGACTGGCCCAGTTAACCATGTGTTCTTGCTTCTATTCTTGCTTCTCCATGCCCAACCACTCCTTGTCTATGTCCTGGAAAGATGTGCCAGTCCCTACCCCGTGGGGCCCTAACCACTTCCTGCCTCCCTCCTGTTGCTTTAACATGCGTGGGAAAATTCAAATTATCTAAAGGGTCTGCAGAATGGTTCAATTTTTAAAATATTTACTTCATATTTTTTCGCCAATGACATGTAAAACTTTTCAACATTTGTTTTTAAAATTTTGAGTTCCGTATTCTCTACCTTCCACCCTCCTCATCATCCTAATTGAGAAGGCAAATAATCTGATATAGCTTATACTTGTATTGTCCTATAAATTCATTTTTATATGTCTTTTTGTAAAAGAAAACATAGACCAAAATAACACTTTGAGAAAAATTAAGAAGGCAAAAGAAAGTATTATTTTATCTGTTTTCAGATGTCCTCACTTCTTTCTCTAGGGATGGATAGTGTTTTTCATCCTAAGTGCTTCAGAGTTGTCTTGGATCACTGTACTGTTGAGAACAGTTAAGTTATTCACAGCTGATCATCTTACAATATTGCTGTTACTGTGTACATTGTTCTCCTGGTTCTCTTTTCACTTTTCCTTAGTTCATGTAAGTCTAAGTTTTTTGAGAGCATCCTACTCATAATTTTTGTAGCATTATAGTATTCCATTACAATCATATATCACAACATTTTCAGCCATTCCCCAGTTGATGGATATTCCCTCAATATCCAAACAATTCTTTCCAGAAAATAGCTTCCATAGATATTTTTTTTACTTGTAGGTCTTTTTCCTTTTTTATTTCTTTTAAAAATCTCTTTTAGATACAGTCCTAGCAGTGGTATTGGCAGGTTGAAGGGTAAACAAGGTTATAGCCCTTTAGTCATAGTTACAAATTGTTCTCCAGAATCATCACATCTGTTCAAAAACAGTGTATTAATGTCTCAATTTTCGCACACCCCCTGTGACATTTGTCATTTTCTTTTTCTGTCTTATCAGCCAAATAAATAGATATCAGGAAGTAGCTCAGAACTTTTCAAATTTGCATTTCTCCAATTAGTAAGTGAGTTAGAGAATTTTTTCATATGATTATAGATAGCTTTGAATACTTCATCTGAAAACTGACTGTTCATATGTTTTGATCATTCATCTATTGGGGAATGGCCTTTATTTTTATAAATTTGACTCAGTTCTCTATATATTTGAGGCATGAGGCCTTTATAAGAGAAACTTGGCTTCCAGAACATTTTCATAGTTATGATTGCTAATATTATTTCTCTCTATCCTATTTGCCCTGGTTTATTCTAGTCTCTTTCCATTCACTGTCTCCATCTTCAAAAGTGTTTTGCTTCTAAATACCAATTTCTGCAATCTTCTCTCCCTTCCATCACACAATCCGCCTTCTCTTGAGCCTTTCCCCTTCTATTTTCTTATATAGTAAGGTAGATATCTATACCCAATTGAGCGTGTATGTTATTCCTTCTTTGAACCAATTCCAATTCATTGTGATATCTTCTGAAAAGAGAAACTTTCTTTCTTTCCTTCCTTCCTACCTACCTTCCTTCCTTCCTTCCCACCTTCCTACCTTCCTTCTTTCCTTATCTCTTTTAATTAGGTTTGTGTTTGCTTTTATTTTGACTAAGATCAGGATTGCTACCTCTAATGTTTTTTACTTCAACTGAAAAGTAATAGATTCTGTTCCAGCCCCTTACCTTTACTTTGTCTGTATCTCTCTGCTTCAAATGTGCTTCTTGTAAGCAGCATGTGGTAAGATTCTTGTTTTTTATCTACTCTTGTATATGCTTTTGTTTTGTTATGTTCATATTTCTGAACTTTCACATTATGAACATGACATTCACAGTTATGATTGCTACCTATGTATTTCCCTCCATCCTATTCTTCCTCTTGTTTCTTCTCTCACTCATTTCACTCTTTCCCACATCACCAGTGTTTTACTGCTGTCTACTGTTTCCTGTTATGTTCTCCTTCATATTAGTCACCAGAACACTCACCCCCTTTACTTAATCTCCCCTCCCACTTCCCTGTGGGGAAAAAGAGATTTCTATATTCGACTGATTATTCCCTCTTTGAGCCAATACTGAAGAGAGTAGGGTTCCAGTGATGCCCATTGCCCATCCTCCCATCTTCTCCCCCACTGTAAAAAGGTCTTTCCTGACTCTTCACGTGGTATGATGTCCCTCATTCTATCACTCCCTTCTTTCTGAATCCTTTGCACTCCTGCTTCTCATCCCTTAATATTTTTTTATCATTCCCTCTCATTCACCTAATACACATATTGTCTATTGTCTATTCCTTCTATCTGTAGTTAGTGATACAGTTTTTATGAGTTACAAGTGTTATCTTCCTGTGTAAGGATGTAAACCAGTTAAGCTTTATTGAATCCCTTGTGTTTTATTTTCCTTTTTTTGCCCATTTGTGCTTCTTTTTGGTCTTGATACTAGAGGTCAAATTTATGTCTTAGTTCTGGTCTTCTTATGAAGACTTGTCCTCCTATTTCACTAAATGTCCATTTTTCCCTTGATGTATTATTTTTGATGGGTGAGTGATTCTTGGTTGTAGTCTTAGCTCTGTTGCCCTCTGGAATATCATGTTCCATGAGCTCCAGTCCTTTAATGTTGCAGCTGCCAGGTTCTGTGTAATGCTGATTGTGACTCCCTGATATTTGAATAGTTTTTTTTTTTCTGGCAATTTGTAGCATTTTTTCCATGACCTGATTGTTCTGATATTTTCTTGTAATATTCCTTGTGGTTTTTATTTTGGGATCTCTTTCCTTAGATAACTGCAAATTCTTTCCATGTCTATTTTGCTATCTGGTTCCAGGATATTAGGATAATTTTACTTGATAATTTCTTGAAAGGTGCTGTTGAGGTGATGGAATCCTAATAGAGCTGCCCTCAGCTCCAATATTTTAACTTCATTTAAGGCTCACTTTACCTACCTAGCCCCTCCCCATATCTTCACTTCATCATGTATGCATCATTGCTCACTAGAACAACAGGTGTGTCCATGAACTCATAGCTCTCTCAAAAACAGCAGGCATGTCCATGTGATAGGATCTGAGCCACTGCCTCTAGCTAGCCACTCTCTTTAGACCCATTCTCACAGAAAAAGGTGTGTCCATGCACTCAACCTTGACCACATTATCCATCTTGACCAGACAATACCACAATAGCTAGCCAATCAGAAAACAGCACCAGCAGGAAGTAGATCAGGATGGTTGACCACCAAATCCCACTAAGATAGTGCTTACACAGTAACAGTTAAAAACTGATGTTGAGTGAACTTATGACATAGAGAGGCTTATTATAATGTCATTATTATACATACATACATAAAATGGGTTTTCTGTATGCATTATGGGTAATGGAATTTGTAGTTCCATTGAGGCTGGCACCCTTCCTCCATTACCTAATAATTTAACAAACTCCTACTGCCTTTTTAATATTAATCATTTTTCTATATTCTATATAAATTTTGATTTTGTAATCAACATCATCTTCTCTATAAAACTGTATGCCTTTCTTGTACTGCAGTTGCTAATTCCTCTAAGGAACTTAAGCACTCCCCAGTGCATGAAACCACAAGACTATAATAAATATTTCCAACGGAAGTAGAGTTGACCTGAGTCTTTGAAATTCTTTAGAGAAGTCCTGGGGCAAACCTACCTGATCCTTGTGAGTCAAATTGGTGTCCCTGGGTGGGCACTTGTCTCTTTGATAATTCCAGTTTCTCCAAACCTAAGGTAGAACTATTTTTCCTTCTCTAAGCTAGAAGTTCCTTCAATTACCTAGGAAGATTTGACTAGATTTAGCCCAAACCCCTTGCAGCTGACAAATTCCCTCTAGAAATAGGATGCTCTGTTTAGGAATTTCACAGGGAATTCTCTGTGAACTCATCTTTCTTCACCTCAAAGTGGGATGCCACAGGAGAGGTGAACTGTGGCTATAAGGGGGAAATTCTGCAGGCCTGCAGCACCAACCATTACTGTTTATCATTATAGGACTAACTCCTTCTGTCCCCTGAGAACAGGCTGTCTCTTGCATAATTGGAACAAATCTGGATTAGGAGATTTAAAAAGAAAATGCCTCATATTTTTTTCTGTAATAATGCTTGGCCTCAATATGATCTGGAAGACCAAGAGAATTGGCCCATTGATCAGCTTGACTTTTATTGCCTCAGGGAAGGGAAACGGGTCAAGATACTGTAAGTACAGGCTTTTAGGGCTCTCTCTCAAAATCCAAATCTAAGACAACAATGTGGGATGTTCCTGACCAAATTCACTCCAGGCAGCCTTAAATGGTAGAACCAATTTAACCTTCTGGATGATCCTCTTCTCTCAAACCCCCAAATACCACAACCTCCTGGCACAATTCATATTGTGCCTCCCATATGAGAAGTGGGGTCCTCTTTCTCCCCCTTCTCAAATCCCTGACTCAACCACCACCACAAATAGACTTCTCCCCTTAAGCGAAATAACACCCAAATCAGGAGGGACAATTAGAGTTCATGTCCCCTTCTAAATATCCGACCTTGTCCAGGTGAAGGAAAAGCTTGGCCCTAAATTCATCTAGGGCTTCGGGGAGGTGGATTTGCTATTTGACCTCAGATGGGGAGATGTTAATATCATTGTCTTCACCTGTTGCACAATTGAGGAGAAAAAGAGAATCTAGGATTTGGCTCAAAGGATTGGGGATGAATTGGTTGCATTTTACCTCTCAAAGTATGCCCCAGGAACCACTGTGGTTACAGTTGCAGAGCCGGGATTGGATTACCAGATGTGAGAGCAGAGATAGGGAAAAGAGTGCTAACTTGCCTCATTGAAGGTATGGTTGTGTGTGTGTGTGTGTGTGTGTGTGTGTGTGTGTGTTTGTCCTTCGTTGCTGAAGAAGACCATGCCATCAGAGAGATAATGACATGACTTGCACTTGACTTTGTTTTGAGTGAGTGAGGGCTGTACAGGTCACCAGCCTCACTTCTCCTCCAGAGCCATCTGAATCCAGTGACCAGATATTCATCAGGATGACTGCAGATGACCCAGGATGAGGCAATTGGGGTTGTGACTTGCCCAAGGTCACACAGCTGGTGAGTGTCAAGTGCCTGAGGTGAGATTTGAATTCAGATTCTCCTGACTCCTGCACTGGTGCTCTATCCACTGTACCACCTAGATGCCCCTACGTATGGTGACAGGCTTTAAAAAACAGGTCAATTTTGAGAGGCTCAAGAAAATCACCCAGGGGCCAGAGGAGAACCCTGCCCTCTTTCAAAGCAGACAGGTGGAAGCTCTAAGAAAATGTACTGATCTAGACCCCTCTTCCAGTGAATGTGATGGGGTACAAACCCAAGCCAAGACCTTTGTCCCTTGGACCAGGAAAGTTTTTGTCCCATTTGTCTGAAGGGATCCCTAAAAACCTGGCCTTGGCGGCTACTTGGATGTCCCTTACTTGATTTAGCATTCTTTTGATATTCCTCCCTTCCTGCCACTTCTTAGCATTCTCTTGAAGTCCCTGTCGTCCAGTCAGGATTGTGGATTGTCTGGACTACTGGCCCCTCCCATCAGGATCCTCCCTGGGTTTGATCTACATTCCAGACTGACCTCCCCTATCAAGATCATCCGTGGGACCCAATACTGCTTGGCAAAACCTGAATTCTTCCCTCAGTGTTTTCTGTATTTAAGTTCCGTCTCGCCTCCATGAGGCGCTCAGATTCAATCCAGCTCTGATTCTGCCTAGCTGAGATTCTATCTGGCCCACCTGTAACAAGCGTTACAAAAGGCTAGGCTCCTTAAGAGTCAACTCACTATGGTGAATCTTTAATAAACTTTTGGTTTTCTTTGGCTTTAAGAAGGCTCATGTCGAATTCTTTCAAACAAGACTCAATGTGTCGTGTTTTTTTGGGTTCTGCTGCACCCCAAACCTCAACATAAGGTTCTCTGAACTGCTAATCTCAAATTCTTCTGCCAAGACTGGAAGGAATGTAAGCCTCCCCTTCTCCCTATCCCCTTCTAGCTCTCCAAACACCTTGGAAGGAGTTTTCCAACCTGATCTCAAGTCCCAGAAGGTAGGCAGCTAAGGCTGTTATTGCAATCAGATTTTCGGTCCAGTGGTCATGTTCCAGGCTGTGGACCTGGGCACGTGTTCAAAGCATAGAAGATGGACGCCCTATAATGAAGTGTATGCCTGACTCTCTCAATTCCCATGGCACTAGGTAATTAGGAAAACGTCGTTACTTATTTTTGTCTTGGTTTTTTTTTTTTCAAGGCTTACTCCGACATCCTCCTTTATGGAGAGAGAGAGACTTCCAGCCCCATGCCTGTAATGGGTCAATCCTCTTCAGTCCCCAAAATTTTGCCTTTGGGTTATCTTTTACAAAAACAGAAAAAAATTTAGCTTCCCTAAAGAACTTAAAAAGAAAAAGTTGGTATTCTTTTACAACTCGGTTTGGTCTCAGTATTACCTGGAGAGCCACGAAATATGGCCCATTTTTGGGACCTGAAAATGTAATACTCTTTTACGATTAGAGTTATATAGTTGCCAAAATGGAGAATGGATAAAAATACCCTACATAATGGCCTTCGTCAAGCTCTCTCAGGACCCTATTGTCAGCAAAGATTGCAAGATGCTTGTAGTTAGAGCCACCCCACAAAAGGGCAATGGGGGTGAATTGGACATTTGGGTCTCAACTTCATCTCCTTCCCTGTCTCGGTTCCCACCATTCTGACTCCTATCCTCCTCCCAATCTCCTGCAGCCCCTCATCCCCCCCTTACACCCCCCAACCCTGGCCTCTCCCTCTTTGGCCACTCCTTCTTTCTCATGGTTTCCCTTCCCTTTTCCTCTACCCCAACCCCCCTCAATTCCTGCCTCATTTACCTCCCAGGTCTCCTATTCTGTATCTCCTCCCATGGCCCCTCCCCCCTAGATGACCCCTGCTCAGTTTCCAGCCAAGGATGTTGCTGAGGTGTCTCCCTCTGCAGCCCCTCTCCCTAGGGCAACATCCACTCGAGCCTCAGGCCCCAATCCCACCACACTTTCTGGAGTGTCTCCCTCTCTGACCTTGTCCATTCCTTAGGTACCAGCTGATCTCAGACTTCATTCAGGTTAAAGGGAAACTAGAGAGATACCCAGAAGACCCCCAATAAGTTTACTGAGGGTTTTAGGGACATATCCTTACAATTTTAACTTTCTTGGAATGATCTACATATCTCTGTGTGCTATACCACTGAGGAGAAGAGGACTATTTGGGAACACATCCAAAAGTTTGAAGATCGTTTGACTAGCAATGATTCCACAAATAGCCCCCCCCCCCAGGAGCAGCTGTTGTTCCCACTAGTGACCCAGGATGGGATTATCAAAAGAGTGAAGGTAGGGGAAAGAGAGAACATAAGGTAATACGCCTGTTAGAAGGCCTAAAAACTGCACTTCAAAAGCAAGTAAATTTTCACAAAAGTTAGGGAAATTACTCAGGCAGAAAAGAAAAACCGTGCCCTTTTTCAAGACCAGCCAATAGAAGCTATTAAAAAGCATAGAAATTTGGATCCTGACCCGATAGAGGGGACTTCAATCCTTAGCATGGATTTTATTAATCAGTCTGCCCCAGATATTAGGAGGAAATTGCAGAAGTTGGCAATGGGACCCGAAACACCTCAGACCCATTTACTGGAGATGGCCTTTGAGTATTCAACAACAGAGACCTAGTCATAGCAGAGGAAAAAGAGCTCAGAAGCAGGATCAGAGACAGAGAACATGCTCAATTCTTGGTTGTTGCCATGGCCAAGAAAAGAGCCAGGGAGCACCCCTCCAGGGCGTCCCCTTGGAGGAAGCCTGGCTATTTAGGAAGTGGGGAAACCTGCTTTTGATGCCACAAGGAGGGTTACTTGTCCAAGGAGTGCTCCTCCAGGGCACTCCCCCAGAGGGAACCCCAGGAACTGACACTTATGGAACTGTACCCATGTCACCAGAAGGGACATTGGAGGAAGGGTTGTCCCCAAGGTTGGAAAAGGGGAAGGGATGGAGCCAAGATGGTGGATTAGAAAGATGCACACACTCTAGCTGTTCCCCCACGGCCCACAAAATACCTGTAAAAATGACTCTCAAAGAATTCTAGAGCAGCAGAAGCCACAGAACAGCAGAGTGAAAGAGATTTCTAGGCAAAGGTAACCTGGAAGACTGACAGAAAAGGTCTATCCCACAGGACGTGGAGTGAAGTGGAGCCCAGCCCTGGCTGTGCCACACTGGGAGAAACAGGACGAGAACAGGCCTCTGGGGCATAATTCCCAGCAGCAGCAGAGGGTCTCAGATCCCCCAATCTACAAGCACCAAAGACAGCTTCAAAGGTCAGTGAGAGGGCTTTTCCAACTTGGGGAGAGGGGAGTAGGGTCCTCCCCTAGCACTGTCCCCGGGCGGCAGCAGCTGCAGAGTCCATTTGTGAAATACCCACCTAAAGCCCCTGGGGGAATTGAGCAAGTGATCCGAATCCCAGCCCTGAGCACCATCCAGGGGTGATGAGGAGCACTAGGATCCTCCTCTTGACAGGATCAGAAGTCAAATAACTGGCTGGGAAAATGCTCAAAAAAGGGGAAA
The DNA here is from genome assembly GCF_028372415.1 of Notamacropus eugenii. Classification (NCBI taxonomy): domain Eukaryota; kingdom Metazoa; phylum Chordata; class Mammalia; order Diprotodontia; family Macropodidae; genus Notamacropus; species Notamacropus eugenii. The sequence goes on along the minus strand of NC_092879.1, from coordinate 15,177,667 downwards.
AATATAGAACCGTAGAAGGTTACTTTCTTGGTGAACAGGTGTTTCCTTCTATCCTTTTGGATGAGGAAGAACAACTCATACTGTCAGAGGAAGACAAGGTGTCTGCCTGCAGTGTCTCCAAAACAAATGTGCAATGGTCTCAGGTGCTGGAAGAGCTTGAAAAGCGAATCAAAAGCTTGCTAAAGGAGACCAAAAAATGTTGAAGAAAATAACACCTTTAAAAATAAGCTAACAATTGGAAAAAGAGGTCCAGAAAGCCAATGGGGAGAAGAATGCTTTAAAAAGCAGAATTAGCCAAATAGAAAAGCAGGTTCAGAAGCTCACTGAAGAAAATATTTCTTTAAAAATGAGAGTGGAGCAGATAAAGCTAAAGATAAAGATAAAGATAAAGCTTGGCTTATGAGAAACCAAGAAATCACAAAACAAAACCAAAAGAATGAAAAAATGGAAGATAATGTGAAATATCTCATTGGAAAAACAACTGACCTGGAAAATAGATCCAGGAAAGATAATTTAAAAATTATGTCACCACTTGAAAGGCATGATCAAAAAAGAGCCTGGATATCATCTTTCATGAAATTATCAAGGAAAACTGCCCTGATATTCTAGAACCACAGGTTAAAATAAATATTGAAAGAATCCACCAATCACTGCCTGACAGAGATCCAAAAAGGGAAACTCCTAGGAACATTGTGACCAAATTCCAGAGTTCCCAGGTCAAGGAGAAAATATTGCAAGCAGCTAGAAAGAAACAATTCAAGCACTGTGGAAATACAATCAGGATAACACAACATCTAGCAGCTTCTACATTAAGGGATCGAAGGGCATGGAACAGGATATTCCAGAAGTCAAAGGAACTAGGACAAAAATCAAGAATCACCTACCCATATAAACTGAGAATAGTACTTCAGGGGAAGAATGTTCTTTCAATAAAATATAGGACTTTCAAGCATTCTTGATGAAAAGACCAGAGCTGAAAAGAAAATTTGACTTTCAGACACAGGAATCAAGAGAAACATGAAAATGTAAACAGGAAAGAGATATCATAAGGGACTTACTAAAGTTGAACTGTTTACATTCCTGTATGGAAAGACAATATTTGTAACTCTTGAAACTTTTTTTCAGTATCTGGGTAGTTGGTGGGATTACACACACACACACACACACACACACACACACACACACACACAAACACACACACACATAGAAAGACAGAGATCACAGGGTGAGTTGAATAGGATGGGATTATATCTAAAACATGAAATTAAGGGGTGAGAGAGGAATATATTGGGAGGAGAAAGGGAGAAATGGAATGGGGCAACTTATCTCTCATAAAAGAGACAAGAAAAAGACTTTTCAATGGAGGGAAAAAAGGGGAGGTGAGAGAAAAAACATGAAGGTTACTCTCCTCACATCTGACTCAAGGAAGGAATAAAATGCACACTCATTTTGATATGAAAACCTATCTTACAATACAGGAAAGTGGGAGAGAAAGGGATAAGTAGGGTGGGGGGATGATGGAAGGAAGGGCAATGGGAAGAGGGAGAAATTAGAAGTCAACAGTCTTGGGGAAGGAAAAGGTCAAAAGAGAAGAGAAGTAATGGAGGGCAGGATAGGATGGAGGGAAATATAGTTAGTCTTACACAACACGACTATTGTGGAAGTTTGAAAAAGTACGCGTATATGGCCTGTATTGAATCGCTTGCCTTCCCAGTGGGAATGGGTGGGGAGGGAGGAAGGAAGAGAAGTTGGACCTCAAAGTTTTAAGATCAACTGTTGATTATTGTTCTTGTATACAACTGGGAAATAAGAAATACAGGTAATGGGGTATAGAAAGTTATCTTGCCCTACAGGACAAAAGAGGGCAGGGAGGGCAGGTTGGTGATAGGGGTAATTAGAATGTTCGGTGTTTTGGGGTGGGGGGAGGGGAGAGATGGGGAGAAAATTTGGAACCCAAAATTTTGTGGAAATGAATGTTGAAAACTTAAAACAAATAAATAAATTGAAAAAGAAAAAAAACAAAACAAACCTAAAAAAGAAATGATGTATACTCAGATATCAGAATAACCTGGAAAGACTTACATGAAGTGATGCAAAATGAACCAAGCAGAACCAGGAGAACACTGTACACAGTAACAGCAATAGTACGTGATGATCAACTGTTAACGACTTAACTGTTTTCAGCAATACAAAGATCCAAGACAATTTCAAAGGACTCATGATGAAAAATGTTATCCACCTCCAGTAAAAGAACTGATGAGAGTCAGAGAGACAAATGGTCATTCAGATTTTCCTTGAATACCAAGGACAGGGAACCCACCACCTCTTCAAAGCAACCCATTACTCTTTTGTAGAATGCTCATTTTTAAAAGGTTTTTCTGATATCAGGCATAAATTGGCCCCTTTATAACTTCCAACTATTGCTCATAGTTCTCACCTCTAGAGCCAAGAAGAGCAAATCTAATCCTTCATCCATATAACAGGCTTTCAATTTTTGATACTGGATGCCCCAAGTTTATCTTAAACACTTCACTCAGGCATTTTCTATTGTGTGATAATATTCTATAATTTTCATTGGAATTTAAATATTTTTAACCCCCAGAACTATCACTTAAAACAGCAGGGTGAATAGCGGGAAAAGGGCTGAAGCTTCAGACACTCCGTTCTGGCTCCCCCCCTCAACCTCTAATAATGTATAAAAGTAACCATAACAATGTGTTAAAGATCAAGTGCGCCTGCAAAGGAAACATGAGGAGACAGCATCACCCTACCCAGTCCAGGAGGTGAGAGGTCCCCAGGTGTTACATGTTGCATGCCTTTACCTGAGTGCATTGATCAGTTTGACTTCTTTTTCTTTCCCTCCCTGAAAAAAAAAAGACTATTTGTCACATGGCATAGCTCTGTAGGATGGGGAGAGGGAGGGACACTTGGGATACCCAGGTGATGAAAGAAAAAAGAATCATTAATACATTTTTTTTTTAAAATAGGTCAAGTATCTCAAGAAAAATAATGGAAGGGGGAAGGAGAAAATGGGGTGTGGAGTTAGTGATTATCAGTAGTAGATCTCAAATTCTGCTGCAGATCAGAGATTATGAAACCAATTATCATTGCTGTTTAGTCCTGCCTGACTTTTCCTGACCATATACTGGAGTGGTTTGCCATTTGCTTCTTCAGCTCATTCGACAGATGAGGAATTGAGGGAAATAACATTGTGACTTGCCTCAGGTCACACAGCTGGTTTCTGCAGCTAGGTTTGAACTCAAGGAGGTGAATCTGCCCATCTTCAGGTACTGCAGAATATCCTGAAGTCCAGAAAACAATGAGAACTTGTTAAAGATTGAAAGGGTGATCAACAGAAAAGATTAGATATGCAAAGTACAGAATCAAACCAATAAAATAAAATCATGTTCAATAAATCAAAAGACAGAAGATAAGCAGAGGGGAGGCAAGGGAGGAGACATGATTTGATTTGAAAAAAAGAACAGATGGGATAAGGGAAAAGTAGTTTGTCATTCAGATTAAATTACAAATAGGTACATGAATTAGGTTAAAGGGGGAATCAATAGCTACTTAGAGGAGCAACGAAGAAATTTCTTTTCACATATATTAGGGGAAGAGGTTAATGATAGAACAAGCAACAGAGACAATCACAGGAAGTAAAATGGATGATTCTGCTTCTATAATGTTGAAATGTTTTTATACAAACATGGAATACAGTTAAATGAGGAAAAACATCTTTGCAGTGAAGTTCTCTAAATACTGTTGCATATGCAAGATATAAAAGTCAGTTTCTAAGATTAAGAACCATTCTTCAATAGTCAAAAGAACAGGAAGTTTTCAAAGGAAGAAATTTAAGCTATCAATAACCCTGGGACAAAATGCTCCAAATCGCTCACAGTGAGAGAAGTGGGCATTAGAACATCTCTTTTCTTTCTTTCCGTAAAGCCTAGAGATCCACAGGTTCAGGGACAGTCCCCTCTTTCTGTTCAACCACAAAGTACCTGGAAACTCCCCTTTCACCAGATTCTTCTTCAAACTAGAACAAAAATAAATCTAGGATTTAATCAAACAACACCAAAGAAAACAGTTTGACCTGAAGAAAGGGAGAAGAGTTCCCAAATTGTCTCCTCTTTGCCCAGCCCTGAGGGCCAAGCCAAGGATGGGAGGAAGGGAGGAAAGGGAACCTCCACTTGAGGAGGAGAGCAAGGGTGTGTCCCCAAAGCCTTCTCCTTCCTGGACTCCCCCACACCCCACTCAACCCCACGACACCTGTCCCCCCAAGCCCCAGACCTTCAGAAAAAGGTCTGGGAAGGCAAGAAGCCCCAGGCAGGAACAGCCCTGGAAGAGAAGGCACACAAAACATGCACATAAACAAAGATATTGATAATTCCAGGCACTTCCACCCACCTTTATACACATCCTCCAGGGCTCTAGGGAAAGCAATTGGGGAGGGGGATCCACATCAAGAAAAATCTATGGACAGGGAAGGGAGGAGGAAAGAGAAGATAAAGAGAAGAAAGGGAGAGACTGGGGCAGAAGGGGAGGCACGTACCTCGTTCACAGTCACTTAGGCACTAGCAGGACCCTCAGGATTTGTCAGTCTGGAAGATGTGGATAACGGAGGGGAGGATGTCTTGGGGAAAGGTAAGGGAAGTGGGTGAGGGACACGCAGACCATCTCCAGCTCGCCCCACTCACATCCTCCTCTAGACCAAGAAGACATGCACTTAATATAGGATGGGAGGGGGCGTGCAATGCAACAGCATTGCAGGAAAGGGCTAGTCTCCCAGAGCAAAGGGGGAAGGGAAGAGGGAGAGAGAGGCTCTCTGACATCAGACCCAGAGCTGTGCGGACCCCCTCCAGTCCTTTCTGTCAGCTCCCGTGACCCAAACTGGCTATGGGAGGAAGGCACAGATGCATCCTCCACCTGGAGGTAGACCCGGGATTGACCAGGCTCCCAGGTTCCTGAGGGCAAGATGCTGAGGCTAGGGCTGGAGGGAAGCAGCTGACTTCAGCTTGGGGTTGTGGAGGGTCGGCCCCTTTATGGAAACTGGGAGGAGGAGGACAAAGAGGGAGAGGAGGAGAACAAAGAGGGAAAGGGGGAGGTCAAGGGAAGGCTTATGGGCTCCACATAAGGGAAGAAAGAGCACAGGAGCTGCAGCAGCCTCTGCAAACCAGCAGCTCTTGATTGGGACTTGGATTCCTCACAACTCCCAGAGGAGGAAAGGGGCATCTGGGGAAGGGGCGGGACTCAGCCTCCTTTCTGCAGGCTGGAGGAGACAAAGATCAGACTGGAAGGAGAGGGATCAGGGGCAAGGCACCCAGGGAGGCAGCGCGTCTGCCCCCGCTGTTTGTGCCTGGGTACCCTGGTCTAAATCTTAAATCATATAAACCTTCCAGAACCTGGACAAGAGAAAGCCACTCCCTCCTTTCTGCCTCAGTCTCCTCTAACACGGAACTTAATAAATTTCTTTCTAAAACTATTTCAGATTTGGGGCTTTGTTCTCTCCAACACCAGCCGCCCTGCCACTAGTGAATTGGCATGGTGGAGAGACCTGGAATTGGAATCACAAGACTGAAACTGAAATTCTACCGTACTCATTGTGTGACTATAGGCAAGCCACTTAAACTTTCTAAACCTCAATTTTCATATCAGTAAAATGGGGTGATAATACTTGTGCCAAGTAAATAACCAGGTGGTTGTAAGGTCCAAATAAGATGTTTGCAAAATGCTTCATGCAAAGTGCATCATGAAGCACTACGGAAGGGTTTATTATTATCATTATCATTATTACTCATCTGTCACTCGTTTTGATGGACTTTACATATGCTATTGATTCTTTTCTGTGTAATGTTCTTCAGATCACTACACAGAATTACTTTCTATTCTAACTCAATAAAAATATTGAGATGTTAACTCATCTGCTGCAGGCTCCAGGAATAATCTTTAGGACAATTCTAGGAGGAGACAGGACAGTTGGGATCCCCTGTTCCTCATGCTATTCCCACAGGGTTTTCAGGTTTTCCCCTAGATCTGCATTTCTTGCAAGCTTTTCATCCAGGCAGCTTAGAGATTAGAAACACTTGGTATGTTATTAAAAGCATCATTGTTGAAATTTTATGGATTAATATTATGACTAGGAAATGTGGATGAGAGTTTTGTTGCATGACAATGTTCCTGTTCCAGTAAAATTTATTTTTTTATTCCCGAGGATAGCGTGAGGTCTCCAAGGAACACTTGCCATCTGTTTACTTTTGAAAGATATTGAGCTTTTGATGGGTAACTCCAGTCACCAGTTCTTGCTTTGCTAAGTATTCATTAGGTATTAATCTTTTACAATCTCCAGGGAAGAGTTCTTCACTTTCTACCACTTTCTTCCATAGTTTGTGCTGATTGCTAAATCTGGGCTCCTGAAGAACAATCTCTAATATTTCTGCTGACAATGACCTTGATGTGGGATTGCCATCAGAAAGCCTCGACATTTCTATGTACAAACCCATATGAGGAGCATGTGATCAGTAGTTCTCTGTACATACATTATTGGATGAATTCCTGTGGAATGTCACTATGGAGTGCATCTGGACTTCATTCTTAGATCTTGCTATTTATAGGATTCCTCCATAGACTGACCACTTTCAGATACACTGAACACTTCCAGGGGTGAGTATCTATTTCATTTTTTGAATACTTTTACTATTGCTAAATTAATCTCTTCCAAAAGTATTTCTGTCCATTTTAAACTTGTTTAAGATGTGCTTTGAGAACATCCCTCAATTCTCAATGGTTTTGTTCCATGGCAGTGTTCCAGCTCCAATACAATTTGTTTTTGAATTCCAAGGATATCAATCCTAATCTCCTCGTTTGTAATAGGAACATCTGTCACCTGAAAGATATAGAGCATATGCTCCGTGGTTCTCTGTATACACATTGTTGGGTGAATTCCTGTGGAATATCACTATGGTGTTCACCTGGACTCCACTCTTGCATCTATAGGCTTTTTATAGGCTTCCCCCATAGATTAACCCCTTTCAGTTACCCTGGACACATCCAGGGGGTGAGTATTTATTTAATTTGTGTTGACTTTTACTATAGGCTAGTGAATTGTCACACCTTTGTGTTCCACAAGTATTTCTGCCTGTTTTTAACTTGTCTAGTATGTGCTTTTAATGGAAAGTGTTGATCACTGTGTTTCATTAGTAATTAATTTTTTTAGGATACTAAGTCTATTGTCCATTTTTATAGAAATAGGAGAGGGCCTTGCTACATTCAGCTCTATATAAGAGAGTGGCTACTTTAAGAAAGCCATCTTTTGGGAGGGGGCCTGGGAAGCAGGAAAGGCTCCCCTCTGATTTAACAGGGAGAGGATTGTAAGGGATGGGCGGAGGACTGAGAGTTACAGGCATGGCTATAGATGAGGTGATATTGATACTACTCTCATTATGGCCACATAAATCAAGTGCTGTGTGGAACTCTAGCCAAGGTAGGCTTTCCCTTGGTAAGCTCTCCCTGAGGAAAAGCTCTGTAAGAATGCTCAGAAGACATCAGAGATTCCTGTTTCTCCCAGGGAGACTTCCTTTAGGAGCAGAGAGAAGGGCTTTTCACCAAAATACAAGGACTTGCTGAAGTTCTTTAACCAGGAGCTCCCTCCTGATTTTGCTACTGCAGAATCATTCTCCTGGAGACATCCCCTCCATTAAGAAAGGGTTCAGTTGGTTTCCTTAAAAGCATCGATAAACATTTTTCAGTTAGAGGTTAAGTGACTGCTATCTCTATCAAACCGCAAAGGTCAAAGTACACACAGAGTAAAGATATAAGTATGTACAGGAGCATCTCCATTGTTATACTGCACCCTTGTAGCAGGACTGGGGCTTCTTGTCAAAGGCAGAGATTACCAAAAATGGCATATCACATTGTACTCTCTGGAGTTTACCCTTTCAAATGCCTCATGTTGTTCTCCATGCATACACCCGGCAAAGATCCCAGAGGGGCAGCAGATGCCAGCCCTGCTTAAATGGGAGCAACATCTGGAAAAGGGAATTTGGACTGCTCAGCACTAAGGCAGCAGAGGTCTAGGGGAAGCAGTGGGAAGGAGATCGATATCAAAGACCTCATTGTGGGAACCCTTGACTGGGTCTACCAAAATCACACACATCCCACTGCAAGCACCCTGGTGCTTCCATGCTTAGATCATACATATTCAAGAGCTTTCACCTTATTCAATAACTAAAGCAGTGTAAAGGGCTTTACATATGGTATTTCATTTCATTTCATTCAGCAGCAGAACATACTACCACCCTCCTAGTTTGGATCACCCCAGAAGTGAAAGTTTTGTCTCTTTTTTCATGATTCCTATCTCAAGCTAGTGTGTACACAATGCAAATTCCTGTAGTGACAGTAAGAGTGATCTACCCAGTGTGAAATGGAATTAGATGGGAATATGAGGATATGACAAAACCTGGTTCTTAAAGTGGGGATAATGGCACTGCTTATTGTAGTAGAAGGTAACCAGCGTACTGTACAGAAAGATTAGTCCATATGTCATTCCCTTCTACCCAGCTCAGTTGAGAAGTTCCACCAGGAACACCTGTAGAAAGTCCTTGACTGCCTACCCTAGAATGACAGGGCTGGTTCCATAATAGAAATAATGTGGTGCTTAGGTGCTTTTGCTGATTCCCACAGTTAGTGTATACAATCCAGAGGTCAAACTGTAGACATCAGCTCGCTAAGCTATTTTGTCACAGATATGAGACAAAAACACACTCCTTAGGAAATCCCTCCTCCCCCTATTTACAATAGTGAATGACGCCTGTGAGCAAGGTTGCATGTTATCACTTAATTAGCATATCTGCCAGACAGATAATTCACTACTTTTTATATATAAGATTTAGCATCATTCCTGTTATATTGCAAATTCCTTAAGGAGCTCTGCTTGTCATACTGGTATTACAATAAACCTTTTCCAACTTGACTAAAAGAATGCTTAAGTTCTGAATTCATACCATATGAACCTTTCCTGTCCTTCTGTCCTTGAGGGGTCCCTGAACTTCTCAAACTGCATTAAGGGGATATTTTCAGTAAGGTGAATTAGTGGAATTTGGAGGATGGGAACCCCAAACCAGATCAGCACTTTGGAAGGGCTCTGAGCTCTTGGTGACCCAGAACAAATTTACTGAGAGGGGACCATTTGCTGAGCATTGGCAGGAATAGGAAGATTTCCTCCACATCTCCAGTCTTGTGCATGGAGTGCTAGGGGAAGCATTTGCTTCAGGGGAGGGTAGTGGAGCCAAACTGAGAACATTCCTCAAGACATGACTACCTTGAGGGGATGGCCTGGGTGCTATGCACAGAGTAACATAACAGAGTCAAGAATTTCAGTAAGATACAATACTGGTTCCTGTTTGCAAGGGAATGCAGAGCAAGAGAGGCAGGTTCATGTGGCAGAGCAGGGACCTTGGGAAGCAGAGCAATATATTTGGGACTATGATTGAGAGGAGAGTGTGGCTTGAGAGGGATAGTGGAAAAAATGGGAGGTTTTGTTGGGTAGTAGATCTGTGACCTAAAGATCATTAGGTGTCCCTCTGCCACTAATGTATGGCAAAGGCCACCAAATATTATAGTCAAGCTCTACATTCAGTTATAACATTTGCCCTGTGAAGCCCAAACGTGAACAAAGGGAGAGTCATGTCTGTGATATTATTTGATGAAAATTGAAAGGCTTTCTTGCCCTGAAATATCAAGCAACTAAGGAACAGGTATTTATTGAGAATCTAGTAAGTACAAGACACTGTGCTAGGCACTTGCAATACCAAAAAGCCAACCAATCTCTTGTTTGAGGAGCGTATATCCTGTCATTGAAGACAAATTATACATACATACATACATACATATGCATATGTGTGTATACATATATGCACATATATATTAAGTGTGTTTGTGAGTGAGTGTGGGTCTCTGTTTCTATATCTTTGTGTCTGGGTATTTACGAAATATATTAATTTTGTATATGCAAATTATATAGAAAGTAAAAGCAAAGTGATTTCAGGGAAAAGACACTGGCAGCTGAAGAGGGACAACAAAGTCCTGGTGTAGAGCACGGATGGCCTATTACCTCTTTCTTCTTAAAAGTCAAGCTAACAAGATTTCATTTGTAGGTTTTTGCTGTAATATCATACTTCTTCCTCATACTGTACATAACGTTAAACAACAACAAACCTTTCGGGCTCTGCACTAGAGACCTCCTTCCCTGTTGACATAGAACCAAGAACCCTTATACTCCAGTCATTCAGACAATTGCAGGTCTAACCTCACTATCATCTGGGTCACATCATCACATTATTTCTATAATAAGAGCAGTAATAATTTATAAAATATTGTGTAGAAATCAAGGTAAACTAGAACTACCATGTTCTTCTGGTTGACCATTTTAAAAACTCTGACAAAAATAGAAATTAAGTTAGTCTGGCTTCGCCTATTTTCAATAAAGTCATACTGACTTTTTCTCTTCACCATTTGCTTTGCTAGATGTTGGCTGGCCATGTCTTCCCTAAAATGCGACATCTGTGACACTTTTTCCATTTAGGGCAAAATGAAAGCTCAGGAGCCTCCATTTTTCTCTAGTCAATCAAACGGTATAAATTGTTCAAAGCAAAGGCATTTAATGATACAGCCCCTATAATATGCACAGAACACACTCTCCCATACATAGATACACACATATCCCATGTGTGGGGGTAGGTGTAGGGAAAGAGAATCCCTAGTAATCACACAAGAAGAACCAACATGAGGGACAGTTGTAAGGGGGGGGGTAATTCTGACCTCCAATGATGCTTCTGGTGCTCTCACTAGGTCGGACACTTGCCACATTGCTCCACTGGACTCACCACACAGTGTCTTCTGAGAGGGGCACTGGACCTCTTTGCTCCTATCTCCTCCATATTTATTTCCCCATAGCCATCTAAGCCATCTAAGCCTAGGGTATGGTGCCTAGAATTTCTCCATGCTGAGATAAGGTTGATAGTTCTTGAGTCACTGCCAGTACATCTCCCCTCCCAGAAGATATAGGCAGAGTGTGCCAAGGTAGCATTAGGTATCTCTATATCTACCCCTTTGTTTAGATTACAGGTAAAGGTTTTCACAGTTAGTTATCTAACTTAGAGTTCAGACAGCCTGACACACTTACAAGATTCTGGATTAACTGATAATGAATTGAAACCATAACAAAAAGTAATCTGAACAGTCAAGGTCAGTGTTCTCCCTCCAGCTCACCCCAATGCTATCTTTACTATGCATATCGGTTAGCAGCAAAGCTGCTTTGGTGCTGTACCCAAATCTACCTACAAGTATATTCTAGAATAGCTCCCAGAAATCAAACCTGAAGTTCATTGATCTATAATTTGCAAATTCCATTCCCTTCTCCCTTTTGGAAATTGAAATATTTTCCTTTCTCCAACCCCCTCATGTATTCTTTCCTGAAGCAGCATGTGTCACTGAGGGAGAGGTAGGAGGCAGCTAGTACCAAGCAAGTCACACTACCCCCACTATCTCAACCACCACTACCCCTGAGACCATGATGGAAACAGCTCAGCACTTGGAGCCCAAGAGTCTCTCAAATACGTGTGCCTCTCCCAGAACACTGCTCCTGCTTGAGGCTCAGCACCCACAGTCATCCCTGGGGGAAGCAGTTCCTGTGAAAAAGGGGACAGTCAACCATTCCCACCTCCCTTTGGGCCAGGCAAGCTAGCCTTGCTAAGGCAGTAAAGCACCTGGAGGGAAAGATAAGAGGCAGCAGGTGGTCAGACCCTTCTTGCTGCTATTGCTGGAACTGAGGGATTGCTTCATTAGCCTAAACCTTGCTAGGGCTACAATTGTATCCTCAGACATGTCCAGGGAGAACTCAGCTCAGCTCTGCGGTCTGATTCAGTCCCAACAGAGAGCTTGTTAACACTCTATGTTATCCTCAATTTCCTTGTCAGCCTTGGTTCACATAATTTGTACAAAACTAGACAGAAGGACTGCAGCAGCCATCTCGTCCAATCTACGCATGCAGGGAATCCACAGAGTAACATACGAGACAAATGGCCATCCAGGTTTTCCTTGAGTGCTTCCAAGTTTGGGGAATCCACCACTTCACCAAGGCAGCCCACTGCACTTTGGAGAATTCTTATTTTCAAGAAGATTTTTCTTTTTTTGATGGTTTAATAATCACTTTAATCAAGCACATGTATCATTCCTGTAACCAAACACATATATCATTCACCTAATGCAGGAGAGTTAGCACCCTGTACTTGAAAGAAAATACAGAGAAATAAAAAAGTCGACAGATATGGCTAACTCTGCATGAATTTAACATCAATTGCACCCCAGCAGTCTGACCATAGTTACCAGCGAGGGAAGCGTGACATCTGGGTTCTTAAAGTTGGAGGGTTCCTGAGTGACTTCCCAGCATCCTCATCTGGCCAAACAAACACTTCCAGTCAGCAAGCCCCAAAGTAATCAACAGACATGGCTTCCTCCACCTGACCACACTTCAGTAGACAGGTACAGCTGTCTGACCATAGTTATCAGAGTGGGAAGCAGGACATCTGGTTTTACAAAGGCGGGAGACTCCTTAGTGGTTTCCCAGAGTACTCATCTGGCCAAACAAGCACTCATAAAATCTAAGCAGACTTTTCTGATGTCATGTCTAAATTTGTCGCTTTACAACTCCCAATTATTATTCAGGGTTCTGACCTATAATACTTTATAGACATGAAAGACTTCTATATTTGGTACTTATTTTCCCATGTTTCTTGAAAACTCTTCATTAGGCACTTCTTATGCTGCAAAAATAATCCATTATGTTTATATAATGTAATTTGTTCAGGCATTCTGCCCACTTAAGGGGTCCCTATAAGTCTCCACTTTGCTGCTACTACTGCTACTACTACTGCTTCTACTACAACTAGTAGCAAAAGAAGTCCTTATAATATTTTTATATGCATGAGTATTTCTCCTCTTTTTTGATTTTATTGGGATATAGGCCCAATTGTGTTATAATTGGTTCAAAACATATGCTCCGTTAATGTTTTTGGAACATCATTTAATTTGGATTTTAAGAATAACTGGACCTACTCATATCACCACCAACGCTATATTATTAGACCAGTTTTCCTACAGTCTCCAAAACGTGACAGTTTCCTTTTTTATTGTTTCCTTTACCAATCAATTCATAAAGTACAATTAGTTGTTTACATAAATATCTTCTTATCTACAGCAGCAATGTACTATTACTTATGGCTGTAAAGCAGAATCTTAGAATTGCTTTAACTTTCATTTTCCCAATTATTAGTAATTTTAATCATTATTCCATTTGTTTGTGCATTGCTTAAACTTCTTCCTCTGAAAACTGCCTGGGTGATTTCTCTAACTATTTATCAGTTAGGAAATACCTATTATCATTATCAACAAGAAGTACTTCTCTATATTATACCCTACATATCAGAGAAACATTCTTCAAAAATTTCTTCCCATTTGCCTACTTTATCCAAATAATTGTAGCTTCAGTAATTTTCTTCTTACAAAACATTTGAATTTTAACAGTTAAAATGATCAGTTTTATCTCCAGGGATCTTCTCTCACTCCTTTGTTCCTGAATTCTTCCTCCATCTATAGAAGAAAGAGGAAATTTATCAATTCTGGAATTTGTTTATAATGTCTCTTTTTTGTCTAATCCACGTATTCATTTGGAACTGCTCTTGGTTTATATTGTGAGATCTTTATCTGTGCTTAATTTCTACCATACTGCTTTTCAGGGTTCTCAGATGCTTTTCTCAAGAAGTAAGTCCTCACTTGAGCAGTTATGGTCATTGGCTTTATGGAACACTAAATTATTGGGTTCATTGGTTTGTCATACTGTGCCCAGAATGCCTCTCCTTGTTCACAAACTCTAGAACTAAGTGGTCACTTTCTTCCAGCATTCCCATCATTTTCATTCTAGGATCCAGTTCCTCCCCATTAGTGAGAATAAGATTCAGAATAGTCAGTCAATGAACGTCTGTTAAGTGCCTACTGTATGCATGCAACGAAGCTAAGTCAATGCTGGAAATACAGAGAAAACAAAAAGCATTTTCTGTGCTAAAGAAGCAAGGTGTAATGGGGAAGATAATTTTGAAAAGTTATTTGGAATTATGGAAAAAAAGTAACGAAAATGTCCATAGCATTGAAAACAAAGGCTTCATTACTCGGTTTACATCCCAAGGAAACCATTAGTAAGAAAAAAGTCCCCATATATTCCAAAATATTTATGACAATACTTTCTGTGACAGCTATGAATTAGAAACAAAGTAGATGCTCATCACCTGGGGAATGATTGGCAAACAAGCTATGGAACTTGCATTATAGAATGCTACTATGATCCTTTCAGAAATGATGAGAGTGCCAAGTACAGGAAAAAATGGAAAACTCTGTGAACTGATGCAAAATGAAGTAGACAGTACCAAGAAAACAGTATATATACACAGTAACTACAACCATTTCAATGGAAAAAAATGGCACACAAAAATATTAAAAAATACATCCAAGAAAATGTTATGCAACAAGTGGGACTGAACTGAAAAAATGAGAAGACACCAGCAACCTACTCCGTTAAGGACGTAAGAGGTTCACAGGTGATACACATTGCACACCTTTCTGAACACACTGATCAGGTGTACTTCCTTTCTTTTTGTCCTAAAACAAAAGAATATCCTGTTTGTGGAGTGGCATGACTCTCGAGGATGAGAAGAATGAGAGATACATAGGATACCCTGGTGATGTAACGAACAGAAACCTTCAATCAAATATCTTAAAAAGAGGACGAGTATCTGAAGGGTAAGGTTGTTGTTTGTCCTTCTTTCAAATGAATTGGATTTAAGTGAGGCACAGCTGTGCAAAGACACTAGCCTCACTTTCTTCTCCAGAGCCATCTCAGTATGGTGGCCAGATATGAATCAGGATGACTGGAAGTGGTCCTGGATGCCGTGAGTTACTTTGGCTTTTTTAAGCTAAGCTCTTTCCCAGATCTCAATTGGGCTATGGCAATGCCCATTCAGTAACTAAGGCTAGGTAAGAAATGAGGCAAACATCTCAAGGGTACTAATGGAAAGAGGGAGGAAGTAAGAGTTTTGGGTTAATGACTATCAAGAAGATATCAAACTATACTACAAATCAGTGATTATGAAAACAGTTGTGGTTATTTAGTCTTGTTTGACTTTTCCTGACCCTATTTGGGATTTCTTGGCAAAGATACTGTAGTAATTTGCCATTTCCTTCTCCAGCTCATTTGACAGAAGAGGAACTGAAGGAAAGAAGTTTAAGTGACTTCTGAGAGTCACACAGCCAGTAAGTGTCTAAGGCCAGGTTTGAACTCAGAAGATGAAGTCTTTAATACCTCACTGTACTGAAAACAATTCGGAAATGTTAAAAACTGAGAGGCTGATAGATAGAAAAGATTAAGTTTACAATAAATGAAAGCAATAAAATAAAATAGGACTTAATAGATGAAGCAATTGGGAAAGGGTGGGGTTTGGGGCAGGGGAGGACACAATATTTGATAAAAATAAACCAGATGGGATAAGGGAAAAGCAGTTTGCCAGAAACTAGACAGGACATGAACATCACACACCACCTATTGAATTAAACTACAAATAGATATATGAATTAGGTGTAAAAGGGGAATCAACAGAAAATTAGAGGATCAAGGAGGAAATTACTTTTCACATCAGTGGATAGGGGAAGAGGTTAAGATAGAAGAAACAATGGAGATGATTACAGAAAATAAAATGGATATTGCTGCTTCTATAAAGTTGAAATGTTTTTTGCCCAAAGTGATCAAATGCAATCAAAATGAGAAGGGCAACAGTTAAATGAGGAAGAGCATCTTGGCAGCAAAGTTCCGTAAGGCTGTTGCAAATGCAAGATATAGAAGGATTGATTCCATTTCCTAAGATTAAGAATCATTCTCCAACAGTCAAAGGATATGAAGAGGAGGTTTTGAAAGGAAGAAATTCAAGGTTTCAATAGCCCTAGGACAAATTGCTTCAAATCCCTCACAATGAGAGAAATGCACATGAAAGTAACTCTTTTCTTTCAACCTGCAAATCAAAGAGATCCATAGAGCCAGT
Source organism: Notamacropus eugenii (assembly GCF_028372415.1). Taxonomy (NCBI): domain Eukaryota; kingdom Metazoa; phylum Chordata; class Mammalia; order Diprotodontia; family Macropodidae; genus Notamacropus; species Notamacropus eugenii. The sequence goes on along the minus strand of NC_092879.1, from coordinate 15,161,528 downwards.
TCCAGACCCCTATTTGTGTTCCACAACGGAGCCCCTTTCACCAGATGCAGGTTGATACTATAAGAAAAACCAGATATACCATTAAATTAAAGGACACCAGAGGAAAGAAGTAGTGCTATGTAGAAGGGGAGTGGAAGAGTTCCTAGGGTGATTTTTCTGTCCTCAGCACCTAGGTCAAACCAAGGATGGGAGGAAGGAGGAAGAAAGGATGGAAAGGCCCATCTGAGGAGCAGGAGGCCCTTTCCCCAAAGGTTTGTCCCTACTGGTCTCCATTCCTACCCACTGCAACCCATGACCTCCGAAGCCCCAGATGTCCAGACAAAGGTCTGGGCAAGCAGGAGCAGCCCTGGAGGAGCAGGTTCACATGAATACACACAAATACATATATATTCAGGTATACACACAAACAGACACATATGATACTACATACACAAACAGCACATGCATAAACAAAGGCATTAATATCCCACAGTCTCCCCCATGTCCACATACACCTCTCCACTCTAAAAGAAGCCAATTTGAACTAGTGTCTCTGATAAAGGCCTTATTTCTAAAATATACAGAGAACTGAGTCAAATGTACAAGAATTCAAGTCATTCCCCAATTGATCAATGGTCAAAGGATATGAACAGGCAATATTCAGAGGAAGAAATTAAAGCTATCTACAGTCATATAAAAATGTTCTATATCACTATTTATTAGAGAGATGCAAATCAAAACAACTCTGAGATACCACATCACACCTATCAGATTGGCTAACATGACAAAACAGGAAGCTGATAAATGCTGGAGAAGATGTGGGAGAGTTGGAACACTAATTAATTGTTGGTGGAGCTGTGAGCTAATCCAATCATTCTGGAGAGCAATTTGGAACCATGCCCAAAGGGCTACAAAAAGGTGCAAACCCTTTGACCCAGCAATAGCGTTTCTAGGGCTGTATTCCCAAGAGATCATAAAAATGGGAAAGTGTCCCACATGTACAAGAATATTTCTAGCAGCTCTCTTTGTAGCGGCCAAAAACTGGAAATCAAGGGGATGCCCATCAACTGGGGAATGGCTGAATAAATTGTGGTGTATGAATGCAATGGAATACTATTGTGCTGTAAGAAATGATGAACAGGAAGACTTCAGAGAGGCCTGGAAAGACTTATAAGAACTGATACTGAGTGAAAGGAGAAGAACCAGGATAACTGTACACAGCAACAAGTACAGTGTGGGAGGAATTTTTCTGATAGACTTAGTACTTCATTGCAATGCAAGGACTTTAATAATTCCCAGTGGCCTCTTAAGGCAAAATGCCTTCCACATTCAGAGAAAGAACTATGGAATTCAATCACAGAATGAAACACATCATTATCTTTTGTATTACGTTTTGTTTTATGATTTCCCTCATTCACTTTAATTCTTCCATGCAACACGACTAAGGTGAAAATGTATTTAATAGAAATGTATGTGTAGAACCTATATAAAATTTTGTGCTATCTCAGGGAGGCAGTGGGGAGGTAGAGGGGAAGGGGGAGATGGAGGGGAAAAATCTAAGACATATGCAAGTGATTGTAGAACACTGAAAAAAAATAAAATAATAATTATAAAAAATAAAAGGAGCCATTTTGGGGTGGGGGAAGGTTCAGGAGAAGACCGAAGAGGGGGCAGGAGAATGTAACGGGTGGAGTGATGTGGAAGGGCTGAAGGGACAACAGGAAGGACCATGGCAGCAGGGAAGCTTGCCTCATACATCCCTGCACAGAAAAGTGCAGGAATTTCTGGGATCTTTTAGGCAGCAGCGGGAGAGGAAGGTTGGAGGGAGGAGGATGGGGGTGTGGTGGGGGAGAGGAAGGATAGGGGGTTGGGGGCAGGCAGACCTCCAGCTGTTCACTGTCCCTCCTCCAGACTCAGAGAAAAGGGGAACTAAATCATTCCTCCTTCTTTTCCTCCCCTTCCTCCCTCTCCTCTTCTTCCTTCTCCTCTTTGGATGAAAAAGACTGACCTTGGTCAAGAACGAGAGGGCCAGGGAGCCAAGATGGTGAAGCGAGAGCAACGACTCACCTAACCTCTTAAACAAACTCCTTCCGATACCTCTATAAAGAGAATCTGACCAAATTTTGGAGATGCAGAATCCAGTTGGAGACACACTGTGGCAGACTCAAAGCCCAGGACAGACTGGAAGGTCCACGGGAAGGATCTGTTCCACAGGGTGAACCCACAGCTCACAGGACAGCTAGTCCAGTGCAGTGGAGTGGGAGGGCCCCTGGAAACCTGAGACAGCAACAGGCGGAACTGGTGGAGTGGCAGCCCAGAGTGAGAGACCAGCAGAGCCAAGCGAGTGACAGCCACCGAGCACCAGATATCAGCCGCAGTAGATCCTGAGACTTTCAGTCAGAAGATCAAATGTCTGTAAGTCACCTATATAATTCTAACTAGCTCTATAGGCAGTAAGAGGGGAAAGGGGAAGAAAGGGGAGGAGAAGCTAAAAGGGAGGGAAGAAGTAGTAAGGGTAAAGGGGAGTAAAGGGAGAGGGGCTAAAAGAAGGAAGGGAAGGCTGCAGGAGGTGGTGGTGAAAAATGAAAACTATTGAGGAGGGGAAGGGAGATGGGAGAGCTAAAAGCACAAAAGATTGGAAAGAGGATGGAGGGAAATACACAAGTGAATGTGAATGGAATGAACTCTCCCATAAAATGGAGATGGATAGCAGAATGGATTAAAAGCCATAATCCAATAATATGTTGTTTACAAGAAACACATTTGAAATGGGGGGATACACACAGGGTAAAGGTCAAAGGTTGGATAAGAATATATTGTGCTTCAGTTGATGTAAGAAAAGCAGGAGTAACAATCCTAATCTCAAACAAAGCAAAAGCAGAAATAGATCTAATCAAAAGAGATAAGGAAGGAAACTATATCCTGCTAAAAGGCACCATAGACAATGAGGCAATATCATTACTAAATATGTATGCTCCAAGTATATATACTCCATACGTACTAAATATGTATGCTCTGGTATAGCATCCAGATTCTTAGAGAAGAGATTGGGGTAGTTGAAGGAAGAAACTGACTGCAAAACTATAGTAGTGGGGGACCTCAACCTCCCCCTCTCTGAATGGGAAAAATCTAACCTCAAAATAAAGAAGAAAGAGGTTAAAGAGGTAAATAAAACTCTGAATAAGGTAGATATGATAGATCTCTGGAGAAAACTGAATGGGAATAGAAAGGAATATATCTTTTTCTCAGCAGTACATGGCACATATACAAAAACTGACCATGTACTAGGACATAAAAACCTCACAATCCAGTGCAGAAAGGCAGAGATAATCAATGCATCCTTCTCAGATCATAATGCAACAAAAATTATATGTAATAAAAGGCCATGGAAAGATAAACCAAAAATCAATTGGAAACTAAATAATCTAATCCCAAAGAAGGAGTGGGTTAAAGAAGAAATCATAGAAGCAATCAACAACTTCATTCAAGAGAATGACAATAATGAGACAACCTACCAAATCTTATGGGATACTGCAAAAGCAGTTCTTAGGGGAAGTTTTGTATCTTTGAATGCTTACAAGAATAAAATAGAGAAAGAGGAGATCAATGACCTGAGCATGCAGCTGAGAAAGCTAGAAAAAAAAAAACAAATTGAAAATCCCCAAGTCAATACCAAATTAGAAATGCTGAAAACCAAAGGAGAGATTAATAAAATTGAAACTAAGAAAACTACTGCATTAATAAATAAAAAGAAGAGTTGGTCTTATGAAAAAACTAATAAATTTGATGAACCTTTGGTCAATTTGGTTTAAAAAAAGAAAGAATAAAACCAAATTACTAATATCAAAAATGAAAGGGGTGGACTCACCTCTAATGAGGGGGAAATTTAAACAATAATTAGAAATTATTTTGCTCAATTCTATGTCCACACATTCGACAATCTAAATGAGATGAATGGATATTTTAAAAAATACAAATTATCCAGATTAACAGAAGAAGAAGTTCAATACTTAAACAACCCCACCTCAGAAAAAGAAATTGGACAAGCCATCAATGAAATCCCTAGGAAAAAATCTGCAGTGTCAGATGGATTTACAAGTGAATTCTATCAAACATTTAAAGAACAGTTAATACCAATATTATACAGACTATTTTTGAAAACTGGGGAAGAAGGAGTCCTCCTATATCCTTTTTAGGATACAGATATGGTTTTGATACCTAAACCAGGAAGAGACAAAACAGAGAAAGAAAATTATAGACCAATTTCTCTAATGGATATAGACGCAAAAATTTTAAATAAGATTTTAGCAAAAAGAATACAGCATCTTATTATGAGGATAATACATTATGATCAGGTGGAATTCATACCAGGAATGCAGGACTGGTTCAGTATTAAGAAAACTATTAGCATTATCAATCATATCAACAACAACAACAACAAGAACTAACGAAAACCACATGATTATCTCAAGAGATGCAGAAAAAGCTTTCGACAAAATACCTATTAAAAACACTGGAGAACATAGCAATAAAGGGAGCTTTCCATAAAATAATAAGCAGTATCTACCTAAAACCACCAACAAGCATTATATGCAATGGAGATAAGCTAGATGCATTCCCAATAAGATCAGGGGTGAAACAAGGATGTTCATCATCACCACTATTATTCAACATGGTACTAGAAATGTTAGCTGTAGCAATTAGACAAGATAAAGAAACTGAAGGAATAAGAATAGTCAAAGAAGAAACTAAGTTATCACTCTTTGCAGATGATATGGTTATATAATTAGAGAATCTCAGAGATTGAAGTAAAAAACTACTTGAAATAATAAATAAGTTTGGTAAAGTTTCGGGTTACAAAATAAACCTGCACAAATCTTCCGCATTACTATATATTAATAACAAAGACGAACAGCAAGAGATAGAAAGAAAAATCTCATTTAATGCTAATGTAGACACTATAAAATACTTGGGAGTTTACCTGCCAAAATAAATCCAGGGACTATATGAACAGAATTACAAGACACTTTTTGCACAAATAAAGTCAGATTTAAGTAAGTGGAAAAACATCAGTTGCTTATGGGTAGGCCGTGCTAATATAATAAAAATGAGAGTTCTACCTAAATTAATTTACTTCTTTAGTGCCCTACCAATTAAACTATCAGATAATTATTTTCTAGAACTGGATAAAATAATATCAAAATTCTTCTGGAAGAACAAAAGGTCCAGAATATCAAAGGGACACATGAAAACAAATGCTAGGGAAGGTGGCCTAGCACTACCAGATCTCACATTGCATTATAAAGCAGCAATTATCAAAACCATTTGATAGTGGCTAAGAAACAGAAGGGTAGACAAGTGAAATAAGCTCGGTACTCAAGACACAGTAGGCAATGAATATAGCAATCTCCTGTTTGGTAAACCGAAGGATCCCAGCTTTGGGGATAAGACCTCACTGTTCAACAAAAATTGCTGGGACAACTGGATAACAGTGTGGTGGAAACTAGACATAGACCCATGTCTGACACCCTACATAAGAATAAAGTCCCAATGGGTACACGATCTAGGTATAAAGATTGATATCATGGACAAACTGGAGGAGCAAGGGATGGTGTATTTATCAGATTTATGGGGAAGGGAAGAATTTTTGACTAAAAAAGAGATAGAAAGCATTGTGAAGTGCAAGATGAATAATTTTGATTACATTAAACTGAAAAGTTTTTGCACAACCAAATCCAATGCAACCAAAATTCGAAGGGATGTAGCATATTAGGAAAAAAATTTACAGCTAATCTCAGGGATAAAGGCCTCATTTCTAAAACATAGAGAATTGAGGCAAATGTACAAGAATACAATTCATTCCCCAATTGATAAATGGTCAAAGGATATGAAGAGGCAATCTTCAGAGGAAGAAATTAAAGATTTCTATAATCATATGAAAAAAAATCTCTAACTCACTTTTGGTTAGAGATATGTAAATCAAAACAACTTTGAAATACCACATCACACCTATTAGATTGGCAAACAAGATAGAACAAGAAAATGATAAATGTTGGAGAGGATGTGGGAGAGTTGGAACACTAATTCATTGTTGGTGGAGCTGTGAGCTCATCCAACCATTCTGGAGAGCAATTTGGAACTATGCTCAAAAGGCTACAAAAATGTGCATACCCTTTGACCCAGCAATATTGCTTTTAGGACTGTATCCCCAAGAGATCATAAAAATGGGAAAGGGTCCCACATCTACAAAAATATTTCTAGCAGCACTCTTTGTATTGGCCCAAAACTGGAAATCAAGGGGATGCCCATTAATTGGAGAATGGCTGAATAAATTATGGTATATGAATGTAATGCAATACTATTGCGCCATAGGAAATGATGAACAAGAAGACTTCAGAGAGGCCTGGAAAGACGTTTATGATCTGATGCTGAGTGAAAGGAGCAGAACCAGGGAAACTGTGCACAGCAACGACCACAGTGTGCGAGAGTTTTTTCTGGTAGACTTGGTTCTTCATAACAATGCAAGGACATTAAAAAAATCCCAATGGTCTTCTAAGGCAAAATGCCTTCCATATTCGGAGAAAGAACTGTGAAATTCAGTCCCAGAATGTAGCAGATCATGTGTGTGTGTATGTGTGTGTGTGTGTGTGTGTGCATGTGTGTGTGTATGTGTTTGTGTGTATTATGTTTTGGTTTGTTATGTGATTTCTCCCGTTTATTTTAGTTCTTCTACATAGCATGACTGTAATGGAAATGTATTCAATAGTAACATATGTGTCTATCATATAGAATTGCATGCCGTCTTGGGGAGGGAGAGGGGTGGTGGGGAGTAGGTAGGAGGAAAAAAATCCAAGTTTTATGGTAGTGATTGTAGAGCATTAAAAATAAGTAAAATAACAAAAAAAGAATGAGAGGGCCAGACTAGGTGACACCACTGTAGGAACTAGGTTAGTCTCCACCCAGAGCAGAGGGAGGAGGGAGAAGAGAAGGGAGGAAGCTCCTTGATTTCAGGCCCAGAACAGTGGGGAATCTCCACCCAGTCTGGTTCCTGAGGCAGTCTTCTTAGGTCAAGGGTTGGGGCAGCTGAGTTCAGCCTGGATTGTCTGGGGTCAGCCCCTTTATGGAAAACCAGGATGGGAAGGACAGGGGAGCAGAGGGGGTATTCTTAGATCCACATAGGGGGACAGGGCAGTAACCTCAGAAGCAGCAGCAGGCCACCAGCTCTGAATGGGATTTGGATTCCTGACAACTCTCAGAGAAGAGGAGGAAAGGGCTTGTTTGGGGCAGATCCTGATCTCAACCTCTTTTCTCCAGGCAAGAGGAGACAAAAATCAGATCAGGGACTAGGAGGGACACAGCGCACCCAGGCAGGAACACACACATATCTTCCCCTGACCACCTCTGGCCTGTAGGAAACTAGAGGTCATGGCGCCTGGGTAACTCCCCCTTCAGTGAAGAAGGAGAATTGAGACAAAAGGTCTCACCCCAAACTTCTCCTATCAGAAACTTGCCTAGAGTATAGGCACCTTAGGTGAGTCATCCCCCTTAATAAATGCAGATGGCAAGTGGTAAAGGGTCAAGAGTCAGCCTAATGACTGTCTCCCAGGTCACCCCTGCCCTGAGAAGCTGAGGAGACCAGTGACCATGCTGTTCTACTTGGATGAGAGAGGCAGCCAGGCCAGAGGATCACCAACCAGGTGAGTCCACGAAAATGGGCAAGGAACCAAGCCCAGAGGTCATATAGCAGACAAAGTGCTAATATAGCCCACTGACAAGAAGAAGACTTGGAGGAAATATATACAATAAAATGTCTGGTCTTAGCTATGAAGGATATTTGTTAAATAATCAATTTTTTTGAAGACTACCACTCAAATCCTGGAAGCCCAAGTAGAGTGTAAAAGAAAAATTAACCTTGATGTACACAAAAATCAGACATTGAGGGAGACTCTAGATGTAGTCTTTGTTACAGTAGTAGAGCTGGAACTCCAACCTGGCTCCTCTAAATCCATGTCCCCCCGTTCTTGCCATTGGACCATGGCCTCCATGGTGAACAAAGTTACTCCTTCCACTCTTCTTTGTGTGTTCTCTATCTGCTGCTTCAGTTGTCTCTTCACCCATTCCTTGCCTCAAGCCACCACATGGGTCCACAGGATCATAGGCTGAAATATCCATCTCAAGGCCCCCTCAGAGTCCATCTAGTCCAATCTCCTTCTGCTACAGAGGAAAATGAAGCCCAGGGAGGTCATGGGACTTGACCCAAATCTCACTTAGACTCAGAGATATAGAGGTGGAAGGGACATCAAAGGTTAAGTAATTGAACGTTTTCAATTTACAGAGGAAAAAGTTGAACCCCAAAGCGGTGATGGGTGTTGTCTGAGGTCTCAGAGCCAGTAAGTGTCCATAGTTAGTCAGGTAGAATATGAATCTAGACTTCCTGACTCCGAATTGAATAATGAATCCATGAGATTCTGTTGCCTCTTATCCCCTCCTCTCACTAGTGTATGCTCATGTCTCTGGATGTTCTAAGACTAGAAGAATGAAGGTTAAGTTTCTTTTTCAAATTTCAGAAGAAGAGTCATGTCCAAAATCTATTCAGTTTCACCTTGGGAACATTCAACAGCCATTTTTTGGCCTGAATTCAGTTCTTTAGTGGCATTCCTGTCTACGTCCTACACTCTTTATAATATGAGAAGTACTTATCCCAGTCTGATCTTTTGCCAAAATGAGTTTTCAAGGATTTACACAACAGCTTAGGTTAGATGAGCTACCAACTGTTACAAAAGCCATCAATTCAGAATCACAGATCCTGGTAAGCTCAGCCAGATATCCTCTCAGTAAACCACCTAATCTAGTAATACTCACATATGCATCAGAGGGAGCCCATGGGAACATGGTAATACAATCAGGGAAACTAGGTGGCAAAATGGATAGAACCCTGGGCCTGGAGTCAGGAAGACTCATCTTCCTGAGTTCAAAGCTGGGCTCAGACAGCTACTAGCTGTGTAATCCTGGGAAAGTCTCTTAACCCTCTTTGTCTCAGTTACTCATCTACAAAAGGAGTTGGAGAACGACATGGCAAGCCACTGTAAAAAACAAAAAACAAAAAACCAAACAAACCCTAACTCATGAAGAAAAGGTCACAACTGAAAACTCACCCAACTGCAGTGAGATGCACCCAGACCCACACTGGTCATCTGTCATCACCACAAACAACAACAGATACTGTATCATCATCAAAGAAAAAAAGCAGATGCTCTACAAAACCTGGGTCCAGGGAGATTACTTCCCAGAAAACCTCATTCTAATGGCAGCTGTTGTGCTATGTGAACAGAATAAAGAAAGGGATAGCCCAAGATGTCATTTCACTTTTTCCTGATCTAAAAACCATTGACAGTGAATTGGTTGTGTCAAATTCACTGAGGTATTTTTAAATTTCAGTTCTGAGACCTGTGTGACAGTTCTCTATTACACAGTACTTCTCCACAATATGAGTTAGCTTCATGCCTCCTGCTTCCCTACTAAAGCATCAATAAATTTTCCCTAAAAAGCGACAAATGTAGACATGCAGACCCAAGGCAGGCTTTTTCTTAAGTCACTATCCCCCTCAACACAATGGCTCTTCAGAAAATTGTCATCATTCCTCCAACTTCCCATGACTCTGTTGGGAACCTACCCTCTCAGCTGAGAACCTTGCCTCAGCAGACCAGACCAGTGGGAAGAGTACACACCAGACCAGCATGACGAACTCAGGCAAGACCAGTGTGACAAGCACCGACCGGCCCAGAACAGAAGGAGCAAGATGCAGAACAGGATTCAGGGCGACACCAGAAGCAGTTCCCAGATTCCTCAACCCACAGAAACCACAGACAGCTTCAAAGGTCAGTGGGAGGGTTCCTTCACCCAGGAGAGGTGAACAATCTGGACTTCCACCAGCAGGCGCTGCAGCCACAGCTGGCATTTTGGAGCCTTCCACCTATAGTCCCTGGGGGAATTGAAGAGCTCATCGAATCTCAGCCCTGAATGACAGCCCTGGGAGACCTCTGCCTAAAGTCCCTGGGGGAATTGAGCCACTGATCTGATTCTCATCTCTGAGCTCCACCCAGGGGTGAGGAAGAGCATTGGCCATGGAGCTGATGGAGGCTTTGGAGAGGGAATTGAATTGCACATTCTGGGTACAAAGGTCTTTGGTTGCTCCCAGACCACGGTGCAGGTCAGGAGAGGAGCAAACACCTCTCCCTTGACTGTGCCACCTTGGAGGGACTGAGAACTTATAGGTCCCCAGAATATGCCCTCCTCTCCACAAAGGACTCAAAAGTCAAGTAACAAAGCTGGGAAAATGCCCAACAAAGGGGGAAAAATAAGACTACAGAAGGTACCTTCTTGGTGAACAGGCATCTTCTTCCATCCTTTTGGATGAACAAAACATAACATCAGAAGAAGTCAAGGCTTCTACGTTCAAAACCTCCAAAATAAATATGCAATGGTCTCACGTCATGGAAGAGCTCAAAAAGGATTATGAAAATCAAGTAAGAGAGGTTGAGGAAAAATTGAGAAGAGAAAGAGAGCAAAGCAATAAAATCATGAAAAGAGAGTCAATGTTTGCTAAAGGAGAACCAAAAAATACTGAAGAAATTACCACCTTTAAAAATAGGCTAACTCAATTAGCAGAAGAGGTCCAAGAAGTCAATGAGGAGAAGAATGCATTAAAAAGCAGAATTAGTCAAATGGAAAAGGAGGATCAAAAGCTCACTGAAGAAAACAGTTCCTTAAAAATTAGAATGGAACAGGTGGAAGCTAATGACTTTATGAGAAACCAAGAAATTACGAAACAAAACCAACTGAATGAATAAATAGAAGATAATGTGAAATATCTCACTGGAAAAACAACTGACCTGGAAAATAGTTCCAGAAGAGACAATTTAAAAATTATGGGACTAACTGAAAGCCATGATCAAAAAAAGAGCTTAGATATCATCTTTCATGAAATTATCAAGGAAAACTGCCTTGATATTCTAGAACCAGAGATTAAAATAAGTATTGAAAGAATCCACTGATCACCTCCTGAAAGACTTCTGAAACGAGAATCTCCTAGGAATACTGTAGCCAATTTCCAGAATTCCCAGGTCAGGGAGAAAATATTGCAAGCAGCCAAAACAAAACAGTTTGAGTTTTGTGGAAATATAATCAGGATAACACAGGATCTGGCAGCATTTTCCATAAGGGATCAAAGGGCTTGGATAGTATATTCCGAAAGTCAAAGGAATTGGGATTAAAACAAGAATCACCTACCCAGCAACACTGAATATAATACCTCAGGGGAAAAATGGTCATTCAATGGTATAGAGGACTTTCAAGCATTCTTGATGAAAAGACAAGAACTGAGTAGAAAATTTGACTTTCAAACATAAGAATCAAGAGAAGCATGAAAAGGTAAACAGGAAAGAGAAATCACAAGGAACTTACTAAAGTTGAACTGTTTACATTCCTACATGGAAAGATAATATTTATAACTCTTGAGACTTTTGTCAGTATTTGGGTAGTTGGAGGGATCACACACATACACACACACACACACACACACAGAGAGAGAGAGAGAGAGAGAGAGAGAGAGAGAGAGAGAGAGAGAGAGAGAGAGAGAGAGAGAGAGAGAACACAGGGTGAGTTGAATGAGAAGGAATTATACGTAAAAATAAAATAAAACTGAGCTGTGAGAGAAGAATACATTGGGAGGAGAAAGGAAGAAGTGAAATTGGGTAAATTACTATGCATGAAAGAGGCAAGAAAAAGTTTCTTCAGTGGAAGAGAAAAAGGAGGATGTGAGAGGGAGAAAGGGAAGCTTACTCTCTTCACATTTGGCTTGAGAGAATGACATGCTCACTCAGTTCGGTATGAAAGTATATCTTGCACTACAGAAGGGTAGGGGAGAAGGGGACAAGTGGGGTGAGGGGGATGATAGAAGGGAGGGCAAATGGGAGAAGTGAATAATCAGAAGTAAATATTTTTGGGGAGGGACAAGGTCAAAAGAGAGAATAGAATAAATGGGGGGGGCAGGATAGGATGGAGGGAAATATAGTTAGTCTTACACAACATGAGGATTATGAAAGTCTTTTGCAAAATTACACTTATGCAGCCTATATTGAATTGTCTGCCTTCTCAGTGAGGATCAGTGAGGAGGGAGGAAGGGAGAGAAGTTGAAATTTAAAGTATTATGAATGATTGTTGAGAACTGTTTTTGCATACAACTGAGAAATAAGAAATACAGATAATGGGTTATAGAAACCTATCTTGACCTACAAGAATAGAGAAAAGAAGGGTATAAAGTAAGGGAGGGGTGTGACAGAAGGGAGGGCATATTGAGGGAAGGGGTGATCAGAATGCAAGGCATGGGGGGAGGGGAGGAACGAGAGAAAATTTGGAATTAAAAATTTTGTGGAAATGAATATTGAAAACTAAAACTAAATAAATAAACATTAAAAAAAAAAACAAAAACGAAAAAAGAGAACCTTGCCTCTTGTCTTATTGAAAATACTGAGATCAGTCCCGACAGCTCCTTCTCCCCTTCCCTTCCCTCACTCAGAAGCCTTCTTCCACTGTCTCCTCCTCTAGCCCTGTGTCACACATAGCAATGTGCTTACTCCTTATTGAACCAAACCTCTCTCTACCTGAACAAGGGGAACCTTTCCAGCCCATTTCCCCTAGCGGACTACTCCCTTTATCATCCCCATTCTCTCACTTCAGTATTTCCTTATATACTGGCTGCTTCCCCCCTGCCCACAAACATAGGTATTGCTACCCCATCCTTAAAAAAATCTCTCCCTGGACTATTCATCCCCTCTAATTATCATCTCATATATCACCTCCCTTTTGTGACTAAACTCCTTAAAAAGGTCATCTCCAATAGTTACCTCTATTTGATTTCCTCTCTTTAGTTCTTACTAGTCAACCTTCTGCCCTCATCATTAACTGAAACTTCTCTCACTAATGTTATAACCATCTCTTCGATGCAAGAAGATTTCTTAATCCTCAATTTTCCATGTCATGTTGCAGCCCTTAACTTTGTTATTCACCATTTTCTTGATACTTTTGTCTTTCTCAGTTTATATAACATTGCTCTCTTCATTATTCATCACCTCTTCATCAGTCAACAAACATTTATTAACTGCCTAATATGTGCCAAGCTCTGTACTGGAAACACAACGAAAGGACAAAGATATTGTCCGCCCCTCAGCACCTCACCATGGCCATTCCTCAATATGTTTGGAGGGATCTTCATCCAGGTCAGGCCTGGTAACCATAAGTGTCTCACTGGGCTCTGTCCTCGGATGCCTTGGCTGCTATCTTGATACTGTTTCACTTGGTGCTTTCATCAGTTCCCATGAATTCAATGATCATCTCTATGCACATGGTTCTCATATCTACTTGTACAATCTGAACCTCTTTTCTGGCCTCCAGTCTTGAATCTTCATCTTGTCTATTGGACGTATACATTTGGATGTCCTGTATGCATCTCACATTCAGCGTGTTCAATATCGAACACTTTCTATGTCCCTTCTCTCAAACCCTTCCTTTTCAAAATTCCTCATTACTATGGAAGGTAGCACCAACCTCCCAGTCACCCAGTCCCACAACTTAAGTATCATCCTTCACTCTTGACCTTCTTACCATCCCCTAAACCAAACTGTTGCCAGGACCTGTCAACATTACCTTTAGAATATTACTCTCATACAACGACCCACTTTGTCTCCTCTGACAACGCCAGCACCAGTATTTTAGGAATGTGGCTTCTTTGTTCATAGTTGTTTGACTGCTGACTCCCCCATTAGTCTGTGAGCTCCTTAGGAGGGCAGCGACTGTCTTAGTGTAGCACAGAGGCTGGCACATAGGAAGTAGCTTTAAAAATGTTTACTGACTCAGTGGAAAGTGATTGGCCCTTGTTTCCCCTTATGTAGCTTCCTGCTACCCTAAATGCATAAAAATTCCCACCAATGGACAGGCAGGACCTCTCTAACCTGGAGGATTCCTGAAGGCCACTCAAGTCCTCATACTCTTCCTTGGCAGCCTACTCTGAAAACCAGATGTGTTTATATAGAGTGGAGATAGTTTGTATCCAGAGAAGCTGTCCTTGTATTCAGGTTGTATTTCTGTGCTGTGTTAACTCAAAGTAAAATTGCTACTGTTAACTGTCCAAGGACTCATCACTACCTCTTTCCATCCCAACACTGACCTTGAATTAAGAGATTTCTGGTGCTCAATCCTCCTCTAGCAACCTGGCGCAAGAGAGATACTCAGACTTCTGGATAGACTGACACTGTCCAAAGGAAGCCTCCTCCTCACTACAGGAACTCAGGGGCAAACCTTTTCATTACGTTAGAATGAGAGAAGAGAGAAACCATACCAATAACGTACAAGAAATATTTGGGAGATTTGGGAACACCATTCCAGGCTCCAAAAATTTAAAGAAGGCGAGAGCTGAAAAAACAAAATATGAGTTAGGCAGTTCCTTGTGTAGTAGATTTTAAGTCAAATTGCTTTAGAACATAAATCATTTGTTGAGTATCTACTGAATGTTTAGTTTGTCCTACGGAGTGGAGGGTAATTACAATGAGAAAGGGCCCAGATGAGGGGGAACAATCCCCCCTCACAAGTTCCAGTACTAGATGGGCTACCTCCTTTCTTCTACTTCCTATTTCCCTTAATTCCCTTTCAATTACAAAAGACAGTTCCACCAAATTAGACACCCCTTTTGGATAATAATATTGAAAAATGAACATGAATTTTTGGGGTTCAGAAGGTGGTAACTGGCATTGACAGGGGGGTTATGTGCTACAGCACTTAGTACGTAGTTCTTTGCACATATTAATTGCCTACCAAATGTTTCTTTCAATCATTCATTCATTCATCCATCTATTCATTCAAGTACAGAGTTCTTGAATAGATGATGGGTTTGAGGCTGTTAAGTAATCGACAGTCTACACCAATTGTGCTGTGGAAAAAAATCTAAAAGCAATGGCAAATAAATCACAAAAATGCAAGTGGAATGGGAACATGAGAAGATGGAGTTGCCATGACAACTCTCTCCGTGACTCTTTTGCAGTTTATAGGAACAGTGTCTGGCAGTTTTCCTCCAGGACGTACTCTGACTGCCTGAGCAGATCTGTTAGCTGTTTTACATAGTGGTAGGATTGCCTTTCAAAGGCTACTGAAGGAGAGATGGGAGGCAGCATGTACCAAGCAAGTACATACACCACCACCATCTTGTCCAGTATCTCCCCACAGACTCACATGGAGATAGACTAGTGCCCTGACCCCTAGAGCCCTGGAAAGAACAGGCTCCCCCCACCAAGTGAACAGACTTGCTTCCAGCCCAGCCCCCACAGACATCATGGAGGGAAGAAGTCACTGGAAAGACCAAGCCCATCTTCTTCATCACTACCAGCAGCAAATACTGACCACATGTCCAAAATACACATAAAAGCACATAAGAGCCCCTGGAGGGGCAGCCTTCCCCAGAACAGCCAGTCTGCTTCCTGCCCATCTCTTACAGCCAGCAGTTGGGAAAGTCACTCCTGCAGAGAAGGGGCCAGTCATCTTCACTAAACTGCCAACCCAGGGCAGGCAAACCAGACTAGCTGAAGATGCAAAGCAACCTGATGGGGGGCAGGAGGCAGCCCAGGGTTCAATGTGCTTTGAGAGTCTTCTAACTAGTTTGAGGTGAGTGTTTCTGACATCAAGTCTGAATCTCTCTTTTTACAAGATCCACCCATTACACTTATCCATGGCCTCTGTCAGATCCATTGGACAAGAGCCCACCCTATATATACCTGAAGAAACTGCAGGTGATTATTCTGGAGAAAACTCAGCGCAGACAACTCCCTCATCTCATGCCTGGACTACTACGATAGCTACTGCTTAATCTTCCAGCCACATGTCTCTGCCTACTGCAGTGCATCCTCCACTTGGTTTCCAAAGTGATCTTTCTAACACAGAAATTGGACTATATCACCATAGCCCCCCCTCCAAGGTACTTCAGTGGCTCCTTATCACCTCCAAGGTCAAATATAAAATCTTCTGTTTGGTATTGAAAGCTTCTCACACCCTGCCTCCATCTCTACATTCTTCCTACAGCCTACACTCTCCCTTCAGAGAGTCTGTGCCCCAGTGATCCCCTCCTCCTGATGGTCTTTGCACGTGACACTCCATCTCTCATATGGCCATTTTCACTGGCTGTCCCTCTTCCCTGCAATGCTCGCCCTCCTCATCTCTGCCTCTTGGTTTCCCTGACTTCTTTCAAGTCCCACTTAGAATCCCACCTTTTAGGGACCTCCTGAGCTCTGGGGCCTTTATTCTCCTGCTGATTTCCAGTTTAGCCAGTATAGGGTTTGTTTCTACTTCAGTTTCACTGAATCAGACACTCCTTTGGGAAAATAATATTGAATACATGAGCATGAATTTGTGGGTTTCAGCAAATGGAAGAGGGGATTGACAGTGGAGGCATATGCTACAGCATTTAGTACAATTCTTTGCACATATTAAGTCCTGAACAAATATTCATTCATTCCTTCATTTATACATTAAAGGCTGGCAGCACAGAGTTCTTGAGAAGACGATGGATTTGGGAGTGTTAAATAATAAGTAGTCTCCACCAAATTTTCTCTGGAAAAAAACTGTAAATGCAATGTCAAACACATCACAAAAATTCAAGTGGGATGGGAACGTGAAAAGATAGAGTTGCCATGACAACCTTCTCTGTGACTCTTTTGCAAATTATAGGAACAATGGCTGGTAATTTTTCTCTAGGACATGTTCTGACTGCTTGAGAAGGTTTGTTAGCTGTTTTAGGCAGTGGTGGCAATAGTCCTTCAAAGGCTCTTGAGGGAGAGATGGGGGGCAGCATGTGCCAGACAAGTCAATATTTCACCACCTCCTTATATTCATGTGTCTTCTTCTGCATACTAATCTGCAGACGCTATATTTATTTCTTTTTCCTTGGCTCTGGTCCTGCCTGTCTTTATGTCTCCATCTCTGTGTCCATAGTTTGTTCTCTGTCTCTCAATATAGACAATATAATCAGAGCCTGTGTGCACATGCGTGTGCATTTGTGGGTACCTCCTAATCTTTTGTAATTTACTCCCAGCTGGCAGCCCAGTACAAAACTCGGAAGAAGCCCTCCTCTCCCCCTGGCCTAGGTCTCGTACAGATGTAACCTGAATGTCAGCAACTCAGGAATCCAGGTATCCTTGGCAATGACCAGTTACTGTAGCAACCATTGATTAGAACTGACCCCTCCTGACTATCTGGACACTTGGGTAACTTGGTCTGGAGTTCCACTGGTAAAGGAGTGAAACCTCCCTCTTACTCTCTGGTCTTTGAAGAAACCAGGGGCAAGCATGCTGGGGCCCCGGGGGTGGGCTTTTTGACACATGGACCTACTTTGCCTGTTTATGGTTTCACATTTATATTGATTAAATGATTCACTTCATCAATATTTTACAATGGTTGAGCCAAACCAACTAGCATCAGTCTCTCATACAAAGGCAGCAGGTAAAACTCTGAGTCCATTTGTGTAAGCTGGCAAGGGAAATATTCAATTTGCTTTTTTATTCCGTTATTACTAAAAATCACTGGGAGGACAGCCTCACTCTAGAATTAGAGAGACTACACTTGCACCCTACAAACACCAGATTCTGCCAGAGGTCAGATGGTGAGAAGAAAAATAAGATACACTAATTAATTGTTGATAGAGGTGTCTGCTGGTCCCATCATTATGGAGAACAATTTGGACCTATACCCAAAAGGATATAACATTGGTTATATGCTTTTATCCAGCAGTACCACTACAAGTGTGTATCTGGAAGAGATCATAAAAATGGGAAAAGAGCCCACATGTATAAAAATATTTATACTAGCTCTTTCTGTGGTAGCCAAAAATTGGAAATTGAGGAGATGCCCATCAGTTGGGGAGTGACTGAACACATTGAAGTATATGAATGGAATGGAAAGCTATTGTTCCATAAAAGATGATGAGCAAGAGTACTGCAGAGCAAGGTGGAAAAACTTACCTGAACCAACGTTGAGTGATGTGAGCAGAACCAGGAGAAAATTGTACACAGCGACAGTAACATTGCGTGACTGAAAACTTTGATAGACTTGATTCTTCTCAGCAATGCAAGGATATAAAACAATGTCAAAAGACTCATGATGGAAAATGCTATACAGAGAAAGAACTGTGGAGTCTAAATGTAGATTGAAGCACGCTATTTTCTCTTTCTTTTTACTTTCTTCTTTCTCATGATATTTAACTTTGGTTCTCATTCTTCTTTACAACATGACTAATTTGGAAATATGTTTAATATGATTTTACACGTATAGCCTATATCAGTTTGCTTGTCATCTTGGGCAGGGAGTGGGGAGGGAGCAGGAGAAAATTTAGAACCTATAATCTTATAAAAGTGAATGTTGAAAACTAAAAATAAATAAAAATAGAACTAATACATTGAAAGTTGAGGGGATGACCATCAATTAGAGAATGGCTGAACAAGTTGAAGCTTTCATGAGATAACAAGAAACAATAAAACCAAACAAAAAGTGAAGTAAGAAAGAGAAGACAAAGTGAAATATTTCTTTGGGGAAAAGATACCCTGGAAAAGAGATCCTGGACGAGATAGTAGCAGAAGGTATGTGGATGAGGAGGGGAGAAGAGGGAGCTCTCAGCAAATAGTCTCAATGTTTTTAGTAACCTCGCAGGTAAGGTTCTCAGCTGTCAGGGTAGAGGAAGGGGAGTGTTAGAGGAGAGATGGAAAAGTTTGTAACAGTTTTTTGTGGTGACTGGGATCAAGAGTTAATAAGGGAGGTTAAAAAAGGATTGCCTTAATGTAGGGAGAGCCAAACACAGGATATTACATCTCCAAAATCTTGGCATTTTCTTTCAGTGACTGTTCCTCACATCTGGAACATTCCTCCTCATCATCTCTGCCACCTGGCTTCTCTGGCTTTCTTGAAGTCTCAGCTACAATCCCACCATCTATAGGATACTTTTCCCTTTCCTGCAAATTTCTAGTACTCTCCTTATTTCCAGTATTTCCTCTATATGGCTTGCATGTTCATTGTTGCTTGATTGCTGACTCCCCCATTCATCTGTGAGCTCCTTGAGAAGGCAGGGACTGTCTCAGAGTTCTTCATGTTTCCACTGCTGCAGAACGCTTGGCATATAGGAAGCAGCTTAAAAAACTTCCATTGCCTGAATGGAATCTGATTAGCCCTTGATTCCCGTGATGTTGCTTCTGTATCGGCTAAAGGCTTAATAAGTCCCACCAATGGAAAAAAAAAGTTTCCTGGGGAACCAGGATGCGGAGGTGCCCCACCGCATCGCAACACCTGCAGGCTCAGGGCACCACTGGCCATCTCAGGCATGTCTTACAAGCCCAAGTTGAAAGCCCACATTCCAGGCGCGTACCTGAACCTGGCTGGGAGTGTCCACTTTCCATTCGGCTGCCTGTCAGCCTCCATCCAATACCGGCCGTTGATAAACAACTATAGACCCCTATCTCTAGGCTACATCCAGGGTACAGGGAGTAGCCAGATGCCCCAAAGAGCAAATGTGCAACTCCTAGTTATCACTGAAGAGCTAGGCAAAGAGATCAGACCCACGTATACGGGGAGCAAAAGCACCATGGAGAGGCTAAAGGGAGGCATTGTTCATGTGCAAGGATTAGTCCAGGAATGCCTGGCAGAGACTGGACGAAATGCAAGATCCTAGCCTCCCACTTCACTTAACTTCCAAAGATTTCCATTTCTTTGTGAAGAAGAAAGAATAACACGTATTGCTCTGGTGACTTGCAAAACATTCATATGAATCTCGTATTTTGAATGGTCTGAAAGTTTGGATTCTTTCCCCTTTTCCTTCTCCTATGCCCACCATAGTCTGTAAGAATAGAATTTTTTTCTGCCATTGTGCAGTTAAGATTTGTGTTATAAGTAGTTAGGAACAACCTAGGTCCCTTTAAAAAAAGCATTGAGTCCAGAAATCACATGTAGAAAGTTTTGTTTATGTTGCTCCCCACTATATTTTACTGCCCTGCTAACCTGCCCCAATCTTTTTCTTCCCTTAAGTACACTTAATACCTCTCAAACTGTCATCCTTTTGCACCTTTTCCAGAATTTCCTATAACTCTTAAGGATGTTTTCATGAATCAGTGCTGACTGGCAGTTGGGTGTCTCCCAGTTAGGTCCACATGAGACAGACCCTGCTTTAAAAAATAACATTTTGTTTGTTTGTTTTGTTTTTGGTGTGTGAGCAATTGCATGACTGCTCATGCTTTGAAATCAATTTGAAATGCATGAGTTATAAATACAGAGGACTGATCAGTCTACTAAAATTTAAGAACCCATATAGTTACTTTTCAGACCAAGATTGTACATTTCAGGTCTTGAGTTGGCCATAGAATGATTAAAAAAAAATGTGGGTAAATGACTAAAACTGTTACATGAATCCGTGCATGTATTTGTTACTTGATGCAATAAAGCTTATTTTCATTAATAAATAAAGGTCCCACCAATGAGGAGTCAGGACCTCTCCAAGTTGGTGTATTCATGAGAGCCACTCAAGTCCTTATACTCTTCCCTGGCAGCCTGCTCTGATAACCAGATGTGCTTATGTAGAGAGGGGATGGGCTGTGTCCAGACAAATTGCTAATGTATCATTGTCGCATTTCTATGCTGTGTTGACTCAAAGTAAACCTGCTACTGTTAACTGTTCAATGACTTCCCAATATCTCATTTCTTCCCAACATTAATCCTGAATTAAAAGACTTCTGGTGCTCAAGCATCCTCTAGCCATCTGGCACAAGAGAGATACTCAAGCACTTCTGGATTGACTGACACTATCCAATGGAAGCCTACTCCTCACTGTAGGAACTGCAGGGCCAAACGTTTTCTTGTATGCTAGAGTCAGAGAGAAGAAAAATCATAACAACAATTAAATCCATGAAAGAGGTGAGGAAATTAGTGACACCATTCTACATTCAGAAAACTTGAAGAGCAGGGTTGATGATCAACAAAATGTGAGTTATGCAGCTCCTTGATTATTAGATTTTAAATCAAATTGCAATAGAACAGGGACCAATGACTGAGCACCTACTGAATGATCCCATATCGTTAGGCTGTGCCAAGGAGTGGTGTGGAATAAGATTGAGGAAGGGTGGAGATTAGGGGGAACATTCCCCCTCCCCAGGCCAAGTTCCAGAACTACATGGGCTGACACTGTTCTTCTCCTTCATATTTCCCTTCATTCCCTTTGAATCACAGTTCCACCAAAGAGATATCCCTTTGGGATAATAGCATTAATACACGAACATGATTTGAGGTGTTCAGAAAGTGGAAATGGGAATTGGTAGTGGAAATATGTACTACATTCTTTAGCACAGTTCTTTGCATAGAATAAGTCCTTAAGAAATGCTTCTTCCTTCCTTCCTTACTTCCTTCATGGCTGTCATTACAGAGCTCCCTTTGAATGGATGATGGGTTTGGGACTCTTAAGTAATCAATAACATCTACCATATGTGTTTAAGGAATCAATAGCATTCACCAATTTTCCTGGGGAAAAATCTAAAGACAATGGCCAATACATCATGAAACTGCAAGCAGAATGAGAACTTGAGTAGATGGAGTTGCCATGACAACTCTCTCCGTGACTCTTTTGCAGATTATAGGAACAGTGCCTGGTAATTTTCCTCCAGGACGTGCTCTGACTGCCTGAGCAGGTCTGTTATCTGTTTTAGACACTGGTGGGGATAGTCTTTGAAAGGCTCTTGAGGGAAGAGGGGGGCGGGGCAGCATGTGCCAGACAAGGGAATACATCACCCACACCTTTCTTGATGCATGTCTCAAATCAACAGCTGCTTGTTTTGTGTGTCTTCTGCATACTGTTCTGCAGTCACCGTCTTTGTTTCTCTTTCCCTGGCTCTGCCTGTCTCTGTCTCTCCATCTCTTTGTTTTGTTCTCTGTCTCTCAATAAAGACAATATACACAGTGTCTGCATACATACATGTGCATTATTGGGTACCTCCTGATATTTTATACCCCCTGGTGATTTAGATCTATTTCCTGCTGGCAGTCCAGAACAAAGTTGGGAAGAAGCACTGCCTATCCCCTGGCCAAGTGAGAAATATGGAAGCCTGATAAAGGGGTAGCCTGAGTGCCCCAACTCAGGATTCCAGGTATCCTAGAAGACCGACCAGTTACCATAGCAACCAGTGATTAGACCTGGCTGCTCCTGCCTTTCTGGAAACTAAATTTTGTCTCTAGAGAGATTTTACTCCGCCAGGGATGGAGTGGGTCAATTGATCTGGATTTCCACTGGAAATGATGTGAGACTCTCCCTCCTACTCCCTGATTTTTGAAAAAGCCAGAGGCAAGCATCCTGGGGCCTGGGGGCTGGGACTTTTGTCATAGAGCTTTGAATGCCTGTGTATTCTTTCTCATATACATTGAATAATAGACTCACTTCATCAATAAATTGCAGAGATTGAGCCAAGTCAGCTAGCACCAGTCACTCATACAATGGCAGGAGTAAAAGTTCTCCTGGGCTTACATGGGTTCATTTCAGCCACCACACAAGGGAAGAATTCCTTTCTTTCTTTTGCATTGAGTTATTACTAAAAATCACCAGGAGGAAGGTCTTCCTGCAGGATTAAAGAGACTACATTTGCACTCTACACACTCCATGTTCTGCCAGACATCTGATGGTGGGAAGAAGAGTCTGCTCTTAATTACCTTGGAAGGATCAAAGATCCTAGGCAACTCTGTCAATAGACTTGACCGCAGTTCCATTCCCTTATTGGGAACATCTGTAGTACAAATTATGTGAGCTTAGGCAAACACCTTTCCATCTATGATATTCAGAGATCTCAAGACCCTCCTAGCTTTGTCTGTGTGTATGCTGAGGACCCTTCTAGTGAGATCAATCTGTAGACCTCCTCCTGCAGCTGTGACATTCTGGTTTCCAAGATCCCTTTCACCTCTGGCATTCTACAATGCTAATGTGATCCTCCAACCCTCTGATATTTTGTGTTCCATGGTCCCTTCCAGCTCTGACATTTAATATTTTCTGATCTCTGATTCTTCCTAGATCTCAAATTCTATGGTCTAATGATGTTTCCAGTCCTGACATTCTATGATCCCTTATCTATGTGTAACACCACCTTACAATCAAGAGCTTGCTTTTAAAGTGAAACTAAGAGTAATATAATGCCTCTTCTCAGTTCATGTGGTGCCCACTTCTGCAGTTTTAGGTTAAGTTTTTTAGATGAAACATTATGGGTTAGGAAAATTGCTAACATTTAGGCAGAGGTCGGGCTCTCTGCTTCTATTCATATTTACATCCATCTTTATTGAACCTCTGGCCTCTTTTTGGTTGAGGCAAAATCCAGGTTACTAGAAACCTTTGGTGACTAAAGAGCACATTATTATGGTGTCTATGAGTAGACTCCTATTTAGAGAGGAAGGGGGGGGGAAGGAGCAGATGTTTTCTTGGAACTTTTCTTATCCTGGAGAATGTGGGCACACTGGTGGTCCCAACTTGGGTATACTCCTCTGATATTTTCCTTCTCTGCCCCAGTTCAGTCCTGCCTTCTCTTTCTCCTGTTGCTGGTTGACCCAGCTCTGCCAGTTCTTAGTTCAGCTTGCTATGATTCTGCTTCTCCCTCTCTGCTTCCAAACCTTAGGAATCTCTGTCTTATGGGATGGCTCAACTCCTTCTTACAAGTTCCTAAAGGCATGGCCAAATCCCTTCAAGTAATGCTTCTGATTAATTCCAGAAGATTAATATACAAACTCTGTTCACACTTAGTTCTCACTGATTGATTGATTCATTTAATAACTGTTGACTTTATTGGCTTTATTGGCTGCATCTTAATTTATTTTCGGTTTGGATTAGTTCAGAAATGACACAGAGTCTTGTTTGTTATACACACACATATGTATATATATGTACACACATATATAAATATAGCATTTATTAATAGCAATGGTATTAGGAAGTACTAATAATTGTGGTGATGATGATGATAATGATGATAATGAAGGTCTTAATCATTAAGTCTCAACAATTATGTTACAATCAGTAAATCTCAACATTTATGCCAGAATCAGTAAGTTTCAACAGGCATTCAATATCATTCCAATTAATCAGGGCCAAAGAGGAAATTATCTACATCTGGATCACGCATCTAGGTGTCCCAGTCAGCCTCCAGAGTCCCCATGGGAAGGTCTTGGACAATTCTTCCATACCATGGGGAGGGGGGAAGGGGGGAATGTGGACAGGGAATCTCGACGATGAGTCAGGACTACTCGCCTCTAGTAGTCCTTCTAGCCAATAGGGCATTTCCCCAATTAAATCAGTAATTGATGGGAAAAGAAAAAAAAACATCATTGAGAAGATTTCTCTTTAGAAATGTCTGATTCCTGGAGCGTGGCCAGTTCTCCCCAAGAGTAGACATCATAAACATAGTTCTTCAACCTCTAGCTAGGAATAAGATTAGCTAGAGTCAAATTGTGGGTATACTGTGGGAGGTCAGAATTTCCTAAATGAATTTATGATTACATAGTTAACTTGTCTAAGGAAGGTATTATTTACTTTGAAGGGATGGGATAATCAGAGAAGCTCCTCACTTTTACATAAGAATCATCCCACCTCTAAGAATCTGTGATCTAAGGACCCCTTTCTCAACATTGTCCCCACCACCATTGGCTAGCATTGGGGAGCATAAGAATGAATAGAGCTTTCTTTAAAATGAAAAATACGTTCTATCTAAAAACATCAGTTATCTGTAATGGGGATAAGCTAGAAGCCTTTCCAATAAGGTTTGGAGTGAAACAAGAATCTCCATTATTGCCACTATTATTTAATATTGTGCTAGAAATATGTGCTCTAATAATAAGAGAAGAAAAAGGAATTGAAGTAATTAGAATAGGCAATGAAGAAACAAAACTTTTCGTCTTTGCAGATGGTACACATAGAGCATCCTAGAGAATATACTAAAACCTAGTTGAAATAATTATTTACTTTAGCACAGTTGCAAAATATAAAATAAACCCACATCAAGTATCTGTATTTCTCTATATCACCAACAAAATCCAGCAGCAAGAGAGACAAAGATAAATTCCATTAAAAGAAAACTGCACACAAAATAAAATACTTGGGAGTCTACCTGCAAAGAGAAACTCAGGAACTATGTCAACACAAAATACTTTTCACACAAATAAAGTCAGATTGAAATAACTGAAAATTTATCAACCGCTCATAGATAGACTGAACCAATATGATACAAATGACATTTCTACTTAAGTCACTACTGATTCAGTGTCATACCCAACTATTAAGAATTATTTTGCAGAGCTAGAAAAATATAATAAAATTCACCTGGAAAAATAAAATGTCAAGAATATCCAGGCAATTGATGAAAAAAATGAAAATTTAGGTGGAGTATCAATCCCTTGTACAGCATTCAGAACTTATGGGCATTCAATCAGTGCTGGAAAACTCAGTACTTTCCTCCTAAATCAATCTCTTCCATGTTGGGGCAGCCGCCTCATGGAGGGAGAACATTGATTTCAATCCCTTCCTTCTCCCAAATAGAGAGAGACCTCAAAGCCGCTCAATACTCCCTCCTTTTTCCCTACCAGAGAAGACTAGAACAGGCATCTCTAAAGGGATGTCAGAGGTGCATTTGGAAGCCTAGAGAACTCCAGTGAATTTCATGATGACCCAGGTTACGAGGACCTTAGAAAGTCAGAGTCAGGATCCCAACCCAGGCCTTGTGACTATAACCTCATTGTTCTGTTCATTACATGGCAGCTGTCTGTCCCTTCAGGGAGTGGAGGAAGAGGTAAATAGATTTAAATGATATACACATGTAGTGGATCTAACTACAACGGTGAACCTTGGCCAGCAACTGCACTGGGGAGGGGGAAGTGGGGGTGTTGGAGGGATGGGCCTTCTCTCAATGAGATCAGATCTAACCATGGTTCCCTCTGGGACCTAAGACTCAGAGGTCAATCAGGCCAGGAAAGAAGGCTGCAGGCAGAGTGGTTCAGGTTAGGAGGTAGCAGGGCTAGTCCTAGTGAGCCTGGCAGCTTAACCCTGGCTTAATGAATGAGACAGTGATCTCCAGAGAGTCCTTAGGGGAGAGTAAGGAAGGAGAATTGAAAGTTCATAGATTTAAAGTGCAGAAGGCCCTTGAAGATTATCTTAACCCCAGAGAGAAGAAGGAGCTTGTCAAGGGCATTGATAGAATATTGAGCAAATAATGTGATCATCCCATCCACGAAGTTACAAAAGTATTGGTGTATCCTTAGAGAAGGAAAATGGTCTCTTTATTTTAGTTATAATGAGAATATGCACTAGAATTTCTTGCATCTCACATTGAATAAGAGGCATGGGAAGATTTACTGAAAAGCCAAGGGGTATGGGGCCCGAAAAGGTAGGGAAGCCCTTCTCTGAGCGTACCTTCTGACTCACTGCACAGTCCAAACACTTTCTGCTACACTCAGCCCAGGCCAGATCCTCTCCCGACTTTGGCCCTCTGTTCTCCTAGCATACATAGTCAGGCTGTGTCTCCAGAAGGACACAACCAGGGGAAGCCACATATTTTCTCCTGAGGGGATAACCAGATGGCAACCCCCAGAAAGGTAAAAAGTCCTAGAGAAGATCTCATCTAGGCATTGCTTACCTTCTATCACAACCATCATGATCATGATCATCATGATCATCTTCTTCATCTTCATCATCTTTGTCGTCTTTATTTACTGAACTACTTAAAAACAGAACTATTGTTTATTTATTAGTAGCATTATTTCAGTTTTAAATTTTGAGTTCTAAATTTTGAAGAAGACCATGACATCAGAGAAATGATGACATGATTAACACTTGACTTTGCTTTTAGTGAGGGAGGGCTTTGAAAGGTCACCAGACTCACTTTCTCCTCCTGAGCCATGTGAATCCAGTGATCATATATTCATCCAGATGACTGGAGATGGCCCAGGATGTAATGGTAGAAATTTTAAGCTAAGGCCTTTTCAGGTACTCCCTTAAAGTGAGGTAATGCCCATTCAGGGAATACGCCTGTTTAAGAAGGAGTCAAGGGATGGTCCCTTTAATGAGCAAAAGCAAAATATCTAAATCAAGCTGGGAGCAAAAGAGCAACAGTTACTATTGATAATCACTCTTATGGCAGAAGGGTCCAGGAA
Organism: Notamacropus eugenii; assembly: GCF_028372415.1. NCBI lineage: Eukaryota > Metazoa > Chordata > Mammalia > Diprotodontia > Macropodidae > Notamacropus > Notamacropus eugenii. Next base: position 15,134,306 of record NC_092879.1, on the reverse strand, counting down.
ACAGCCCTTAAGCTATGTATATATATATATGTATGTATGTATGTATGTATGTATGTATGTATGTGTGTGTATATGTATGTATTTATATAATTTATATGAATAAAGTTATTGTTTATTTATTATTAACATTCTTTCAGTTTTAAATTTGGAGCTCCAGTTTCTCACCCTCCTTCTAGCCCGTCCTCCAAACACTGAAAGGCAAGTGATATGATATCAATAATAAAAATGAAATCATGCAGAACCCTTTTTCACATTAGCCATATCAAAAAAGCAAAATCAAAAAGTAAAAAATTATACTTCAATTTGCATTCAGAGTACATCAGTTATGTCTCTGTAGGAGAACATTTTTTCATCATCATCCTTTTGGAAATGTCTTTATCACTTTATTGATAGGTGCAGTTAAGTCACATTGCTGCTTGTATACACTATGATTTCTTGGTTCTGGCTGCCTCATTTTGCGTAAATTCATATAGGCTTTCTCAGGTTTTTCTGAAACCAACCCCCTGGTAATTTCTTATGGCGGCGTAGTACTCCATCACAATGATATCGCACTACTTATTCATCCATTCCTGAATTGAGGAACAACTCAATTTCCAATTCTTTGCCACCACAAAAAGAGCAACTCTAAATATTTTTCTCCATATAGGTCCTTTTCCCTTTCCTTTATTCTCTTTGGATACAGACCTGGCAGTGGTATTACACAGTTTTATAGCTTTTTGTGCTTAGTCCCAATTTTCTTCTCCATAGTGGTGGGACTAGCAGACCCCTTCACCTGCCACTGGTTAGTGTGCTTATTTTTTTTTTCATCCCCTCCAGTGTTTGTCATTTCTGATAGATGTGAGGTGTTTTCATTTGAACTTCGCTAAAAATTAGTGATTTAGAACATTCTTTCTTGCCACTATAGCTAGCTTTGGTTTCTTCTTCTGAAAGTTCCTTGTTCATATCCCTTGACTACCGATCAATTGGAAAATGACTCTTTTTATTAATGTTATCAATATATTTGCAATAGGTATTTATCAGAGAAGCATACTGCAGAAAATTTGATATTACTTTGTTGTCTGTGATACCTTTTAGTAAAATCATGGTTTCCCTGATTATTTCTTCTGATTAAGTCTATTTTTGCTTTGGCTGAGATCATGATTTGTGCCCCTGCCTTTTTTACTTTAGCTGAATCATAGGAACTGAGTTCATATCTCACCTTGACACTCACTAGCTCTGTGACCTTGGGCAAGTCACCTAACTCCAACTGCCTCATCCTGGGTCATCTTCAGTTATCCTGATGAATATCTAGTCACTGGATTCAGATGGCTCTGGAGGAGAAGTGACGCTGGTGACCTGCACAGTCCTCCATCACTCAAAACAAAGTCATGTGGAAGTCATGTCATTATTTCTCTGATGGCATAGTCTTTTTCGGCAACGAAGGGTGAACACACACACAATATATATTCTATTTTCGTCTCTTCTTTTAATACTATGTATATATTTCTCTGTCAGCTGTGTTTCATGTAAACCACATATGGTTGGATTCTGGTTTCTAATTCACCTTGCTATCTACTTCTCTTTTACAAGTGAGTTCAGCCCTTTCAAATTTATAGTTATTATTACTCACTGGGTATTTCCCTCCATCCCATTTTCTTCTCTTTCTTCTCTCTTTTTATTCCACCCCTCCTCAAAGGTCTATTTTGCTTCTACTACTGCCTTTCTTAATCTACTTTTCATGTTGCCATGTTCCTTTCTCCTTATTCCTTTCTCCTACTATTTCCCTATTGGGTAACACAGATTTCCATGCATAACCAAATGTGTATACACACACACACATATACATATACATACATACATACATACATATATATATATTATATATATATATATATTCCCTCTTGAAAGCAATTCTTGCTCGCTAACTCCTCCACATTTCCCCCTGAACTATAAAAATACTTCCTTTCATACCTCTTTTATGTGAGAAATTTTTCCACATTCCATCTATGTTTCCCCCCTTCTCCCAGTGCCTCCCTCTTTCTCACTCCATCTATTCTCTATGGCCAACTCCAATACAATAAACTCACAGGAATGATCTATATGTAGACTGATTCTAACTTCTCTTAAGGTGATAAAGATCTTGTGTGTTACATGTTACCTTCACATATGGGAAAGGAAACAATTTATCTTTATTGAGTCCCTTATGAGTTTTCTTTTCTGTTTATGTTTTTTCTGTTTCTCCACAGTCTTGTGTTTAAGAATGCTTAAAATTTCTCTATTTTTACAAAAGACCATTCTCAGCCTCTGAATGATTTTGCTCAGTTTTACTGTGGAGTCTATTCTTCATTATAATTCCAGCTCTTTGCCTTCCCAAATGTGTTCCAAGTTCTCTGTTCATTTTACATGAAAGCTTCTAACACTTGTGTGATTCTGACGCTGACTCCATCACAAATGAATTGTTTTGTGGCTGCTTGTAATATTTTCTCCTTTACCTGGGAGCTCTTTGATTTGAGCATACTATTCCTAGGGATTTTCATTTTGGAAACTCTTTGAGGAAGTGATTGATACATGTTTCCAATTTCTATTTTATCTTCTGGATCTAAGAAAGCAGGGCAGTTTTCTTGGGCGATTTCTTCAAATAATGCCTAGGCTCTTTCTCTAATTGTGTGTTTCATGTAGTCCAATAATTCTTTTTTAAAGTAATTAATTAATTAATTAATTTTAATATTCTAAAAGCACTACCAAAAAACTTAGATTTTTTACCCCCCACCTATCCCCCACCACTCCCTTCCTTCCCCAAGATGCCATACAATTCTATATAGGATCTACATATATTTTCCTATTCAATATGTTTTCACTATAGTCATGCTGTGTAGACGAACTAAAATAAATGGAAGAAATCATATAACAAAGCAAAACATAATACACACACACACATACACACACATACAAACATGATCTGCAACCTTTTGCAAATGAATTCTATAGTTCTTTCTCTGAGTGTGGAAGGCATTTTGCCTTGGGAAACCGTTGGGAATTATTCTTTTTAAGTTCTTGCGTTATTACTAAGTTCCAAGTCTACCAAAAAAAACTCTCGCACCCTGTGGTCGTTGCTGTGCACAAAGTTCTCCTGGTTCTGCTCCTTTCACTCAGCATAAGAACATATAAGTCCTTCCAGGCCTCTCTGAAGTCTTCCTATTCATCATTTCTTATAGCACAATAGTATTCCATTACATTCATATATCACAATTTATTCAGCCATTCTCCAATTAATGGGCATCCCCTTGATTTCCAGTTTTTGGCCAATACAAAGAGTGCTGCTGTAAATATTTTTGTAGATGTGGGACCCTTTCCCATTTTTATGATCTCTTGGGGATACAGTCCTAGTAGCGATATTGCTGGGTCAAAGGGTATGCACATTTTTGTAGCCTTTTGGCCATAGTTCCAAATTGCCCTCCAGAATGACTGGATGAGCTCACAGCTCCACCAAAAATGAATTAGTGTTCCAACTCTCCCACATCCTCTCCAATATTTATAATTTTCCTGTTCTGTCATGTTTGCCAGTCTTATAGATGTGATGTGGTACCTCAGAGTTGTTTTGATTTGCATGTCTAATCAAAAGTGATTTAGAGCATTTTTCATGTGATCATAGATATCTTTAATTTCTTCCTCTGAAAACTGCCTATTCGTATCCTTTCACCATTTATTAATTGGGGAATGACTTGTATTGTTGTACATTTGACTGAGTTCTCTATATATTCCAGAAATGAGGTCTTTATCCCCAAGTTTAGCTGTAAAAATTCTTTCCCAATTTATTGCATCCCTCCGAATTTTGGCTGCATTGGGTTTGGTTGTGCAAAAACTTTTCAGTTTAATGTAATCAACGTTATCCATCTTGCATTTCATAGTGCTTTCTATCTCTTCTTTAGTAAAAAATTCTTCCCTTCTCCACAAATCTGATAAATACATTGTTCCTTGTTCCTCCAGTTTGTCCACGGTATCAGTCTTTATACCTAGATCGTGTACCCATTTGGGCTTTATTCTTGCGTAGGGTGTCAGGCATGGGTCTATGTTCAGTTTCTGCCATACTGTTATCCAGTTTTCCCAGCAATTTTTGTCGAATAGTGAGTTCTTATCCCAGAAGCTGGGGTCCTTGGCTTTATCAAACAGGTGGTTGCTATATTCCTTGCCTACTGTGTATTGAGTGCCAAGTCTATTCTACTTGTCTACCGTTCTGTTTCTTAGCCAGTACCAAGTGGTTTTGATAATTGCTGTTTTATAGTACAATTTGAGATCTGGTAGTGCTAGGCCACGTTCCTTAGCATTTCTTTTCATTCGCTCCTTTGATATTGTGGACCTTTTATTCTTCCAGATGAATTTTGATATTTTATCCAGCTCTAGAAAATAATTATCTGATAGTTTAATTGGTATGTCACTAAATAAGTAAATTAATTTAGGTAGAATTGTCATTTTTATTATATCAGCTCAGCCTACCCATGAGCAACTGATGTTTTTCCACCTACTTAAATCTGACTTTATTTGTGCAAAAAGCGTCTTTTAATTGTGTTCATACAATCCCTGGGCTTGTTTTGGCAAGTAAACTCTCAGCTATTTTGTAGTGTCTACCCTAGCTTTAAATGGGATTTCTCTTTCTATCTTTTGCTGTTGGACTTTGTTGCTAATATGTAGGAATGCAGAAGACTTGTGAGGGTTTATTTTGTAACCTGCAACTTTGTCAAAGTTGTTTATTATTTCAAGTAGTTTTTCACTTGAATCTCTGGGATTCTCTGATTGTATCATCATATCATCTGAAAAGAGGGATAGCTTAGTTTCTTCTTTGACTATTATTATTCCTTCAGTTTCTTTATCTTGTCTAATTACTACAGCTAACGTTTCTAGTACCATATTGCATAACAGTAGTGATAACGGACATCCTTGTTTCACCCCTGATCTTACTGGAAATGCATCTAGCTTATCCCCATTGCATATAATGCTTGCTGAAGGTTTTAGGTAGATACTGCTTATTATTTTATGGAAAGTTCCCTTTGTTTCTATGTTCTCTAGTGTTTTTAATAGGAATGGGTGTTGTATTTTGTGGAAAGTTTTTTCTGCATCTATTGAGATAAACATATGATTTTTGCTCCTTTTGTTGTTGATATGATTAATAATGCTAATAGTTTTCTAAATATTGAACCAGTCCTGCATTCCTGGTATGAATCCTACCTGATCATAATGTGTTATTCTCATGATAAGATGCTGTATTCTTTTTGCTAAAATCTTACTTAAATTTTTTGCATCTATATTCATTAGAGTAATTGGTCTATAATTTTCTTTGTCTGTTTTGTCTCTTCCTGGTTTAGGTATCAAAACCATATTTGCATCATAGAAAGAATTTGGGAGGACTCCTTCTTCCCCAGTTTTCAAAAATAGTCCATATAGTATTGGAATTAACTGTTCTTTAAATGTTTGATAGAATTCAGTTGTAAATCTATCTGGCCCTGGAGATTTTTTCCTAGGGAGTTCGTTGACGGCTTGTTAAATTTCTTTTTTCTGAGATGGGATGTTTAAGTGTTCAACTTCTTCTTCTGTTAATCTGGTCAATTTGTATTTTTTAAAATACTCATCCATCTCATTTAGATTATTAAATTTAAATGCATAAAATTTTGCAAAGTATTTTCTAATTATTGTTTTAATGTCCTCCTCATTGGAGTGAGTTCACCCCTTTCATTTTTGATATTAGTAATTTGATTTTCTTCTTTTTTTAAATCACATTGACCAAAGGTTTATCAATTTTATTAGTTTTTTCATAAAACCAACTATTGGTTTTATTTATTAATTCAATAGTTTTCTTAATTTCAGTTTTATTAATCTCTCCTTTGGTTTTCAGTATTTCTAATTTGTTATTTACTTGGGGATTTTCAATTTGTTCTTATTCTAGCTTTTTCAACTGCATGCCCAAATCACTGATCTCCTCTTTCTCTATTTTATTTATGTAGGCATTCAAAGAGATAAAACTTCCCCTAAGACCTGCTTTTGCAGTATCCCATAAGATTTAGTAGGTTGCTAGTCCAATAATTCTTAAGTGATTTCTCCGTCTACCTCTGAAATCACTTGTTTTCCTGATGAATGTTTTCATATTTTCTTACTCTTCGATTTTGTTTTATTGCCAGAAGCAAGTCACCCTCCTCTGTGTATGGAAGAGCCAGTTTTGGGAAGCAATACCTTACTATCAACTGCCAGAACCCTACCTACAACGTTAGTGCAAGTCACAGAGACTATAGATTATGCTTGTGAGGGCAGAGATGGGATGGAAATTGGGTGGAAGAAGGGAAGTAGAACACTGGTCATAATTGCTCATTTGTATTAACTATACGTGAGCTAGTGTCTAGCAGGGTACCACACTCCAACCTTTCTGCCTATGTTCCCCTTCCTCAGCCCTGCTGGAAGAGCTCTGAATCTCCACTCCATTCTGACCCTTGCTGCTCATTTTAGATAGCAAACGCCAGGATCATTTCCATTTTAGAGATGAGGAAAAGTGAGGCTGAAAGAGGTGAGTAGGCAAGAGGGGAAGGGGCCTGGACAAGAAGGTGGCAAGAAAGTTGCCAGTCAACTATGCTTTAAGGAAGGGCTCCCATCAAAGCTGAGGAAATATTTGGCCAGGGCTCGTTGCTGTTCAGTCACTCAGTCATGTCAGATTTTGTGTGATTCCGTGGACTTTTATCCCTGGGGTTTTCTTATTAAAGACAATAGAATGGTTTACTTTATCCTTTTCCTGTGTGTTTGTACTTTGCAGATGAGAAACTCTGGCCAATATTGGTTAAGTGACTGCCCTAGGATCACATAGCTAGTAAGAGTCTAAGGTCAGACTTGAACTCAGATCTTCCTGATCTTCCAAGCCTGGTGTTGTATCCACTGCACCACCTAACTTCCTTGTCCAGGGCTATTAAAAAAAACAACCAAGAAAATATACACAATAAGATAGTAAGGATACAACTGTAGTCCTCATCCCTAATAGTAGCACTTGGATTCCAATCCAGATTGACTACTTCCAAATCTCCTCTTTTTCCTGAAAGTAGTGGTTTTTTATATTACATCAATAACCAATTATTAAATTAGGATACAAACTGTTTATTTCCTCCTTAAGAGACCACCCCCTATAGGTCAGTCAATATCTGATAGATGAGATTTTGAAATCTTCAGAGAACATGCTCCTTGATCTTGGGCAGGACCCCAACCAACTAGAAGATTCCTTCTGCTTACAGTGTAAATAGAATATAATCTAGGTGCCTAGATGTAACGTAATCTATCCCTAAAGCATTGAATCTATGCTCTTGAAGAATTCCCCCCGCTCCCCTTGTGACTTAAGGTAATCCAGCTCATGAAGGAGATAGCCAACCAAAATGGTCTCGGTAGAGATGGATTCCTTTGTCCAAATTTCTGGAGATGGCTGAGTTGTTTGATCAAGTCATTTTCTTAGCAAGAGGAGATGAAGACTTCGAGTCCACTTCCTTATTAATTGTTGACAAATAAGGCTTGATTTTATCTTGGCAAAAGCACCATGGTTTTTTCTTTTGGTTATGGAGAGAGACCACAGATCGCCAATTTGTTTATCATCAACTAGTCTACTTCATTAAGGCCTTTATTTATTCTTCCAAATCTCTCAGTCTTATTCTTCAGATTATCCAGCATTCCTTTAAGTTTTAAACATAAGACAAGATAGTTCACATGTTACTACTTTTTAATAACATAACTGTACTAGAATTAATTGAGGCTTAAATAAAACAAAGAGATTCATTATTTTGTTTCACAAACTTGTTTATTCTATCCTAACTGTACTCACTCTGGAAAAATGAGATACTTCAGGAATTAAATCTTATAGATTTGATAGCTACCAACGCTAATTTAACTCTTGCTCAGTCCAAGGAATAAGTACAAATTTTAAAATTCAAGCTCTTCAAAACTAAGTTGGTATAAAGTAACACAAATTCACAAAGTATTATAACAAAACAAAATTCTTAGTTATTACAGAATTCTAGATATCACCAAGTTCCTTAGTCAAAAAGGTGTTTGTAAGGAAAAGGAGATTTGCTTTCTGTAAGTCAAGGACATAGCCAGTTAATTTAGTCTTATTACAACAACAAATTTTCCTTACATATATCCTAGAAATTAAGTCCATTCTGAAATTTCATATACATAGTCCATAAACGTTTAAATTAACACACATAAATATATCTTTTAGATGAAACAGGCTTGAAAATCACACCCCGAGTTTTCCTCATGATTTCTCCCTTTCATTTTAATTCTCCCAGGCAACACGATTAATGTGCAAATGTGTTTAATAAGAATATAAGTGTAGAACCCATATAAGATTTCATGCTGTCTCAGGCAGTTAGGGAGGAAGGAGAGAGGTGGAGAAAATCTGAGACTTATGGAAGTGATTTTACAAAACTGAAAGCAAATAAACTAAAAAAATGCTAGAGAATAAAGAAGAAAATTACATCCCTATTTTTGTAAAGGTTTCTCATTTGCTCAATAAAAAATTCTACAACACAGAAATTTCTAGTTCTTTCCTTATTTGCAATATTTCCTCTTTATGTCTTGTTTGTTCACGTTGTTTGATTGCTGACTCCCCCATTAATCTGTGCACTCCTTCAGAGAGCAGGGGCTGTGTTAGAGTTCTTCATATTTCCCATGTAGCAGAGAACCTGGCACATAGGAAGTAGTTTAAAAAGCTTCAAATACCTGAATGAAACCTGATTGGACCCTGTTTCTCCTGATATTGCTTCTGTGTCGGTTAAGGGGACAAAAAGTCCTACCAATGGAAAAAAAAATGTAGTCTGGGGGGGGCAGGGTTTGGAGATGTTCCACCGCATCGCAGCACTTGTGGGCTCTGAGGGCTGCTAGGCTCCATGGGCGTATCTTACAAACTCAACTTGAATGCCAACATTGCCCGGCGTTTCCCTGAACCTGAATGGGAGTGTCTACTCTCCTTTCGCCAGTATGGCAGCCGACACTCAGTACTGGCTGCTGGTCAACAACTATGGACCACCATCTGTAGGCTACACCCTGGGTACGGGGAGCAGTCGGGAACCCCAGAGCTAATATGCAGAACTTCTAGCTATCATCGAAGAGCTAGGCAAAGATATCAGACCCACATACTCGAGGAGCAAAAGCACCATGGAGAGGCTAAAGGTAGGCATGGTTCATGCTCACAGATTATTCCGGGAATGCCTGGCAGAGACTGGACGAAATGCAAGATCCTAGCCTCCTACTTCACTTTCAAAGTTTTCCATTTCTTTGTGAAGAAGAAAGAATAGCACTTTTTTCTCTGGTGACTTTCAAAACATTTAAATGAATCCCTTCTACTACTGAACAGTGTAAAAGTTTGGGTTCCTTCCCCCTCTCTTTCTCTAATCCCCACCACAGTCTGTAAGAATAGAAGAAAAGGCCATTTTGCAGTTAAGATTTGCGTTATAAGTAGTGAGGAACAGCTTAGGTAACTTTCATTTTAAAAGCATTGAGTCCAGAAATTGCACGGAGAAAGTTTTGCCTGTGTTGCTGCCTACTATATATTACTATCCTGCTAACGTGCCTCAATCTTTTTTCTTTCTCTAAGTACACTTACAACCACCTAAATTGTCCTTCTTTTGCAACCTTTACAGAATTTCCAATAAATCTGAAGAATTTTTTTCATGAGTTGATGCTGACTGGAAATTGGGTATCTCCCAGTTAGGTCCACATGATAGAAACGCTGCTTTGAAAAATTACATGGTTTTTTTTTTTTTGTTTGTTTGTTACTTTTGCTTTTGGTGTGTGAACATTTGCATGATTGTTCGTACTTTGAAGTCAATTTATAATGCATGAGTTATAAATACAGAGGACTGATCAACCTACTAAAAAATTAAGAACTCAAGTAGTTACATTTCAGATGAAGATTGTACATTTTAGGTCTTGAGGTCGCCATAGAATGATAAAAAAAGAAATCTGGATAAATGACTAAAACTGTTATGTGCATCTTTGTTTGTATTTATCACTTGATGTAATAAAGCATATTTTCATTAACAACTAAGAAAAGTCCCAACAATGGTTTGTCAGGACCTCTCCAAGCTGGGGGATTCCTGAAGGCCCTTAAGTCCTCATACTCTTCTCTGGCAGACAGCTCTGATAAACCAGAAGTGTTTGTATAGAGAGGGGAGAGGCTGTGTCCAGAGAAGATGTGTCACTGTTTCATGGTTGCATTTATATGCTGTGTTGGATAATCCTGCTACTGTTAGAAGTCCAGTGACTTTCCAGTATTTCATTTCATCCCAACACCCTGAATTAAGAGATTGTTAGTGTTCAAGGACCCTCTAACTAGGGATGCGTGCAGGGCGTGTTGCTGTTACACAACCAGTGGGGGGGGTTTATTGACTCAATCCCTTCACATTTAGTGTGAAGAGAGTAGTGTTTGAATCTGCATGTCTCTCACATGGTTTTGTTTCCTTTTCTGAATCAGAATTTTTAGCTGTTCTTCCTCTTCCTCCTTAAAGATGAACTTTGTCTCCTCCTTCTGCTTCATCTCTTGTGTAAGGCAGCCTTGTTTCCACAGGGCTCTCTCTCTGTCCCTCGCCCTGAGGGCCTCCCATCTTCCAGTGACCCCTTTCCTTGCCTTTAGAGGTTCATTTATCATCTTTATTCCTTAGCCTTTCATCCTTGTATCAAGTTGTTGCTTTATTTTCCTTTCACAGTTAAGTAAAGCCCCCTCTTTCTCTTCTCCCTTTCAACATTTCTGTTGGTGTGTCAGATTTGTTGTTGTTTTTTATTTTCTGCAGTTTTTTTCCAGATAACAATTTTTTCCTTCATTCTGCATCAGTCTTCTTACCTTTCTGTTCATTCTATTCTTTCTCTCACTGGTCATATGCTAATTTATTCCTTCTTTAGCAAATCCAGCCTCATATATTTTTTCTGGCTGGGTGACCTTGAGTACATACTTGCCATCTGCCTCAGTTTTCTCATGTGTAAAATGAGGTTAATAACAGCACCTACCTCCCAGGACTGTTGTGAGGGTCAAACGAGATACTATTTGTAAAGCATTTAGCACAGTGCCTGGCACACTGTAGAAGCTCAATAAATGCTTATTCCCTTCCCTCTCTTACCCTTCATGGAATCAACATTTCTTTTTTTAAATTTATTTATTTATTTTCAGTGTTCCCCAACGACTACCATACGCCCGAGATTTTTTCTTTCCCTCCATCCCCCTCCCTCCCCCCCCCCACTCGCCCTCTCCCTCCCTGAGACAGCATACAATTTTATATAGGTTCTACACACACATTCCTATTAAATACATTTTCACCATAATCATGTTGTGTAGAAGAATTAAAATGAATGGGAGAAATCATATAACAAACCAAAACGTAATGCAAAAGAAAATGATCTGTTGCAATCTGCGATTGAATTCCATAGTTCTTTCTCTGGATGTGAAAGGCATTTTGCCTTAAAAGACCATTGGGAATCTTTTAAGTCCTTGCAATGCAGTGAAATTCTAAGTCTACAAGAAAAAGTCCTCTCACACTGTGGTTGTTACTGTGTACAAAGTTCTGTTTCTACCCCTTTTGCTCAGCATCAGATCATATAAGTTTTTCCAGGCCTCTCTGAAGTCATTCTTTTCATCGTTTCTTATACACAACAGTATTCCATTACATTCATATACCATGATCTATTCAGTCATTTCCCAATTGATGGGCGTCCCCTTGATTTCCAGTTTTTGGCCACTACAAAGAGTGTTGCTATAAATATTTATTTACATGTGGGACCCTTTCCCACTTTTATGATCTCTTGGGAATACAATCCTAGAAGAGCTATTGCTGGGTGACAGGGTATGCACCTTTTTGCAGCCCTTTGGGCATAGTTCCAAATTGCTCTCCAGAATGGTGGGATCAGCTCACAGCTCCACTAACAATGAATTAGTGTTCCAAATCTCTCATATCTTCTCCAACATTTATCATCTTCCTGTTTTGTCATGTTAGTCAATCTGACAGGTGTAATGTGGTACCTCAGAGTTGTTTTAATTTACATATCTCTGTTCAATACTGATTTAAAGCATTTATTCATGTGGTTATATATACCTTTAATTTCTTCCTCTGAAAACTTCCTGTACATATCCTTTGACCATTTATCAGCTGGGGAACGATTTGCATTCTTGTACATTTGACTCACTTCTTTATAGATTTCAGAAAGGAGGCCTTTATCCAGACACCAGTTGAAAAAATTCTTTCCCAGGTTTCTGTTTACTATCTAATGTTGGTTTCGTTGGGTTTGCTTCTGCAAAAACTTTTCAATTTAACGTAATCAAAATTATCCGTTTTGCACTTCACAATGTTCTCTATCCCTTGTTTGATTATAAATTTCTCCATTCTCCATAAATCTGACAAATATACTATTCTGTAATCCGCTATTTTGTTCATAGTATCAATTTTTATACTTAGATCATGTATTCATTTGAATTTTATTCTTGTTTACGGTGTCAGGCATTGGTCTATGCTCAGTTTCCGTCACAGTCGTCCAGTTTTCCCAGCAATTTTTGTCAAACAATGAGTTCTTATCCCAGAAGCTGGGGTCGTTGGGTTTATCAAACAGTAGATTGCTATATGCATTGATTACTGTGTCTTGAGTAACTAACCTATTTCACTGGCCTACCCCTCTGTTTCTTAGCCATTATCAAGTGATTTTGATGATTGCTGCTTTATGATACAATTTGAGATCTGGTAGGGCTAGGCCACCTTCCCTAGCATTTCTTTTCATTATTTCCTTTGATATTCTGGATTTTTGTTCCTCCAGATGAATTTTGATGTGATTTTTTTCTAGCTCTAAAGATAATTATCTGATAGCTTGATTGGTATGGCAATGACTAAGTAAATTAATTTAGGTAGAATTGTCATTTTTATTATATTAACTTGGCCTATCCACGAGCAGCTGATGAATTTCCACTTACTTAGATATGACTTTCTTTGTGTGAAAAATGTTCGATAATTGTGTCCATATAGTCCCTGGGTTTGTTTTGGCAGGTAGACTGCCAGATATTTTATGGCGTCTACCGTAACTTTAAATGAGTTTTCTCTTTCTGTCTCTTGCTGTTGGTCTTTGTCAGCAGTGTATACAAATACTGATGATTTTTCTGGGTTTATTTTGTAATGAAACTTTGCAAAGTTGTTTATTATTTCAAGTAGTTTTTTATCCGATTCTCTAAGTATATCATCATATCATCTGCAAAGAGGGATAATTTATTTTCTTGTTTGCCTATTCTAATTCCTCCAATTCCTTTTTGTTCTCTTATTGCTACAGCTAATATTTCTAACAGCATATTGAATGACAGTGGTGATAATGGACATCCTTGTTTCACTCCTGATCTTACTGGAAATGCATGTAACTTGTACCCCTTGCATATAACGCTTGCTGATGTTTTTAGGTAGATACTGCTTATTATTTTATGAAAAGTTCCATTTATTTCCATGCTTTTCAGTGTTTTCAATAAGAACAGGTGTTGTATTTTGTCAAAAGCTTTTTCTGCATCTCTTGCTTATTTTTGTTGTTGATTTGATCAGTAATGCTAATGGTTTTTCTAATATTGAACCAGCACTTCATTCCTAGTATAAAGCCTACTTGACCATAATGTATTATTCTCATAAGTTGCTGTATTCTTTTTGCTATTATCTTATTTAAAATTTTTGCATCTAAATTCATTACAGAAATTGGTCTATAATTTTCTTTCTCTCTTTTGGCTCTTCCTGATTTAGGTATCAGAACCATATTTGTAGCATCAAAAAAATTTGCTAGGAGTCCTTCTTCGGCAATTTTCCCAAATAGTCTACATAGTATTGGAATTAACTGTTCTTTAAATGTTTGATAGAATTCACTTGTAAATCCATCTGACCCTGGAGATTTTTTTTTCAAGAGAGTTCATTGATGTCTTATTTAATTTATTTTTCTGAGGTGGGATTATTTAAGTACTCAACTTCCTCTTCTGTTAATCTAGTCAGTTTAAATTTTTTTAAAAATAATCATCCTTCTCATATAAATTGTGAAATTTATGGGCATAGAGTTGGGCTAAGTAATTTCTAATTTTTTTTTAAAATTTGCTCCTTATTGGAGTTTAGTTTACCCTTTTCCTTTTGATATTGGTAATTTGATTTTCTTCTTTCTCTAAATCAGATCGACCGAAGTTTTATCAATTTTATTGTTTTTTCATAAAGCTAACTCTTAGTTTTATTTATTACTTCACTAGTTTTTCTTAATTTCAATTTTATTAATCTCTCCTTTGGTTTTCAGTATTTCTAATTTGGTATTAACCTGGGGATTTTCAATTTGTTCTTTTTCTAGTTTTTTCCACCTGCATGCCCAATTCATTGATCTACTCTTTCTGTATTTTATTCATGTAGGCATTCAAAGATATAAAACTTCCCCTAAGAAGTGTTTTTGCAATATCCCATAAGATTCGGTAGATTGTTTCATTATTGTCATTCTCTTGAATGAAGTTGATGATTGTTTCATTAATTCGTTGTTTAATTCACTCATTCTTTAGGATTAGATTGTTTAGTTTCAAGTTACTTTTTGGTTTTTATTTCCATGGCCTATGATTTCATATAATTTTTATTGCATTATGATCTGAGAAGCATGCGTTGAGTACCTCTGCCTTTCTGCAGTGGATTGTGAGGTTTTGTGGCCTAGTGCATGGTGGATTTTTGTATATTTGTCATGAACCACTTAGAAAAAGGTATATTCCTTTCTATCCCCATTCAATTTTCTCCAGAGATCTCTCATATCTACCTTATCCAGAGTTCTATTCATCTCCTTAATTTCTTTCTTGTTTATTTTGAGGTTAGATTTATCAAATTCAGAGAGGGGGAGGTTGAGGTTCCTCACTGGTGTAGTTTTCCTGTCTGTTTCTTCCTGTAACTCCCTTAACTTATCTAAGAATGTAGATGTTATACCACTTGGAGCATGTATGTTTAATAATGAAATTGCTTCGTTGTCTATGGTATCTTTTAGCAGGATATAGTTTCCTTCCTTTTCTCTTTTGATTAGATATAGTTCTGCTTTTGCTTTGTCTGAGATTTGTATTGCTACCCCTGATATTTTTATATCTGCTGAAGCACAATATATTCTACTCCAACCTTTTACCTTTACCCTGTGTGTATGCCCCCATTCAAATGTGTTTCTTTTAAGCAACATATTGTTGGATTATAGTTTTTAATCTATTCTGCTACCCATCTCCATTTTATAGGAGAGTTCATGTCATTCACATTCACAGTTATGATTACTATCTGAATCTTTCCTTCCATCTCCTTTCCCCCTGTTTATGCTTTTAGTTCTCCCTTCTCCCTTTCCCTCCAAAATAAGTTTTCGATTTTTGACCACAGACTCCCTCAGTCTTCTCTCCCTTCTTTCAGCCTCCCTCTCTTTTAATCCCCTTTTCTCTTAGTACTTCCTCCCTCCCTTTTAGCTTCCCTTCCCTTTTCTTTCCCCCTTCCCTTCCTACTACCTATAGAGCTAGTTGCATTTCTATATTTAACTGGCTTTGTTGTTCCCTCCTTGAATCCAATCAGATGAGAGTAACTCTCAAACAATGCTCATCTCTCCCCCTTTGCCTCCACTGCAATATATTTTTGTGCCTCTTCTTGTGATGTAATTTACCTTTTTCTGACTCTTCCTTTTCATGTCTCCTATTGCAATCGCTTCGCACACTTAAATCACATTTTTATCCTGACATCATTTATTTTATGCCACTCCCTCTATCTATGTATATCTTTTTTATATATCTTAATAAATACGCAATTCTCAAGATTAACAACTATCATTTTCCTCATAGGGATCTAAACATGTTGCTCATGTTGAGTAACAAGTTTTTGTTTTTGTTTTGCGTTTTACCTTTTTATGCCTCTCGAGACCTGCGTTTGAAGATCAGTTTTTCTATTGAGTTCTGGCCTTTTCATCAGGAAGGTCTGAAAATCCCTTATTTCATAGAATGTTCATCCCCTTGCCTCAGCTCAACTTTGCTGAGTAATTAATCCTTGATTGTACTCCCAAGTCCTTTGCCTTATGGAATATCATATTCCAATTCCATCCATCTTTTAATGTATAAGTTGCAAGGTCCTGTGTGATTCTAACACACAGGTATTTGTGCTCTTTGGTATTTCAATTATTTCTTTCAGTAATATTTTCTCCTTCACTTGATAGTTCTGGAATTTGGCAACAATATTTCTTGGTGTTTTTAAGTTGAGATCCCTTTCTGGAGGTGAATGGTGAATTCTTTCGATTACTATTTTGCTCTGTGGATCTAGGACTTCTGGGTAATTTTCCTTAATGATTCCCTAGATGATATCATCCAGGCTCCTTTTTTCCATCATGGATTTCTGATAGACCAATAATCTTTAGATTTTCTCTCCTGGATCTAAATTTCAGGTCCGTTGTTTTTCCAATTAGATATTTTACATTTTCTTCTATCTTTTCATTCTTCAGATTCTGTTTTACTGAATTCTGATATCTCATAGAATCATTAGCTTCTACTTGCCCAATTCTAATTTTTATCCAATTGTTTTCTCCAGTGCATTTTTGCATCTCCTTTTCCATCTGTCCAATTTTTCCTTTTAAGGAGTTATTTTCTTCAGTTAGGTTTTGCCCTTCCCTTTCAATTTGTCCAATTGCCTTTTAAATTCTTCTGTGATTTCCTTTTTCGTATTTTTAAAATCATTGTTCAGTTTTTCTTCTATTTGTGCTTCAGACCAGTTCACATTCTGTTCTGAAATTTTAGATGGGAGTACAGTTTCAATGCTGACCTCTTTGGTATTCATGTTTTGGTCCTTGTCCCCATAGAAAGAATGTGTGGTCTCTTCTTTTCTGCTTTGCTTCTTACTCATGATAATCACCCTTTTTTTGACTTTTAAAGTAGATCTCTGTGTCTGGGACACAGGGAGCTCTGTCCCACAGTTGTGCATAAAACTTGAGGCTTTGTGCGTTGTGGCCTCTAGCTCTTTCAGGTAGAAGCTAAAGTGCTGTAGCTTACCTGGTGCAGTGTTGGCAGGTGTTGGAAAGTAGAGGCCAGGTGAGGTCTTTTGGGGTTTCCCAAGAGTTACCCTGGATCTAGCTGTGTTAAGTGTGGAGGAGGGATGGTCTGGCCACAGGACGTCTCCTCTGCTGAGCTAGAGCATAGGGAAGCTCAGTGGTTGGTGACCCTGTCTGCGCTAGTTTCTTCCTGTTTTCCCTGGGATTCTGAGGCATGACTGGAGTCCTGGTGTTGCTGGTTGGGGGCTTCACTCCCCTTGGACTCAGGATCTTCTCCCGGTTTACTGCAGTGGGGCTGTCTAGCACAGCTCTGGTCCTGCACTGTTCCCCTTCTGCCACAGTAAGAGAGACAATCCTTAATGATTTTCCTAGCTTCATGGAAGCCAGCTTTCCTGCTTCTCCAACTATCCCAGGGATTTTCCAAGAGAGATATTCTCTGGCCTCTCCATGGTCAACAAGGTGAGGGAGATAGTAAGTACCCATCACTCTGCCATATTGGCTCCCAGAACCGGAAATCTCCCTGAGGACACTGAAAGAGGCCTATCTACTCAATGGACCTTAACTCTCCCTAAGTGAGTATGGGAAAAGGCCCAACCTAAAAATACCAAGGCTTCCATAGCATCCTGGATCATCTCCAGTCATGCTGATGAATATCCGATCTCTGAATCCAAATAGCTCAGGAGGATAAAGTGAGGCTCTTGATCTTGCAGAGCCCTCCCTCACTCCAAACAAAGTCCAATGTTAGTCATATCATCATTTCTCTGATGTTATTGTCTTCTTTGAAACACAAGGATGAACACAACAACAACAAGACAGGGTTGGGGAAGCTGTGCCTTCGAGGTCACATGGAGCCCTCATGCGACCCTTTGAATGAGTCCAAGATTTATGGAAAAAATCTTTTCATTTAGTGGATTTTTTCTGTGAAGTTTGGATTTACTCAAAGGGCCTTACTTGGGGGACCTAGCAGGCCTTATGTGGCAAAGGAAAAATTTTTAGGCTTCTTGTTTCTGGAAGTAAATGATTTAATAGCAAGGCCAACAAATTACATTAAATCAAGTCAACAAATTCCTTAGTGGTTAGAGAAAATTTCATGGGCTTAGAGAGCTTATTTCATTTTTTTTAGTTTCAAAAGGCTTTTATTTGTGGCTCCTCTAAAGGCAAAATATCAGAAAAGAATCCACTGGAGAGATAATGTTTTATAGTAAAGAAGTAGTATCTTTATCTTTTCCTTTCCCCCAAGTACAAAAGCTTTCTTCTTATTATGAACATTTAAGAGCAGTTTTCCATGTCTGGATAAGTGACTTGCTTAAAAAGGAACCCATAATTATAGCCCTCCACCATTCCGTACATCTCTAGCAGGCAATGTGCAGTTTCTCTGTAGTCTCAAGCAATACTTGTAACATAACTAGAAAGCTCTTCTGCCCAATCTAACAAAATATTTTAAGATTGTCTTCTGCTTCCCTTTATCCGCTAGAAAGAAAAGAATCTCCAAATCTTTCGTAATTGTGGTTGATAACTCAACATTTGAGGAAAAAATCCCAACACTATCTGAAACACCCAAATTATTACAAATTGTTGGTCATAAATTTAAGGAGGTTAAGCTCAAAACTAGACATGTTCCATTGTCTCCTCCCTCAAATGGATAATTAGGAAAATAGATTATTTATCTATTAGGTCTGTTAAAGAAGTCCTATTCCTGCAAAGCTCCTAAGTATTCCCTTTCCTAGAAGCCAACCATACTAGTTGGCTGATGATGGAGATTGCAATAAATCTCACAAGAATTTAAAGTCTGAAACAGTGCTAACCCAAAGATAGCCAGCAGAGCTACAAAGGGAGTTCAATGATCCAAGTGCAGTGCTGGTAAAAGCACAAGGAGAGGAATCATGGGTGACTTTTAGTGCCATTTTCATTTAACAAGTCATTAGCAAAGTAGCCCAAAGACTCCTGACTTTCATTACCCCAAGACGTTTAAATCAATTACTATAGGAAGACATGATTGTCAGGCTGGTATCTCTTTTGGTAGAGATCTTCAAGGGAGGCCCAGCCAGATACCAGCATGGTCTTCCTGGAATAACCTATGGCTGAGGGGTGTACCATACGTATTTCTTACCTGAAGCGAGCTTTTTGATGAATACGCCTTTAGGAAACAGATTTTTAGCCACCTCTTCAGGATTAGTTGGAACAACCATGACACCATTCTCACATTTCTAGTCAACAGGAGTAGCAACCTTCATTGTATGCTGTCAATTGAAGGGAATCAATCACTCTGAGGATCTCATCAAAGTTCCTGCCAGTAGTTGCTGGGTGGAGGACAGACAGCTTCAACTTCAAAGATAAATACCACAACAGCTGTCAGAGGCATTCCCTGCACATCCCCTTCATTTGGGTCTAACATGATTTGATGGCAAGGTTCCGTTTGTGATCATCAGTGATGGGGAAAGGCAATTTCTCTGTGGGCTTGTCTCCATTGTATGCATTGATATCCTTTCTATAGGAAGAAAGGTCTTGGACAGAGTCAATAGAAAAGGCAATCATCTTAACATTCTGCTTTGCAAATTCTGAGGCCAGCTGCGTGGCACTGCCCAGCTCTGTTGTTCACATTGGAGTAAAATCCCTAGGATGGGAGAAGAGAATGTCCCATGAGTCTCTGAGGACGTCCTGGAAACGAATGCAGCCTATCGTGGTGTCCACCTCCAGATTGGGGGCCTCGTCTCTGAGCAGCAGACCTCTGGGCATGGCAGCTGCAGCAGCGGCCAGGAGCAGGAGAGGGCAGAGGAGCTGCAGCCAATGTGGGCGCTCGTTCGCTGAGAGCTTATTTTATAACAGAAAAAAGGAAATATATTCATGAGGCTGATTCATGTTTTACAGAGAAATAGGTAAATTTGCCATATTCAGCTGCTGGGCATGTTGGGAGTGCAACAGGAAATTTCTAGGGTGGATTAACTCTAGTTTCAATATTTTGTTGATTTAAAAATGAAGAATTTTTTTTGAATTTTTTGAGAATTATGTTTCAGTGATCCTTTAAAGATTTCTGCCATTGGTCAATGAACCAATTTAATAAAAGAGGAAACTGAGGTGAGCTGAGAGTCAACACTTCTCATCCTCTCTAGCTGTCTGAAAAGGGCAATCCAACCGTTAGTAAAGAGTTCTGTGTTATCTAAGTTTAACTTACGATTATTTTATTTTATTTCTAAAAAGACATATTTAGACTGGTTCTAACTTATCTGCTATTCTGTCTTGTTAAAATATACATTTTCTAAATCTGTAGTCAGCTTAGCCATAAAAGAATATTTATCTAGCTTACTTCTTCCCAAGAAAAGGAAAATTAGTTCTACAGTCAAAATAAGGCAAAGTAATCAGTATTAACTGATTGAGACATTTCAGTTCCTCCCCTTTGACGCATAAGGAAATCAGTTTCCTTACAGATCACTTAGAACTGTTTTCGAATGGCTTTACATACTCCATATTTTCCAAGAATAACTTGTTCAGTATTTCTTTTTGTTCTTTTTTATTCATTTTTAGTTTTCAGCATTTACTCTTACAAGATTTTGAGTTCCAAATTTTTTTCTCACCCTCCTCCCTCGTCATGCTTCCCTCCACCCTCCCTAAGATGGCATGCAATCTGATATAAGCTATATCTGATACAGGCTATACATGTAAAGTCATATTAAACATATTTCCACACTAGTCATGTTGTGCAAGAAAAATCAGAACAAAACTGAAAAAAAACACTAAGAAAGAAAAAAAGAGAAATAAAGAAAAAATGGTATTCTAGGACCTACGTTCAGACTCCCTGGTTCTTTCTCTGGATGTGAACAACACTTTCCATCATGAGTCTTTTGGAATCATCTTAGATCGTTGTATTTCCGGGAAGAGCTAAATCTTTGAAAGTTGGTCATCACATAATATTGCTGTTAGCATGTGTAATGTTCTCTTGGTTCTGCCCCATTACTCTTGCTCAGTAGTTCTACTTAAGAATATAAAGTCTAAAAAAGTTGACTAGTTTCTTCAATTTGTCTGCTGGTATGATATAGGGCATTTTATAATTGGGGTAAATTATTGCTAGGGAAAATAATTTACACCCCTATTTTAATTCTGTTTCCTATGTCTGCCCCTACTTTGAGACATTTTTCAGGCAACATGAAGGTCAATTTGTCTTTTTTGCTTTGTTGATAGAACAGTTTTTAAATTTTTTTAAACGCAAAAGTATGTGGAGAAGAGGAAGCGCTAATGATTTCGGGTGCTTAGGGGACCTGTTGACAGTCCAACATCTATGGGACCCAATGAGCAATTTTTCCATACCTGATTATGAAGTCTGGGAAAAGAGGTATTCATTACCTAGTTATTATAAGAAAGGACCATGGCAAATAGGACTAGTACTGATGGCAGTGATGCAATTTCAGAAAGTGAGTTGGTGACTCTGCAGATTAAAGCCTTATTACTTATGGCTGGCATATTGACAGAATTTTCCAGGGTCTGTCCCCTTTGGTACAGAAGTAATTGCACATGGGGAAAAGAGAACAGAGACCTTTATTGATTTCACCCAGTTCACTGGAAATCCTTGCTACAGATGAAATAATTCAAAGGTCTATTCAAAGTCCCATGCTGTGGAGCTCTTTCAGCATGCTTTATGACCGTGAGAAGCAAGAAAAGTACATTTCTGGAATAAGTAACCTCTTAGGAAACTTCTGTAGGGGCTTCTTCTTTCGAGATCTCAAGATCCAGGAGCATGTAGAAATATTTCGTACAAACTCAATGTAAAATAGAGATGTAAGAGGAACATCAAATGGAGAACACAATTTATCTGAACCTTCAGAGAATTTCAATTGTTATATCCTGAATAGGAAAATGAGTCTTTTTTTCCTGTAAGATCATCAGATAGATGCTTAAAACGGGAAAATAAGTTTACTCTCTTCACAATTATCAATGAAATTTTACATATAATATTCTTATCCCACTGTAAAATTATAAAAATTTAAAATAAAAGACACTTCATAATTACAATCCGTTTTTAAAATATTTTCCTCAAAAACTGGTGTCATATTAACCTAGGAACATTTTGATTTTAGAAAAATTTCATGTAAGTGTACATTTATTAAAAGCGTAATTCCTTAATTAAAAGAGAATTCACATTTCTATTCAAACGTCTAATATTTCTCTAAATTCCACAAAACAAAAAAATTAGAGTTCTAAAAATATTCTGTTTCTTTTTTTTTAAAGATAATGGCAAATTTATCAGGTTCTTCTCAAGTAAAATTTCATTTATTATTTTAGATAAAATCTTAATTTAATATCATTCCTTTAGTCCCAAACCCAACAAATGAAGACATTTATACTTTGTTCATTATACTTAAGCACTTCAGAATTGTTTAATTCCTCCAACAAGCCGGGGAGGTGGGTACTGTTATTATTGTTATTATTACTACTATTGTAAAAAAACAAAGACTGATCAAATTCTCAAGTATAGTACAGCTACAAAATTGTTCAACCCTATCAGTCCTTGATTTGTAATAATGGTGGCAAGAGCTAAACCTCAGTTCTCACAAGAGTCCATTATTTTTAGCTGGCTTACATAAAAAAAAAAAATCATGATGATCCTCCCAGTCCCTTTAACTATTCTTTTTGTTTAAATTGATTTATTTAACTTTTAACACTCATTTTCACAAAATTTTGGGTTCCAAATTTTCTGCCCATTTCTCTGCTCCCCCTACCGCAAAACACCGAGCATTCTAAATGTCCCTATCATCAATTTGCCCGCTCTTCTATCATCCCTCCCTTCCCTTGTCCCCAGCTTCTCTTTTGTCCGGTAGGGCCAGAAAACTTTCTACACCCCTTAATCCGTATTTCTTATTTCCTAGTAGCAAGAACAATATTCGACAGTTGATCCTAAAACTTTGAGTTTCAACTTCTCTTCATCCCTCCCTCCCCACCCATTCCCTTTGGAATGGAAGCAATTCAATATAGGCTATGTCTGTGCAGTTTTGCAAATGACTTCCATAATAGTCGTGCTGTATAAAACTAATTATATTTCCCTCCATTCTATCCTGCCCCCCATTACTTCTATTCTCTCTTTTGATCCTCTCCCTGCCCAAGAGTGTTGACTTCAAATTGTTCCCTCCTCCCACTGCCCTTCCTTCCATCATACCCCCAGCCTGCTTATCCCCTTTTCCCCCACTTTCCTGTATTGTAAGATAGGTCTTCATACCAAAATGAGTGTGCATTTTATTTCTTCCTTTAGTGGAATGTGATGAGAGCAAACTTCACGTTTTTCTCTCACTTCCCCTCTTTTTCCCTCCACTAAAAAGTCTTTTGCTTGCCTCTTTTATGAGAGATAATTTGCCCCATTCCATTTCTCCCTTTCTCCTCCCAATATATTTCTCTCTCACTGCTTAATTTCATTTTTTAAAGATATGACCCCATCCTATTCAATTCACTCTGCGCTCTCTATCTCTGTGTGTGTGCATGTGCGTGTGCGTGTGTGAGTGTGTGTAATCCCACCCACTTCCCAGATACTGAAAAGTTTCAAGAGTTACAAATATTGTCTTTCCATGTAAGAATGTAAACAGTTCAACTTTAGTAAGTCGCTTATGACTTCTCTTTGCTATTTACCTCTTCATGCTTCTCTTCATTCTTGTGTTTGAAAGTCAAATTTTCTTTTCAGCTCTGGTCTTTTCATCAAGAATGCTTGAAAGTCCTGTATTTCATTGAAAGACCATTTTTTTCCCTGAAGTATTATACTCAGTTTTGCTGGGTAGGTGGTTCTTGGTTTTAGTCTTAGTTCCTTTGACTTCTGGAATATCCTATTCTATGCCCTTCCATCCCTTAATGTAGGAGCTGCTAGATTTTGTGTTATCCCGATTGTATTTCCACAATACTTGAATTGTTTCCTTCTAGCTGCTTGCAATATTTTCTCCTTAACCAGGGAACTCTGGAATTTGGCCACAATGTTCCTAGGAGTTTCTCTTTTTGGATCTCTTTCAGGCGGTGTTCTGTGGATTCCTTGATTACTTATTTTGCCCTCTGGTTCTAGAATCTCAGGGCAGTTTTCTTTGATAATTTCCTTGATAATGAAAGATGATGTCTAGGCGCTTTTTTTGATCCTGGCTTTCAGGTAGGCCCATAATTTTTAAATTATCTCTTGGATCTATTTTCCAGATCAGTTGCTTTCCAATGAGATATTTCATATTACCTTCCATTTTTTCATTCTTTTGGTGTTGTTTTGTGATTTCTTGGTTTCTCATAAAGTTATTAGCCTCCATCTGTTCCATTCTAATTTTGAA
This sequence comes from Notamacropus eugenii, assembly GCF_028372415.1. NCBI lineage: Eukaryota > Metazoa > Chordata > Mammalia > Diprotodontia > Macropodidae > Notamacropus > Notamacropus eugenii. The sequence goes on along the minus strand of NC_092879.1, from coordinate 15,110,010 downwards.
AGAACTATGTTCTTCAGTGAGCTTTTGAACCTCCTTTTCCATTTGGCTAAATGTGCTTTTTAGAGCATTCTTCTCCTCATTGGCTTTTTCAACCTCTTTTTCCAATTGAGTTAGCTTATTTTTGAAGGTGTTATTTTCTTTTTTTTATTTATTTGACTTTTAACATTCATTTTCACAAAATTTTGGGTTACAAATTTTCTCCCCTTTTCTCCCCTCCCCCCCCAAACCCAAGCATTCTAATTGCCCCTGTGACCAATCTGCTCTTTCTTCTATCATCCCTCTTTGCCCTTGTCTCCATCTTCTCTTTTGTCCTCTAGGGCCAGATAGCTTTCTTTACCCTTTTACCTGTATTTCTTATTTCCTAGTGGTAAGAACATTACATTTGATCCTAACACTTTGAGTTCCAACTTCTCTTCATACCTCCCTCTCCACCCCTTCCCTTTGGGAGGCAAGCAATTCAATATAGGCCAAATCTGTGTAGTTTTGCAAATGACTTCCATAATAGGTGTGTTGTGTAGGACTAACTATATTTCCCTCCATCCTATCCTGTCCCCCATTACTTCTATTCTCTTTTGATCCTATCCCTCCCCATGAGTGTCGACCTCGAATTGCATTCTCCTCCCCATGCCCTCCCTTCTATCATCTCCCCCACCCTGCTTGTCCCCTTGTCCCCCACTTTCCTGTATTGTGAGATAGGTTTTCCTACCAAAATGCGTGTGCATTTTATTCTTTCCTTTAGTGGAATGTGATGAGAGTAGACTTCATGTTTTTCTCTCACCTCCCCTCTTTATCCTTCCACTAATGAGTCTTTTGCTTGCCTCTTTTATGAGAGATAATTTGCCCCATTCAATTTCTCCCTTTCTCCTCCCAATATATTTCTCTCTCACTCCTTGATTTCATTTTTTTTAAGATATGATCCCATCCTCTTCAATTCACTCTGTGCACTCTGTCTCTTTGTATGTGTGCGTGTGTGCATGTGTATGTGCGTACTCCCACCCAGTACCAAGATACTGAAATGTTTTAAGAGTTACAAATATTGTCTTTCCATGTAGGAATGTAAACAGTTCAACTTTAGTAAGTCCCTTATGGCTTCTCTTTGCTGTTCACCTTTTCACGGTTCTCTTCATTCTTGTGTTTGAAAGTCAAATTTTCTTTTCAGCTCTGGTCTTTTCATCAAGAAAATTTGAAAATCCTCTATTTCATTGAAAGACGGTTTTTTCCCCTCAAGTATTATACTCAGTTGTGCTGGGTAGGTGATTCTTGGTTTTAGTCCTCATTCCTTTGACTTCTGGAATATGCTGTTCCATGACCTTCGATCCCTTAATGTAGAGGCTGCTAGATCTTGTGTTATCCTGATTGTATTTCCACAATACTTGAATTGTTTCTTTCTAGCTGCTTGCAATATTTTCTCCTTGACCTGGGAACTCTGGAATTTGGCCACAATGTTCCTAGGAGTTTCTCTTTTTGGATCTCTTTCATGCGGTGTTCTGCGGATTCCTTGAATATTTATTTTGCCCTCTGGTTCTAGAATCTCAGGGCAGTTTTCCTTGGTAATTTCATAGAAGAAGATGTCTAGGCTCTTCTTTCGATCATGGCTTTCAGGTAGTCCCAAAATTTTTAAATTGTCTCTCCTGAATCTATTTTCCAGGTCAGTTGTTTTTCCAATAAGATATTTCACATTATCTTCCATTTTCCATTCTTCTCTCTTTGTTCTGTGATATCATGCTTTCTCGCAAAGTCCTTAGCCTCCATCTGTGCCATTCTAGTTTTGAAAGAACTATTTTCTTCAGTGAGCTTTTGAATCTCCTTTTCCATTTGGCTAATTCTGCTTTTGAAAGCATTGTTCTCCTCATTGGCTTTTTGAACCTTTTTTGACAATTGTGTTAGGCTAGTTTTCAAGGTGTTAATTTCTTCAACATTTTTTTGGTTCTCCTTTAGCAGGGAGCTGATCTGCTTTTCATGCTTTTCTTTCATCTCTCTCATTTCTCTTCCAAGTTTTTCCTCCACCTCTCTAACTTGATTTTCAAAATTCCTTTTGAGCTCTTCCATGGCCTGAGCCCATTGGGTGGGCTGGGACACAGAAGCCTTGATTTCTGTGTCTTTGCCTGATGGTAAGCATTGTTCTTCCTCATCAGAAAGGAAGGGAGGAAATGTCTGTTCTCCAAGAAAGTAGCCTTCAATAATCTTATTTCTTTTCCCTTTTCTGGGCATTTTCCCAGTCAGTGACTTGACCTATGAATATTCTCCTCACACCCACCTCGCCTCCTGGTCCTCCCAGCCACTGTTTGGGGTCTGAGATTCAAATGCTGCTTCCAGCCTTAGGGCTTTTGGCGGGGGCAGGGCTGCTATTCAGTGTGAGAATTAAGTTCAGGTCGTCAGGTCGGGTCAGGGCCTCCTCTCAGGCCCAGTTCCCTCAGGGTGTTTATGCACAGATCTTCCACAATGGATCTAGGCTCCCCTCTCGACCCGCCAAAGAGACTCTCTCACCTACCCCCATCACCTGTGGGAGGAGGGACTTGTGCAGCCGCTGGAGATCCCGTCCCTGAAGCCTGCTCGGGTCTGTTTCTCTTGGTGCCGTGGCTGCAGCAGGTCTGGACTGGGCTGGTCTCCGCGTCTGCAGTGCGACGAACCTTTTGCCAGAGGTTTTGCAGGTCCCTCTGTGGGTGGTGGGACCCGCCTGGCCGCTGGAGATCCTGTCCCCGAAGCCCGCTCGGATCTTTTCCTCTTGGTGCCGCGGCCACTGCAGGGCTGCCCTCAGCTCCCACTCCTGGCGCCCAGTCCACAGCGCGAAGGACCCCCCGCGAGAGGTTTGCAGGTCCCTCTGGAACAGAAGTCTCCCTCGCTCCAATATTCCGTGGTCTCTGGGTGCAGAATTCTCCGTCAGTTACTTCCCTGTAGCTGTTCTGTGGTTTGTGGGTTCGGAGCTATGTGTATGTGCGTCTTTCTTCTCCCTCAAGGTGTTATTTTCTCCAGCATTTTTTTTGAGTCTCCTTTAGCAAGGTGTTGACCTGCTTTCCATGCTTTTCTTGCATCTCTCTCATTTCTCTTCCCAGTTTTTCCTCCACCTCTCTAACTTGATTTTCAAAATCCTTTTTGAGCTCTTCCATGGCCTGAGGCCATTGAATATTTATTTTGGATGTTTGGGATATAGAAGCCTTGATTTCTAAGTCTTTCCCTGATGGTAAGCTTTGTTCTTCTTCATCATAAAGGAAGGGAGGAGATACATGCTCACTAAGAAAGTAACCTACTATGGTCTTATTTTTTTTCTCCTTTTCTGGGCATTTTCCCAGCCAGTGACTTAACTTATTAGTTTCCTTTCCTCACCCACCTCGCCTCCAGATCCGCCCAGGCAGTGCTTGGGATCTGAGATTCAAATGCTGCTTCCCAGTCTTAGGGCTTTGGTGGGGCGGGGCTGCTATTCAATGTGAGATAAGTTCAAGTGCTCAGGTGGGAGCAGGGCCGTCAGTCAGGGCTTAGTTCCCTCAGGGGGTTTATGTGGAGACCTTCAACAATAGATCCGAGGTCCTGCTTGCTCAGGGAGCCCCTGTCTGCTGCCACCTCCGCTGCTCCCTCCCGAGGGGGCCTTAGTTATGGGAGCACCCCACCCTCCTCTCGGAGAACTGAAAAGCCCCTCTCACCGACCTTTGTCACCTGTGAGTGGAGGGACCTGCTCGGCCGCTGGAGATTTTGTCCCTGAAGCCTGCTCGGATCTGCTGCTCTCAGTGCCGTGTGGCCAAGGCAGGGCTTGGCTCTGCTCCATGTCCAGTGTGCGACGGACCTTTTGGGTCAGTTTTTCAGGTCTCTGTGGAACAGAAATCTCCTCCACTCCGTTGTTCTGTGGCTTCTGTTGCTCCTGAATTTGTTGGGAGTTCTTCTTTGCAAGTATTTTATGGGCTGTGGGTTTCAGCTAGCCCATGTGTATCTTTCTACTTCGCCATCTTGGCTCCTCTCCCCCTTTAACTATTCTTTACTATTCTCTCTCTCTCTCTCTCTCTCTCTCTCTCTCTCTCTCTCTCTCTCTCTCTCTCTCTCTCTCTCTCTCTCCTTCTGTCTTTTAACTAACTCCCAACCAGTGTACCTACACTTCACCCTTTTATTTTAAGCTCTGCATCTGTGCTTGGTCAATGCAGACTCCAAATTTCCTTAAACTCTATACCCGCTTTTCTCATCCCTACTTGTTTGGAATGGTCATCTTCTCTATCATTTTGCAAAAATAGTCCTTCAGCACTCGAACTTTCTTTTTACCTTATCCAACACTTATTTTTCTTTAATTAGTTTAATTCCTCTAGTCATTGATTACCACGATTTCAAATTTTAGGACCTAGTATTATCAATGCTCGTATGCTTAAATTCATGTTTGACAATGAGGCAAGAAAGATCCTGAAATAATTTACGTTTTTGTTCTCTCCCAATTCATGATTTTTATGTTAAGATTTAAAAGCCATATATGCCTTTTAATTTGATCTTTTGTAGTCTGATTACCCTCTATTTAGGTTTGCATGCACTTAATTCATTCCTGTAATTCTATCTTCTTCTTTCGTTCTATCTTCAATAATTCTTACCCTAACTTATCATAGTCTTATTTATTATACTTCTATCAAAATATTGTGTTCAGTTCCACTGATATCAATAGAACTTTTACAGTGTTTTTAATTTACCCAAACAATTGATTTAAACTACGGAGATATTGTTAAATATTAATTCCTTTTAGTTGCTTCCTGATTTCAAAGCAATCTTTTTCTGGGAAAACTTTGGGATTCACCATAAATCTGGGAGTTCCAATTTAAGGGCTGATAACAGGATTCGTTTGGTTTCTCCAGAGTGATTGTTTAAAAGCATTAAGCAACAGAAGAGATAATAAATTCCAACTCTACTTTTTTCTTTTGGAATCTGAAGATGGTCTATAACTTTCCTGTTTTGCCTTCTAATATAAGAAAATTCACACTTCTTGTCATAAATTTGATTCAACGTTAAATACAGTTTAAAAGCATACTTTTAATCTAGACTATAGTTAAAACTGATTTCACAAAGTAACACGCAGAAATCTTCAGACAATGTTTCTCTTTTCAAAATTCTGAGTTGTGGACTTATTGAAACCCACAAGAATTTTATTCTAATTTTTCCTGTACTATTTCCCTAAGAATTTTTCTTTTTTTAATGCTTCTCTGAATTGTACTGGCTCTCTATTTCACTGAATCTGTCCTGAACAGATCCCACGAATAATAAACCAGATGTTACATTTCCAAATGCAACTGGAATTAATTGGTAGTTATTTTAAAGTTCTCCTTTTATGAAATCATTAATCTATCAGTTTTTGTTTTGTTGAGCTTTACAAAGTTTGTTTTGTCAAACTCTTCAAAACACTTTCTAAGAATTATTGAATCATAATTTAAAATTTTCCACTAGAGAACAACAAATTTATTCTCTATTATTAATATGATTTTCTTTTATATCCATCTTTCATCTCTACAATCTCCAGGGTGGTTAATATTAGCAATAGAGAAACAAGAGACTTTTCTTTTCTAAAGACTTTTTGAAAAGTTTTACTTTTTACATCTTAACAAATACTTGGAAGCACCTACCAGCATGGCCTGGTCCAAAACACATATAAGGTATTACAGATTGCCTGTTGTATCAGAGTAGAAGCCTTTTGATCAATGTTTTTGTTTAGATCTCTGAAATTTTTTTCTAATTATTTAAAGGTACTTTCTATCTGAAGCAAGGAACCAACTCGTCCTAAACTTAGTTCTATCATTCACAAAATGAGCACTCATAGAACATATAACACTGAAACAGGTCTGAGTTTCTTCTATTTCTTTAGGAGACCTAAAAGTCAGGATTTTAATTTGTCTCCGCTATTAAATTTTCAACTTAAGACAGTCTTGTGGCTGGGGTCCTGCTGTGTACTTAAGACTAATTCTTCTATTTACCATTTGTCTTAATGCTTTTATAATTGTATAAATAGGGAGATAGAATTTAGTAACAATGTCAAATTACTTTAGTCTAATTTGCCAGTTGGGTTCACTCATTTAAAGTGCATTGCGTGTGACCTGTGTGTGTATGTATGTGTGTGTGCATGTGTGTGTGTGTGTCTATACAATTGTACAAATATATGACAGAAAAAATTTAGCCAAATCTTTCTCCTCTTTTATTCTTACAATTGAATCAGTTCCTACTAGAAAATGCTACTTCCTCTAGGTTCTGCCCTAAATCACAAAAAAATGTTTCAGAGTGCTGAGTCTGAAAAGAAAGGAGAGAGCCTTTGCTCTCACGGAGCCCATAGTCTATTTGGGGAGATGGTATAGAAACAACTACATACAAGATAGCTAAAGGCTGCATGAATTAGAAATAACCAACAGAAGGAATATGCTAAAAGTAAGAGTGATTAGGAAAGTTGTTCTACAAAAGGTGAGATTATGTTTGGGATGTGAAGAAAGCCAGGGCATCCAGGAGATGCAGATGTATCTCAGTCCTGGGGTTCAGTAAGTGAAAAGAAACTTTGGGGATTTCAGTGACACCTGTGAGAACGAGGAAAGAGGTGAGTGTCAGTGGATCTCACAGTGTGTGGGAGGTGAGTGTCAGGCCTTACAAAACAGGAAAGTAAAAGAAGGCTATTTATGAAGGGATTTGAAGACCAAAGGATATTACATCTTATCTGGGAGGTGACTTGTAATAATCAGAGGGTGACATCAAGAGATGTTTGCTTCCTCTAGGAAGATCACTGCTAACAGGAAGAATTGAAGTGGAGAGAGACTTGAAGCAGGGAGTTAAATATATTACAGTAACACAGGTGTTAAGTGATGCGGGGCTCCACCAAGGTGTTCTTCGTGCCAGAAGAGAGAAATGAAAATATTCAAAAAATGTTAAGAAGGGCAAAGGGACAGATGTTGGCAACAGATTGGGTACAAGGAGGTGAGGGAGTGTTAGAAATCCGGGATGACCACTAGCTTGCAAACCTGGGTGACTTGTGGGATGCTGACATTACTAAGCCACCTTTTACAGTCATGGGCAAGGTAGGAATGAGAGATGCTTTTCCGAAGTGGGAGATAAGACAATGAGTTCAGTGTTGGATATGTTGAGTTCAACATGTCCACAGGATATCCAACTGAAGATTTTCAATATGTAATTGGAGATGTGAGACTGGATGTATGCACAGAGGTAAGGACTGGATAAGTGCATTGTTGAATCATCCAGGTACCCAACCTCTAGTCTCTCTATGGTGAAAGTATTATCCCTGTCCGCAGTACCTGGTAATAGGGTAAAGTACAGACTTCTTTCCTTCTATGACAGTTTCCCAGGTTTTACCTATTCCTTCTCACTGCCTTTCTCCTTTTATGTGGCTGTTCAGTCATTCAGTCATTTGACCCCTTGGACCATAACATACCGTGTCTGTCTTTTCTCTACTATCGCTTGAAGTCTGTCCAAGTCCATGTTCATTGCTTTTGATGGAATTATCTATCCATTTCATCCCCTGCCATTTACTTTCCCTTTTGCCTTTAACCTTCTCCCACATCACAGTCTTTTCCAATGAATTACATTTTTATGATCTACATATATAAGATTGCTGATATTTTACTGGGCAGACTTAATTTCGTCTTATTTTTTTTCTATAATCTGATCAGGTCAGTAACAAAGTTGTATAACTACAATATAAAATCTATAATTATTAGACTGATATGAGAACATTTCTGAATTTCCATAATAGGACATAAGTATGAAATATGTTAGAATTTTAGTCTGTATTTGTGCTCATATTATAAAATAGGATTTATACACTCCATAAGGGAGAAATGGACAAAGTAATAAGATAAAAGATATAATGTTAAAATTTCCTAATTAAATGGAAGAGAAAATTTTCAGAAAGGAACAGGGTGAGAGCATTTTTCTCCAAGAATGGAGGAGAAGACTGGGAGTAGTGTGAGGAAACCTTAAACCTTACCCTCATCATACCTGACTCAAAGAATGACACTCAGTTAGGGAGGGAGATCTATATAGTCCTATAAGGAAGTAGAGATGGAAGGGAAAAAGTCAAGGGAAGCGTGAGCTAATAAAAGTAGGGGCAGATTAAGGGAAGTAATGGTATAAACAAAACAGACTTTTGAGGAGGGACAAGTTAAAAGGACAGAGGTTTAAGGATAAACAGGGATAAGATGGAGGGAAAAAACATGGAAGAAGGCAAAAAACATTACAGAAATAGTCAATTATTTCACTGAAGGGAATGACAACAATGAGATAACAATGCAATAACATACCATAATTAATTAAATTTGACTCTTATTAAGACTGATTTGATTTGTTTTAAAAAGGAAGAAGAAAAACAAATTTTTATTGTTGTTATTGGGTTCTTTCGGTTGTGTCTGCCCATTTGTGGGGTGATTTGGGGTTTTCTTGGACAAGGTGCAGCAGTAGTTTACTATTTCCTTCTTCAACTCACTTTACAGAAGAGGAACTAAGACTGATTGCTTTAAGTGACTTAAGTGAATTGCACAAGGTGACTCAGGAAAATGATTCTTTCTGATTTCAAGGTTTGAACTCTATGCATGGTATCAGCTAGCATAGTGTAAAACAGAAAAAGAGGCACAAAAATTCACTGAAGAAAAAAGTCTTTAAAAAGGAGAAATGGCCAAAGGAAAAGGAGGCAGAAAAGCTCACAAAAGAACATGATTCCTTAAATATTGGAATTGAGCAAATGGATACTAGTGAATTTATGAGAAATCTACAAACAAAAAAACAAGATCAAAAGAATGATTAAATGGAGGACAACGTGAAATCACAATGGAAAAAAAAATGGCCTAGAATGTAGATCCAGGAGAACAAGTTTTCAAATTTTTGACTACCAGAAAGTCACGATCAAAAATTAGATCCTGGTCAGAGCTGTTCAAGAAATTATTAAGGAAAGCTTCCCTGACATTTTTGGACAAGAAGATGAAAGGGAAATCGAAAGAACGCACCAATCACCTCCAGGAAAAAAATTCCAAAATGAAAATTCCCAGGAATGTTATAGCCAACTTCCAGAGCAACCATCTAAAAGAAAAACTCTTGTAAGCAGTCAGAAAAAAACAATTTAAGTATAATGAAGCCACAGTTAGGATAACAAATGATTTAGCAGCTTCTCTTTTGAAGGATCAGGGGTTTTGGAATACGATATTTTAGAGGGCAAAGGAGGGAGAGTTACAACAAAGAATGACTTACCTAGTAAAACTGATTGCAATCCTTCCAGGGAAAAACGGAACGCAGGACTTTCAAACATTCTTGATGAAAAGAACAAAGTTGAATAGAAATTTTGACTTCAGAATACAGAATTCAGGAGAATCATAAAAATGTGGACAGAAAAGGAAAATCATGACGATCTTAATAAAATTAACTGTTCACCTTCTTTCAGGGGAAGATGACACTAGTAACTCATAAGAAATTTCTCATTATTAAGGCAATTAGAAGGAGTATATTTAGAGAAAGGAGAAAAGGCTTAGTTGAACATTAAGGGATATCTAAAAACTAAAATTAAAAGGTGAGAAAGAGGGATGAATTGGGAGAAAGAGAAGGAGAGAGGAAGAATGGGGCTAGGTTATCTGAAAAGGGAAAAAATAAGGTTTTACAGTGGAAAAGAAGATGGGGTAGGTGAAAAAAGAATGCTTGTAACTTACTCTAATTGGAATTAGTTCAAAGAGCGAAGCACATGCACACTTAATTGAGTATAGATATCTATCTAACCCTACAGGAAAGTAGGAGGGGATTGACATAAGAGAAGGGGGTTCGTGATAGAAGAGAGAAAATACTACAGAAAAATACTATAAGGAGGCAGAAAGAAACAATTCGAATACTTGAGGAGTCACTATCAGGATCGCACAGGATCACATTAAAAGACTGGAGGTCATGGAACATGATATTCCAGAGGGCAGCATACAACCAAGAATCACTCACCTGGCAAAATTATGAACAGTACATCAAGGGAAAATGGTCATTAAGTGAATTAGAAGGATTTCAAGCCTTCATAAACGGAAGACCAGAAGTAAAACACAAATTTGACCTCCAATATCAAGACATAAGAGAAGTATAAATTTGAAAAAGGGAAAAGAAAGCACAAGAGATTCAATAAAGCTAAATTGTTCACATTCCTACACAAGAAGATGATACTTGTAACTCTTAAAACTGTATCACTCAGAGTAGAGAAAAAAGGAATATGCATAGATAGATGAAATTAGGATCAGGTGAATTTGAGGGAGCAGCAAAAAAAATATTAAAAGGTGATAAAGAGTATTACAAAGCGTGCAGAACGAAGGGAGAGGTAGAATGGGGCAAATTATGCCACATGAAGAGGCTTTCACAGTGGAGGGAAAGATGTGAAGGAGGACAAGGTACATCACTTGAACCTTACTCTCATCAGTATTGGCTGAAAAAGGGAATAATGTACACAGTCAGTTCAATATAGAATTTTTTTTTAGCAGACAGGTAAATAGGAGGGGAGGAGATTAAGTAAAGTGTATAAGAGAGGACATAACAGGGCAAGTAGTAGAGAGCAGCTAAACACCGATGAGATGGGAAGGGGTGAAAGGAGAGAAAGAGCAAACAGGAGGAAGAATAAGATGGAGGGAAATTTACAGGTAGTAAGCATAACTGTGAATTGATTGACTCTCCCACAAAACAGAAGCTGATACCAAAGTAGACCAAAAATCAGAATCCTATAATATGTTTCTTAAAAGACGCACATCGGAATCAGAGAGACAGACAGAATAGAAGCAAGGGGTTGCAACACAATCTATTATGTTTCAAATGAAGTTAAAAAAAAAAACCCAAGTGTAGCAACCTTGATCTTAGACAAAGTTAAAACAAAGATAAACCTAATTAAAAGAGATAAGGCAGGAAACTACCCTCTTGCTAATAGGTACCAAACACAATGAAGCAATCAAATTCCAAGAACAAAGAATAGCTACCTGTCAGATCTATAGGGAGGTGAAGAATTCATGACCAAACAAGAGATAGAGAACCTTACAAAATTATATTAACTTGATTATATTAACTTGAAATGTTTTTGTACCAACAAAGCCAATGCAACTAAGATGAGAAGGAACCAGAAAGTTGTGAAACAAACTTTATAATAAGTATCTCTGACAAAGCACTCATTTCTCAAATATGTAGAGAAATAATTTATGAGAAAGAAAATTTGTGAGTCAAATTTATAAGAACACAAGCCATTCCCCAACTGATAAATAATCAAAGTATATGAAAAGGCAGCTTTCAGATGAAGAAATCAATGCTGCCTATAAGTATGCGAAGAGTGCTCTAAATGGATTGGAGAAATGCAAATTAAAACAACTCTGAAACACCACCTCAAAGGAAGCAGATAGACTGATAATATAAAATGATTATATAATAAATGGTGAAGAGAATGGGGGAAAATAGGGACACTAATGTACTGTAAGTGAAACTGTGAACTGATACAACCACTCTATAGAACAATTTGGGAAAATGCCAAAAAGAGTAACAAAACTGTGCAAACCCTTTGATCATATCTATATTCAAAAGAGATCAATTAAAAGGGAAAAGAATCTACATGTGGAAAAATATTTATGGCTGCCCTTTCTATGATGGCAAAATATTTGAAACGGAAGGAATGTCCATCAACTGGGGAACGGCTGAACAAGCTATGGTATATGAATGTAATGGCATACAATTGTGTGATAAGAAATGATGAACAGGCAGATTTCAGAAAAACTAAAAAAAACCTGTACAAACTGATGAAAAGTGAAATAAGAAGCACCTGGAAAACACTGAATACAGTATCAGCAATATCATGTGATGATCAGCTATGGATGACTCAGCTCTTCTCCGAAACACAATGATCGAAGACAAGTACAAACGATTCAGGAAGGAAAATGCTATCCATATTCACATTAGAAAAACTCATGGATGCAGAATGCAGATTGAAGCACTTTTTTTTTACTTTATTCTTTCTCGTGATTTTATTTCCTTTTGACTTGTTTCTTCTTCCGCAACTGTGATGAATATGAAAACGTATTTTACAAGATAGCACATGTATAAATTATATTGAAGTGCGTAACATCTTCAGAAGAAAGAGAAGGGGAGAGAGGAATGGAAAAAAAATTGGAACTTAAAAGCTTTTGAAAACAAATGCAAAAAAAACCTTTTTATTGAAATGGAATCGAGGAAAATACTATTTAAAAAGAAATGGAAACTATAAACATTGACAAAGAGGCAAATAATGAAGAGGCAAAAAGATCACTTTTTGTAGATGATACGATTGCTTTCCTAGAGAATTCTAGAGTCAATTAAAAACTTAATTGAAACAATTAGCACTGCAGCAAGAGGGGAGGATGTAAATAAACCCAAGCAAGTTATCAATATTGTGTAAATTATCAATAAATACAATATGAAGAGATAGGAAGTTAATTCCACTTAAACTAATTAGAGGTAGTAAAAAATAATTGGAAGGCTACCTGCAAAATATACACAGGGCCTGAATGAGCATAGTACACTACACAGACAAATAAAAATAGATCTAGATAATTGGAGAAATAGGAATTGCTGATTGATGGGCCATGTCCAAACAATAAAAATTATAATACTGGTAATTTACTAACACAGTGCAATACCAATCAAAATATCAAATGATTTCTTGAGAGAGTTAGGAAAAATAATAACATAATTCATCTGGGTGAGCAAAAATTAAGAATATCAGGGGAATACTGGAAAAAAGTGGGAATGAAAACATAAAACTGCAATTTAATGCCGGTATCACTGAATCTTATTCCACTAGGTAAGTAACAGAAGATGTGATCATTGGTACAGAACAGGTATACAATAACAGAAGCAAAAGTGCACAATTTCCATTGGTTGTAAAACCTAACGATCGTAGGTATGGAAGAACTCACTATTCAATAAAAGCTGTTAGGAAAACTGGAAAGTTATCTGTCAAAGTCTATGGTCAGAACAACATTTCACAAAGAAGACAGAATCAAGCTCCAAATAGCTATATTCCTTAGACTTTGATAGTAAATAACATCATAAATGGTGAAGCATGGAAGAAATTACCTGTCAGTTCTTTAGATAGGGAAAAAGATCATGAGCAAAGAAAAGACAAAACAGATTCAAAGCAGGCAAAAATGAACAATGTGCGTTACATAAAATTCAAAAGATTTTCTATTAATAAAACCAGAGCAGCTACAACTGGAAGAGAAGTGAGAAACCGGAAAAAAATATTTGCTGTCAGTTTTTCTTAGATGTACAGGGAACTGATAAAAATTCATAAGAACAAGAGTCATAGAACAATTGATAAATGATCAAAGGATAGGGACTGGCAGTTTTCAGAGCAAGAAATAAATGCTATCAATAGCCATTTGAAAATATGATCCTAAATCACTATAAATTAAAGAAAAAAAATTTGAGGAACTCTGGTGTAACATCTCATGCCCATTAGATTGGATAAATTGGAAGTAAAGGGGGTTTCCAGCAAGTGGAAGAGGGATGGTGTCTCCTCTTTACCCCTAGTGTCCTTTAGCCCTGCCCAGATATCGTGCTGGTCACTGGCACCATGAAGATTTGAACGTCAGAGCACGTTTTTGACCATCCATGGGAAACAGTTACAATAGCTCTTATGCAGAAATATCCAAATCCTGTGAATCCAAGTGGGGTTGGAGTTGATGCTTTAAACATATAGATCATACTGGGAAATTTCGTAGCCATAAACTGCTCAGCACAGAGAGGGGAATACCTTCTATTGTAAAATCACTTATTGGTGCAGCAAGAACCAAAACACATGTACCACATTCTGTAGTTCATCACATAGAAAAAAACAATGCAGCTTAAATCCACTAATATTTACTTTGCAACAATGGTTTCAGTAGATGAGAGATTTATATACAAGCCACATCCAATTAAATGCTGAGATGAGAGAGCTGACTGCTTCATCAAGAGGAAGCATGAGGTCACCTATCGCCACAGTTGCATTTGTACAGAAATGATAATGGCTTTTTATATGAATCATTATTAGATTCACCAGGTTCTCTCCAGGCTGGTAACATATTTATTCATAATTTGGTATTTAAGAGCTATATTAGATAAATATTAGGCAGCTTGGAGAAAGACTGCAACTTTTGATGGAAAAAGAGGAGAAAGTGCACGGCTTCCCAACAGATGGGATCAACTGGAATTCACATTACCTGAAAATACTATGCAATATCAAGTTTCCAATATCTGAAGACTGAAGGATATTTCAAACAGATACCTTGACTTGAAACTGGCATGTTGAATCTCCATAAAGTTGTATTTTATAACATTTAATTAATGAGACTCTACCTGGTTTTAGACCAACTACAAAAGGAAGCAGAGCTATCTTTTCTTGCGTGATTGCCCAAAGAGTTTTCATGTTGTAATATCTTTCTTTGGAAAGAAGGATAGTATATTACTTGAAATTCAAATCCTGTTCTCTTATTTGCACAAAAGTAACTGATTTTGAATGACTATGGCGTTCTCAATTAATAAGTAAGTGATATTATTCTATAATAAAAGTGATGTAACTCCCAATGTAAACATGATTGCATTATATTTCAGATTACTGTAGTGATTTGCCAAAATTTTGTGATATAATACAAACACAAACTATTTTGATTTTGCGTTTACAGAAATATATATGACTTAGTATGTTGAATGATGGGCAAGTGATCTTCGCTTTGAAATTTGAAGAGGAATAAAGAAAAATGAAGTTCTTACATGCATTTAAGAGTGTCATAAAATGTAAATTAACAACCGTTTGCATCTTTTAAATATTTCCTATAATGCTTAGTTTCTGCAAAAATTGTCATGTGACTGCATCGTGCATCAATAATTGCTGCAGCATGATATATCAAATTATTTAATTGTAAAATAGTTAACCGCATCTTGTGTATTGAAATAGTTGACCACAAACCAGTCTTTTTTTTTTTTTACAAAGCATATCCGTGGATTATTTGATTTAATTTATAGCCTGATTTGAAATATAAATCCTAGGTACCTAGCTCTCTTTATAATGCTATGGTACCACTGCCAAAAGAAGGAACTTAAGGGCAGCTGACCACTAAGGGAAATTCCACTGAAGGTTTTACTTGTGGAAAATCCATACTTGGTGCTGGAAGGCCAACTGGAATAGCAAAGAGCTATTCCAGAAAATGTTATATTTTGTTTAATGTTTCAAAGTAGATAATTGTTAAGTGATAAACACAATTTCCTGTTTTTTTGTAATTATTTCTATGATGCTAAAGGTGAACACAGAATATATTAAAAGGCGCTCAGATTTCTCTCTTCAATACGCTTAAGATAAGTTGGAGTTTCTGCAAAGGTTTCCTAGAAAAAAAAGTAGTATGTATATACATAAGCCACAGAAATATAAGTTTATCAAACTATTTAAAAATGAAGCTCTCCTCTCCCCCTTGGTGAAGGCATGTGTGTTCCAAGAATGA
This sequence comes from Notamacropus eugenii, assembly GCF_028372415.1. Classification (NCBI taxonomy): domain Eukaryota; kingdom Metazoa; phylum Chordata; class Mammalia; order Diprotodontia; family Macropodidae; genus Notamacropus; species Notamacropus eugenii. The sequence continues at coordinate 15,094,558 of NC_092879.1, read as the reverse complement.
CATTTTTTTTTAGGGAATTCTACTTTTCTTTGCCTGGTCCTAGATTTCAGGCCATTCTTCTGCCTATCTGCTTTCCATGTGGCATTGTCCTGGTCAGACAAGCAGTGTGGAGAAATATTTTTGCTCTCTCTGTCAGAACCAATCATTACCTCCCTTACTGTGAATGATTGCATTCTGGATGGGTTTGGGCTGGATGGGTTTACCTATTGCGAAAATGAGATTGGTGACCTTGCACAACCCTGCCTCTCTCAAATCAAAGTCAACTGCAAGTCATGTCATTATCTTCATGTCATGATCGAGAACGAAGGACAAAACACATAAGTTTACCAAACTATTTAAAAATGAGTATTTTTTTGTGTTTAAAACATTGTTTAGCTTGAGACTGTCTTGGAATGTTTCTGAAAACAACGCTCAGATCCATTAATATTTGTGATTATTTTTTTAACAACAGATTGCTGTTACAATTGAAATGATGTTTCAGCTAAACAAAACAAAATGTTAATGCTTAATAAAAATTGGCCTTATATAATTTCTATAAGTAGTACTTCGTCAGAAGGTGTAAGGCTCTAAGGATCAATATTTCTAAACAAAGTTTTCTGTGTTCTTTTATGATCAAATATCAAATTGCATTTTATCTGCTCTAGTTCAGTAGTTGTCAAAAATGTGTTCTTCCTCTAGGGAACTGAAACACATTCAACTAGCTCAATATAGAATGGAAGATTTAACATTAAAGAATAGAATTTTCTGTCATCCAAAAAAAACCCTTTCATTATGCTTTACGATTTTCTATTGACTATCAGGTTAATGTTTCCAATAAAATATCTCTGGAACAATAGTTTTGAATTATGCAAGTAAAGGTCAAGAACCCAAAATCATAAAAACAAAAAACAGGGGCGGAGCCAAGATGGCGGAGTAGAAAGACGCACATACACATAGCTCCGAACCCACAACCCACAGAACGGCTAGAGGGGACCAACCCACGGTGAATTCTGCACCCAGAGGCCACGGAATATTGGAGCGAGGGAGATTTCTGTTCCGGAGAGACCTGCAAACCTCTCGTGGGGGGGTCCTTCACGCTGTGGACTGGGCGCCGGGACTGGGAGCTGAGTGCAGCCCTGCAGCGGCCTCGACACCGTGAGGAAAAGATCCGAATGGGCTAAGGGGACGAGATATCCTGCGGCTACGAGGGTCCCACCACCCACAGAGGGACCTGCAAACCTCTCGTGGAGGGTCCGTTGCACTGCGGCCGCGGAGCCCAGCCCGGACCTGCGGCGGCCGCGGCTCCAAGAGGTACAGATCCGAGCAGGCTTTAGGGACGGGATTTCCAGCAGCAGCACAAGCCCCTTCACCCACAGGTGAGGGTCGGTGAGAGAGTCTCTTGGCGGGTTGAGAGGGGAGTGGGGTGCCCCCATGGCTCGGGTCCCCCTGGGAGATAGAAGCTGAGAGGCGGCTGCAGACAGGGGCTCCCCAAGCGGGCGGGAGCCTGGATCCATTGTGGAAGGTCTGTGCATAAACCCCCTGAGGGAACTGGGCCTGAGAGGCGGCCCTGCCCCGACCTGACCATCTGAACTTAATTCTCACACTGAATAGCAGCCCTGCCCCCGCCATAAGCCCTAAGGCAGGAAGCAGCATTTGAATCTCAGTCCCCAAACGCTGGCTGGGAGGACCAGGAGGTGAGGTGGGTGTGAGGAGAATATTCAGAGGTCAAGCCACTGGCTGGGGAGAATGCCAAGAAAAGGGAAAAGAAATAAAACTATTGAAGGGTACTTTCTCGGAGAAAAGACACCTCCTCCCTTCCTTTCTGACAGGGAAGAACAATGTTTACCATCAGGCAAAGACACAGAAATCAAGGATTCTGTGTCCCAGCCCACCCAATGGGCTCAGGCCATGGAACAGCTCAAAAAGAATTTTGAAAATCCAGTTAGAGAGGTGGAGGAAAAACTGGGAAGAGAAATGAGAGGGATGAAAGAGGAGCATGAAAAGCAGATCAGCTCCCTGCTAAAGGAGAACCAAAAAAATGTTGAAGAAATTAACACCTTGAAAACTAGCCTAACTCAATTGGCAAAAGAGGTTCAAAAGGCCGATGAGGAGAAGAATGCTTTCAAAAGCAGAATTAGCCAAATGGAAAAGGAGATTCAAAAGCTCACTGAAGAAAACAGACCTTTCAAAACTGGAATGGTACAAATGGACGCTAAGGACTTTATGAGAAAGACAGATATCACAGAACATAGCGTGCAGATTCGAAAAATGGAAGATAATGTGAAATATCTTATTGGAAAAACAACTGACTTGGAAAATAGAATCAGGAGAGACAATGTAAAAATTCTGGGACTACCTGATAACCATGATTAAAAGAAGAGCCTAGACTTCATCTTCCATGAAATTATCAAGGAAAACTGCCCTGAGATTCTAGAACCAGAGGGCAAAATAAATATTCAAGGAATCCGCAGAACACCGCATGAAAGAGATCCAAAAAGAGAAACTCCTAGGAACATTGTGGCCAAATTCCAGAGTTCCCAGGTCAAGGAGAAAATATTGCAAGCAGCTAGAAAGAAACAATTCAAGTATTGTGGAAATACAATCAGGATAACACAAGATCTAGCAGCCTCTACATTAAGGGATCGAAGGGAATGGAATAGGATATTCCAGAAGTCAAAGGAACTAGGACTAAAACCAAGAATCACCTACCCAGCAAAACTGAGTATAATACTTCAGGAGAAAAAATGGTCTTTCAATGAAATAGAGGATTTTCAAATTTTCTTGATGAAAAGACCAGAGCTGAAAAGAAAATTTGACTTTCTAACACAAGAATGAAGAGAACCATGAAAAGGTGAACAGCAAAGAGAAGTCATAAGGGACTTACTAAAGTTGAACTGTTTACATTCCTTCATGGAAAGACAATATTTGTAACTCTTGAAACATTTCAGTATCTGGGTACTGGGTGGGAGTACACACACACACACATGCACACATGCACACATACATCGAGACAGAGTGCACAGAGTGAATTGAAGAGGATGGGATCATATCTTAAAACAAAAGAAAATGAAATCAAGCAGTGAGAGAGAAATATTGGGAGGAAAAAGGGAGAAGTTGAATGGGGCAAATTATCTCTTATAAAAGAGACAAGCAAAAGACTTATTAGTGGAGGGATAAAGAGGGGAGGCAAGAGAAAAACATGAGGTCTACTCTCATCACATTCCACGAAAGGAAAGAATAAAATGCACACTCATTTTGACAGGAAAACCTATCTCATAATACAGGAGAGTAGGGGACAGGGGCACAAGCAGGGTGGGGGGTAGGATGGAGGGGAGGGTATGGGGAAGAGAATGCAATCCTAGGTCGACACTCATGGGGAGGGAAAGGATCATAAGAGAATAGAAGTAATGGGGGTCAGGATAGGATGGAGGGAAATATAATTAGTCCTATACAACACAACTAGTATGGAAATCATTTGCAAAACTACACAGATTTGGCCTATATTGAATTGCTTGCCTTCCAAAGGGAAAGGGTGGGGAGGGAGGGAGCTAAAGAAGTTGGAACTCAAAGTGTTAGGATCAAAAGTAATGTTCTTACCACTGGGAAATAAGAAATACAGGGTAAGGGGTCAAGAAAGCTATCTGGCCCTACAGGACAAAAGAGAAGACGGAAACAAGGGCAGGGAGGAAGGATAGAGGAGAGAGCAGATTGGTCACAGGGGCAATTAGAATGCTTGCGTTTGGGGGGGGAGGGGATAAAAGGGGAGAAAAATTTGTAACCCAAAATTTTGTGAAAATAAATGTTAAAAGTTAAATTAAAAAAAAAAACAGACAAATGCTGGAGGGAGTGTAGTAAAACGACTACTTTTATGTACTGTCAGTGGAACTGTGCACTGACCTAGCCATTGTAGAAAGCAATACGGAACTGTTCAACCATGCCTACTCTCTGAGGTTGGGAACAAATCTTGGCAGCAAATTTCTCTAATAAATTACATGTCTCTTACAGTCAATTAATTCAAAGTTATAAGAGTCATACACATGATAGAGTGAGAACCTACATTTTCTCTAATCCCCTCAACTTTCCAAAAGAAAAATTATGCAGCAAGGAGAAAGAAACTTTCATTGTCTCCATGATACAAAGCACCTGGAATCGAAAATAAATTAAAAAATAAAAACCAATCAAATGACTTCCAGACTGATTTACTCAGTACTTCTCCTGCCACTCCAAACTGGCTACATGAACTGACCAGACTGTGTAGATCAACTCTGGTCAGCACCAATAGGCAGTACACAGCAGTGTAATGGTCTAGATTGTGGAAGTTTGGTGGGGTCATGCATTTTGTTGCGCACCATTATGTAATAAAAAGATGTCTGCAACAGAGTCGGGAACAGAAGGACAGGTACAAGATTCTTCCCCGTGATTAAAACACAACTCAACGCCTAGCCAAAGCCAATTCTCCTCCCAGAGCCTAAGAGATGCAAACTAAAAATCAACCCTTAGAGATGAAAGGCTGGAGTTGACACAGACAATTCAGGCTAAGTGGGAAGTGGATAAGACAGTGGGAAAGGACAACCTGTGGAGAGTTAGAGAGGTTGTGTTGCTTTCAATAAGCCTGAAGGAAGTGCACAGTATCCAATTGGAGACAGTTCTGTCTACCGAAAAGTCATTTGGGAGCAACAACCTAGGTCATTGATTCTGTCCCTCTCCAGGAAAGGGGGGGAATAATTAAAATCTCTGTTCTATTTATGTGAAATTTCCAAAAAAAATACTCTTTTTCTCTGATAATTCTACAGAGCAGGAAACCCAAAAACTCCCTAAGATTTTTTGACATCTATAAAAGCATTCAAACCACAATCTGGAAATTCAGAGTAAAGAAACTATATTTCAGTAGTTTATATGGAATGAAAATTTAACATTAAAATTGGCTGAGTACCTGGGATAAAAGAAGCATTTCTTTTGCTCCTGCCTCGGATGACAGCAGTAATATCAGTTCTGGTATCCCCAAAGGGAGGTTTTTTAAACAAATTGTGGGGTACTAGGTAGAAAATGTGACAGAGAATGCTTGTACTTGCCATCTGGGAAACCTCATAAGGAGGTGATTTTCTTATTTCCTTAGCAAAAAGATTCATTAATTTTTGACGATTTGGGTTATAAAATTTATGCACTTCAGGATCTACCCAAATAAAACAATAACTCATTTTTTTGGAGAATATAACATCTATTATTAGCCTCTGTTTAATCTTCAGAATTTGTAAGCCTTCATAATCAATGGCATCAAATAATGACCAGTACTGTTCAGTAGAATAACCATATATTCATTTAGTTTGAGAGACTCAATAGTTACACACATAGTCGAGTTACCTATTCCTGTTATTTTTTTCCGAATTTGCCAACAGGAGACTAAAAGGCCTATGTTTTAATACTGATTGATCAGTTGCCATAATAACCTCTGACTGTTACTAATGATATCCAAAGATTACATCAGGTACTGACCACTGAGCTTCTGAGAAGTATATCAGCTACTGATCACTGTGAGTTGAGTCAGTCACTGATCAGTACGAAAAATATTTGAAGATTATGTCAAGATTCCATCACTATTTTCACTGGGATAATATTGACTGCTCCAGGTTTGTGTCATAATTAACAGAATTCAAGAATTTAGAGAGCAAGAATGGTCAAGACAGTGTAGTAATTGCTAATGACAGACAGATAATTAGATGTACAAATGTCTTGTATTTTTGCCTGTGGGAGACAAGATGAAGGCGCATGAGGTACAGGGAATAATATTCTAGTTTTGACCTGAAGAATTTAACCAAAGTTAGCTAATAAGTGGTTCAAGAACGAGAGATAGCCATAAGATAATACAGAAGAAAAATACATAAAATGTGAATTTATCTCTGTAGATCTCTGTGTTGGGAGCAAAGTGCTAAACTGCAGTTTTATCATCCCTCCCATTTTTCTTTTATCTAGAAGTTCCTGAGTTGATGAACTCACAGGCGTGTTCTTGGAAAGTTCTTCAACATGGGGATCTGGGAAGGTTGGGTCAGCCAGTCCCAGCTAGGGTTGCCAAAATTGTTGCATGATTATTCTTATCAATTCAACTGGCCAACACTAATAAGCTGAAATCAATCAAAAGATAGGACTTAATGCACTCTGAGTATGTCATGCTCCACCAGCTTGTGTTACTCACATTTCATCAAGCAATATCTATACATTATAGGAAACAAATAAAAAATGATGGCTGCTCATTCCCACACAGCTAGCCGTATCAAAAAAAAAATGCATTCTTGTTATAGCAGATAGATGATGAATGTGTACGGGTTAATATTGCAAGTTTCACTAAATAAAGGGAACTACCTATTTGTCAGGCTACATAAAAGAGGGGGCTATTACCATAACTGTGAAATTCTCTATTTTTAAAGCAATTAAAACTTTGTGGCAATTAGACCAGGTAAAGAACACACTAAAGGAAACCAGTAGGTCATCGTGTAATTCATGCAGGGGTCATAACACATTAAAATGGCAAATACAGAACAAAGTAGAATCAGGCATGTTTTCCCAGAAATTCATTTTCAATCACTATTATGCTGAGGAGAGTCTCTAATTCTTTCAAAGTTGCTTGTCTTTCCATAGTGTTGTCGTTGTACAAATCATTCTGGGTCTATTCACTTCACTCTGCATGGGTTTATATGTCGTCTCAGGTTTCTCTGAAACCCTCCAATTCGTCATTTTCTAACAGCAAAATCTTATTCCATCAGACATTTACGTACCACCACTTGTTTAGCCATTCCCCCTTTTATGAGCACACCCTCAGGTTCCAATTTTTTCCCACTTCAAAAAGAGCTATAAGTATTTTTATACCCTTAGAGTTCCTGTTGCTTAGGACTAACCAACCCCAAATCAGTCCTTCATGTAATTCCCCATTCTCCTTTCTCCCTCTTCCCCACTTATTCCCTGACAAGTAATGTGTATGATTGTAACCATTATGTGTATTTTGTGTGTATTCTTCCTTTATTTGACCAGACCAGATAAAAATAAAGTTGAAAAGTCAGATGCTCCTGCCACCTCCTCTTCCTTGTTTATATAGATGTCTACTTGTACATTCTGATTATGTGAAATAATTTTCTCTAACCTTTCTTTCCCTTTCCACACTAGTGTATTCCTCTTCACCTCCCTTTCCATTCTTCTCTTCAGATCGTGAAGACAGACTAGAAGCACTATTGGTCCTCTTCTAATTACACTCCCTCTATGACCCTTGATGATAATAGGGTTCCGAAAAGACACACATATCATCTCTCCATATTTGAATATAAACACTAGGTTTATCCTTTCTTAGTTCCTTATGAACATTTATTTATATTTATCTTTTTTAAAGCTCCTCTGAATGCCTTTGTTTGAATTCCAGAGTTTCTATACGCCTCTGGTTTTTCAATCAGGAAACTTTGGAAGTCATGCATTTTTAAAAAAAGACAGGTTTTCCTCCTGTAGAATCAAACTTCGTTTTGCTGGATAAGTTATTCTTGGCTGTGAGCCCATATCCTTTTCCATCTGGAATACTTTATTCCAAGCACTCAGCTTCTTTTTACTGGCAATGGCTAAGTCATGTGTGATCCGGACTGTAGCCCTTTGGAATTTGAATTCTTCCTTTCTGGCTGGTTGCAGGACCTTTTCTTTGACTTCGAAGCTCTGAATTGAGGCAGTATAGTTCCTGGGAGTTTTCACAGTGACGTTTCTTTCAGGAGGTAAACTGATGGATTCTTTCAGCTTCTACTTGCACTCTGGTCGTAAGTGAGCTGGGCACTTTTCTTTGGATTAAATAAAATAGTCGTTTTTTGATTTTTAATCCTGTCTTCAAGAACTTTTCATTGGCTGGAATTTTATTGCGTTGTGGTCAGTAAAGAATATATTTAATGTTTCACTTTTCCGGCATTTGTTGGTAAGGTCTTTACTCTTAATACACTGTCTGTGGTTATAAAAGTGGTATGGATAGCTCAGAAATATGTATAATATTGTCCCCTTCAAGTAATCAACAGAAATTGGTCATATCTATCTTTTCTAAAATACTCTTCTGGTCCTTAACTTGATTTTTGTTTATCTTTTTGTTAAACTTACATGGGTATGAAGGATGCCATTGAGGCCTTTATTACTTTGTCATCCATTTCTCCCCACAATTTTATGAATTTTTAATTTAAGCATTGATAATATGCCATGTGGTGAATATATATTAACTTCCAATATTGATTCATTATCTTTGACGGCTTTAAGCACAATGTAGTTTCCCTGTCTATCCTTTTTTCTTGTCCTATTTTTTTCTGTGGCTTTATCATTCTAAGGTCATGATCGCTACTTGTGTTCTTTTGAGTTAGCCTAAGAAATAAGGGATTTTTTCAATCACCTTCTTTTCACTTTTTAAAATTTGTAATCTATCTCCCCAGTGCTGGAGATGTCAGCTGTTTTATTATAATCATTATTCCCTTGCTCCCATGCTCTACCTTATACTCAGGAGGCAGCATAGTATGAGCTAAGGCAGAAGTGGGGAACCTGTAGCCTCGAGACCACATGTGGCCTTTTAAGTGCTGAAGTGAAGCTGTTTGACTGAATCCAAGTTTCACAGAACAGATACTTTTATTAAGGTGATTTATTCTGTTAAGTTGAGATTCACATGAGGATCTAGAAGGCCACATGCGGCCTCAAGGAAGCAAGTTTCACACACTTGAAAGAGATCAGAGGAAGCAGGCTCAAATCTTGCCTCCAAAAACGGGTACTTGTGAGGCCTTGCAAAAATTCCATCCCTTCCCTAAGTCTTAATTTCCTACTCCTTAAAAATGAGTAAATATGTTTGGGCCTCCATGATTTGCAAGTTCCACCTCACATCTATCAAAAATGACAAATGCTGGAGGGAATGAAAAAATAAGCACACTAACCAGTTCTTGTTGGAGTTATCTGCTGGTCTCACCATTCTGGAAAACAATATGAAACTATGCCCAAAAGGCTACAAAACTGTGTAATACCACTATCAGGTCTGTATTCAAAGAGATTAAAGGAAAAGGAAAAGGGCCTATATGTAGAACAATATTTTGAGCTGCTCTTTTCGTCTTGGCAAAGAATTGGAATTAAGGAGTTACTCTTAAATTTAGGAGTGGATGAACAAAATGAGGCATATGATTGTGATGGAGTACTACTGTTCTACAAGAAATGACCAGGGGGATGGTTTCAGAAAAACCTGAGAAG